>NW_026898359.1:142500-510663 GCF_033153095.1 Gastrolobium bilobum | reverse complement strand
CTCAACGAGTAAAAGGAGAGCAAACGAATAAATAACAACCCACATAACTTAGTAGTTCTTAGGGTACTGCTTGAAAGAATATTGTAGGATTGTAGCTGAAACCACCTGACAATAAATTTCAAGAAAACCTTATAGCCCAATGTTTTACCTTCAAAAAGGAATTAGATGGAATCTTAAGGATTCCAGTGGCGGGTTCCATTGCCTCATGGTTTTGGAAAAGAACTTCAGGCCGAAACCAAGCGCATGTTACATGAACCCACAACATCTCGACATCAGTTGGCTTCAAAGCACCACCTGCAAAGCGTTTCCCCAATATTGTAATAGCAAATTAGCATTGGCCGACAGAATTGACCGTGGCGGAAAAATTATGAGAAAAATAAAAGGCATAATCAAATGGTAAGTGCACAGTGCTAGTACTACAGACGTAATTGTAGGCATATTTGCACGAAGCTTATAAGAGGATTCTCCTTAACTATGTGAAAATGGGCTAAATTGATTGCATGTATGGATTGGTGTAGAGATTGATGATCCAACAAAGTCAAGTCAATCTTGATATGTACGAAAAAACTTGCTCATTTCTCAGTGAAGAATTAGAGTGCTAGATCCATTACTTACTACTTTCATAAAGAAACAGCATATGACAAAGCAAAAACGATCAGACTGCAGAAAAAACTAAATGTAGATGACATGCCTTTTACTGGACAGAGGCAACACTCCCTCTCAACATCAGGAGTTTCACAGACTCTGCAAACCCAGGAAGTAAACTGAACATTCTTTGCCCCATAGCATTCTTGGTGAACTGCAATTTGGCACCTGCACAATCAACAGGTCACATAATGTTTGACATTTAATCCCCTGCGGGTAAAGATCACGAAAATGATGAAAACACCTGTTACAGATAATTATTTTGTTATCTTCCCAGTCTTCAACCCATCTGCAAATGGCACATCTTTCTGTTGTCCATCTTGCATAAACAGGCTCATACTTCTCTGCGCAAAATAAGGTAAAAGTAAAATAAGTTTCTCCCTTTCAAAGATATATTCAAGACAAAACGTGTGACTGCAATGTGCCATAAAACCTGATCATGTAAAAGAAATGAAGGCTTAATTATGTGAAAGTTCACAAGGAATAGACATTTACCTTGCAAAAAGGAGAGCACCTTTTGCTGATCTAACCGTAGAGGAATACCAGGTTGAGATTTGTGCTTCGTGATCTGGAGAAATTTATATTGTTAGTTCAAAATATGAGAAAGAAGCAAAACCTAATATAGAAAAAGAAAGGTACGATACACACACGCCGACACACGTTACACTGTCTAAATCTCCATACTTAAAATTCAGAAATGTTTAGAAATAAAAGTGATGTAGACAGCATTAAAGTAATCCAGGTGAGAGTAATCATTCTTCATGACTATTAATACAAAACGGACCAACACCTAATCAACCAAAAAGATTCGTTATGCCTCTAATATAGCAAGAGTTGATACAAACCCATTTTATCAGCGGTTGCATTGTGCTTTCCACTTTCACACTATATTTCCATTTTTTGGCTCTGCAACCTGCATGCCCTTCCCATTCAATCGGGGTCTGCTTCCTTGAACCACACGAGCCACACTTGCACATAACTCTGCAAGAAAATTTAATAAAAAATAAGCTGCATGAAATTAGTCTAGAATGACATAATACGTAATCACCTAAAGTTCTTTAATTGGTTCAGATAAAAAATTGTTTTGCTTGTGAACCTAGCCAGATTCTTTAACAAATATAAAATCTAGATTCAGGGTAGTTTCTTTCTTTCAACATAATATTGAATCCACCCAATGTACCAATTAATAACAAAATCAAAAATAATATATATGTATATGCATTAGTTGTGAGGAAAAAAAATGTACACACACAGTAACCTTCAGAGAAAACTCCTAAGAACATGGGAGGAAGGATGACAACGATGGAGAGATGGATAGAAAGAATCTCCAAAAATATGTATTTTAGAAAGAGAGCAATACCAAAAACTTCTCTGCACCACGGACGGGAAGTTAAATTATTTAAATCAGGTTATCAAACCCATAATATGAAAGAAATGTTGAAGGCTTACAAATGAAGCTTTGGAATATAAATTCCTTTCATGCCATTGCACACCACCGCCAGATTTTCAGGCAACTCAGGTTTTAGGCTATTCTCTATTGATCTGTCTCAAAAAATAGTATTACATCACATCATAATATTCAAAGAATAAAGTCAAAATGCGTAATGCCCCTAGGAAAAGGAAGCAATAGATAATTACTGCATACTTGATTTTTGACTTGTATGTTTGTGATGCTGATAATTTGCAATTGAATTTTCCCTTGCAATCTGGGCAATAGTAGTCTGTTTTTTCCAGATCCTGCATCCAGAAACCAGTCAGTCATCTTACGTATTTTTTTGAACTAGGGAAATCAAACAAGATAATAGAAAAGAGAGATATGTAGCACCATGTTAATCATGATACGACACCTTGAAAAGTTTGCTGGAAATTTTGTCACACTCAGCATGCACCCAAACATTACAACCATCACAACATACCTGACTCAGAGTTCAGACCCACAAGATCTCAAAATTATGATTCTTCAATGAAATAAAAATAAATTAAATCAAGCAAAAACCTAATTGAGAAGGCAGACAATCTCACCCAATCCCCACCATCTGAATGGTGCCAAATCTTTTTGCAAATGCCACAATATTGTTTCGATTTTAGTAACTGTTAGAACAGAACCAAAAGTATTGAAAATTAAATTTCAGCAATAAATTTATTTAATCAAGAAATTGAAGAACCCTAAAGTGAGTCATTCACATAACCTTCGCACAGGGTTTACAATAATGCTGAGGAGCAAAGCTTGAATCCTTAATCTTCTTCATGGTTTTGCATGGCAACATCAAACCACAGCCAGCACAAGATATTGTACCCTGCACAATTTATTCACTGGATAAAAATCTAGAATTAACCAGACTCTACGAGACTTAAAAACGTTTGCACCAAAAAAGGAGCAAAAGCAGGCGATATATATATATATATATACATATATATATATATATATATATGATTTTGCATTTTGAGCCGACAAAAAAAAATCATACCATGCATAATTTAAAATTGTGGTGTTTCATTTAATGGTCATCGGCAATTCATTTTTCTTTTACATATTATTCCAAGAGTCATGATCAAACATGATTTCCTACTTCAAAGACAAAGCAGTTGGCTGTAACTACTACATAAGAGGCTATAGTGTATATAGCATAGGCACTCCTTAGTCCTTCCTACTAAGATGAATATCGGTTAATGCAGAGTAGCTCTGTTATCTATATTACAAGTTCACAATACAACTAGACCTCTTTCTTATGCTAGACGAAGCTTATAGAAGCTCTCATTATCGGTCATGGTCATACGTAGCAAAAAGTGGAAGAAATTAATATAACCTGATCAACATAGGAACCTGCATACTCCGTAAGCCCACTGGAATGAGCCTGAACATCAGTAATTTGCTCAGCTCCCAAGTGTGAGTCCAAAATGCCATCTTCTGCCAACATTGCCTCCTCCATTGCCATGTGAAAGTCACTCGGTTTGCTCTTGTACAATTGAGTCTGCCGCTGGAATCTGAATGAAGATAATTTTCAATGAGCAAGTGCCAAATATTCTTGCAGAAAAAACTGCAGCCGATGCTGTTTAGATACCCACCTATCCATGAATTCCAAAAAGGGGAATATCATCCCCTGCTTCGCCCATGCATAGTCCTGCCCAATGCCCATCATCATTCCTTTAGAATTCAACACTTAAAACCATAATTAACAATTCAAATTTATGAACACAGATAAGAAGTGGAGACAAGTTTACCCTTTGCTTTCCGTTTTTTGAATAACCAAAGAACATAACGCAAATTGCACCGGGAACACAACAGTTGAGGACGGACTTGGGAGCTTGCAAGATGGGATCAATCACCACAGCAGGCCAAGCAGGATATTGCTTCCCACATTTTGCCCAAACTACATCACCCAAAGCAAAATCCTCTGGTTTGTAAATGCCCTCCCTCTTTTTAGCGTTTCCATTAGGCTTTTCCTTTAGGTCTACACCCTCAGGATCAAAACCAAGTCCAGAAGCATTACTCTCTTTTTTAACCAATAATGAACGACTCCCATTAACTGTCGTTTTAAGCTTCTTGTAATCAAAATCATTGAAACCTAAGCCACCCGATTCTGTTTCCGCCTTCATTTCAGCAGAATATGGAAAACAAAGAGAACTTTTTGAGCCACATTTATTTCTCTTCCCCTGTTTTACAAATCCCGTTCCAATATCTTCTAAAGCAATATCATCTTCAAACCCGAAGCGTTTGCTATCTTTTTTTACTCGTCCATTACTTTTCCATGTATCAAGAACCGAGTCACTGAACCTGGATGGAAGCATCTGAGCTCGACCTCTCGATGACCGCAACAATGGAGGTCGAACCCATTCTGATTCTGAGGCCAACTCTAGTGTTTTCCTACTTGCACCATTCAACTCCATAGAATTTGAATGGCCATGGGAATGGACCTCACCACCCCAATTCCATCCTTCGCTGGACCTAGACCCAGAACCACAACTCAAGTTTTCATTCATCCTCCGCTTCTTCTGAATCGACGAACACTCATTGTCCTTGGAATTGGTGTCTTCTTCTAGCTTACACCATTTCAGGTTCTGCATTTCAGTTTTCATAATCCGCTTAACTATCATCTTGTAAGCACCCCGAATGGAAGAACTCACCTCTGCAACTCCCCACCCCAAAACCCTAATTACACAAGGAAGCACCAGAGACAAGACTCGCGCGATTTGGTACCAAACCACCAACCATGCCCTGGCAATATCCTCCACACCTTTCCAGTCCTCGCAAGACCTAAGTCGTCAACCCAGAACCCCGATGCCGAAACCCCAAATCGAACAATGAAACAAAGAAAATTTGAATGACTCTACACTTTCACGAATCACATAGAAATGATCATGGGACTTAAAGCGTTTATTTATATCTTCGAAAGGATTATAGGTGGAATGCAGATGAGAAATCCCGGGAAAATGCTGACAGTTTTCCCGATAAACAATCAGTTAGAATTGGCAGATAGAAAGAAAGAAAGAAAGTAAGAAAGAAAGCGGAAGCTATGAGTGTGTTTAACGCAAGGAATCGGTCCCTTCAAAATGAAACGTAAGAAAGGAGGGAAATTAATTCATTTATTTATCTATATATAAAAAGGAAAAATATAGGAGAAATTTTTTCTCTCTAAGACATTTATCGATTTTTGTATTTTTTATTTTTATTTTATTTATAATAGATGAGTCCCACACATTATTATTATTATTATTTTTTATAGACAAAAATAATAAAAAAAATTATTATTTCTGTTACATGAGAGAGTTCTCTCTTATTGCATGGAATTAATAAAGCTCATGTAAAAAAGGCAAAATGAACACTTTTTAAAATATAAATTAGATAAATTTTAAAATCAAATAGGAAGGGCTGTGGTGTTAGAATAAGGAAAAGAAATGGAGTGGCACGTTCCCTGGTGTTTTGTTTATTTGGTGCCCGTGATCGTGAAGGAGAAAGACAAGGAGGGAGGGAGAACCAATTCCTAAACTTATGAATCTGAGGAATGCGCCAATTTTTAAAATTTTTGGCGGCACCACCAAATTGTGTGTGACACCTGCGAGCGGTGCCAACAGGTAGGGGTGAAAGTGGGCTGGGCTAGGCCAAGCTTTGCCCTGAAAAGTCCAAGCCTACGTCAAAAAATTTCAATTTGGCCTGGCCCAAGCCTAGTATGAGTCTAACTATTAGCCTGGTTTGGCTCGTTTATAAAAAAACAAATGGCCTGACTTGGCCTGTTAACCTGTTAATTTTTAACTTCTAAGCAGAACCATGAATCAACTTTAAAAAGTACTCAAATTATGTTGCTACACCAGAATCATAATTTCAACGTCCAAACAGAATCATGAATCATAACAAAACTAATACAATATGCATTTAAGTCATTTTCAAAAGCAAAATGCTCAAACTAAATAACATATATTTCATTAGATCCAACAAACAAATTCATACTATGTAAATTAAAATAACTACATGAATCCCACAAACAAACACATCATGATATTTGTAGTAAGTATAACCTCTCCCAAAAATCTTTTAATATATTCATATACACAATCTAACATGTTGAGATATTGGTTCCTCCTATATAAGAAATAAAGTAAGATTTCTATTAAATATAATCGAATATAATTAAGTTATAAATAACTGCAATTGATTAAATTTATATCTTTTTTTTTCTTCAAGGCATATTTACTCTATTTTATTTTATTTAAAATAAATATTACAATATAGGCCGGCCTGTAGGCTTATAGGGCCGGCTTTTTGAAAGTAGGCCTACGACCTTTTTATTAAACAGACTTTTTTAAGGCCTGAGTCCGGCCTATTATACAAAATATACTAGGTCAGGTCTAGCCTGATGTAGGCCGAGCCGTAGGCCCCTGTAGGCCGGCCCGACCCAGTTTCACCCCTACCAACAGGCCTTTTTGACCGTGTTAATGCATTTCGTAATTGTATGGTAATTAAAAATTCGATTTATCATTGATTTTTTTTTATATATTTTTATGATTTTTTTATTAAAACATTTTTATCAATATTTTAAATTTTAAGTACTTTTATGATTTTTTTACGTAAAATCTCGTTTTTATCTCCCTTCTGTTCTAATATTCCACTGGTTTTTATTTTTTGTTTTTATGTTTTTCTAAATAATCTTGTCATTAAAAAATTATGGGAAAAGTGTTTGTCATTTTAAATGACATAAATTTACGTTATTTTAAGAAAGAGATAGACACAGAATTTTATTTTTTTATTTAAAATTTAAATTAAAAAACCACTCACTTTCTCTCTCTCATGATTTTCATTTTCTGTGTCTATCTCTCTCCTAAAATGACATAACTTATGTTATTTAAAATGAAAAACATCAAACCCAAAAATTATATAAGGAAATTCTCTCAATCATTCTAATGCATATATGCATTGTATTTTAAGATATACAATTTTATAAAAGTTAAAAAATAAGTAATTTCTTTCCTCGAATTATTAAATAAGCATAATATGATAATATTTTTTTTCATATAATTTGTTTAAAAATATATACATATAACTTAAAATATTCATAACTTTTTGACTCTACATATATAAATAAGTAAACAAAAATGTAGAATAACGGCCAGCATATTTTATCCATAGCCCAAATAAAATTGAGTTGGGTCCATTACATGCCCACATTATTTTTTATGGGAAGCAAAACAGCCCAAGTAAGCACCCATGATTTTCCAAACGCCTAATCAATAGGTTAAAAAAAAAAAAAAAACCACCTTCATTTTCATCCTACTAGGGGATCTTAATTCTTAATCTCTTTTTGAAAAATTTGATGTGTGCGACACAGACAAGCTTGGACACGCAGTCAACATTTGGGGACACGCGATCAACTCTCTGACCTGTTTCAATATGTTTTTTCGACACGTAGTCAACTTTTTTCGACACGCGGTCAACGCTCGGACACATTTTTTTTTTAAATCTTAATTTTATTTTGTTAACTAAATATAAAAGAAATAATTTATAAATTAAATTTTTTTGTTATGAAATTTGACATGAAAAATTAACAAAGTACGAAAAATTATTTATATTTATATTTATGTTATGAAATTTAAATATTTGATTGGTTATATGACTTATTATGGACTCTTATATGTATTAAATAAATGGGTTTGGTATTTGTCATTTTAAATGAAATAAGTTATGTCATTTTAGGAAAGAGATAGACACAGAAAAATGAAAATCATATGAGAGAGAAAGTTGATGGTTTTTTTTAATTTATAATTTAAATAATTTCTTCTATGTCTGTCTCTCTCTTAAAAGGACAGAGAGTGTTATGTTATTTAAAATGAAAAACACTTTTCCCTAAATATAAATTATATTATATTATATATATTAAAATTTTTATTTAATATCAAAATGTGTCTCAACGTATCGAAATATGGCATTTTTTAGAATTAACGTGTCGGCGTGTCGTGTCCTGTGTCCGTGCATCATAGATCCTAATTATGTTGGATTCATTTTATTGATTTAACATGCATTATAATGATTATGATAAACAACCTATTTTCATTTATAGCCTCTTACAATCATATCTTAAGTTTTTAACTGTGAATTTTCATCAATTAACCGTTATCATTTATTACAAATTAATAATTAATTAATAAGTTAGATTTGCGGAAATGATAATCGTTGATTGACAGAAATCAACGGTTAAAATATGATTGTAAGAGGTTATAAACGAATTTAGGTTGTAAGTATAATATATTATTATTAAGGTTATATTTATAATATATTTTCACTTACAATCTCTTACAATCAAATCTTATATTTCGAGATCACCATTTTTTAAGATATTCCTTAGTGTAAATGAGAAAGTGAAATTGAAAAAGAAAAAAAATAACAGGAATAAAAAGAGAAAAAAATAGTATTGTTTGAGAAAATATCAAATTATATTTCCTTATATGAAGAGACTCCCATTTGCACTTACGCGGCCAATTGTTGTGATTAATTTGTTTTGAAATTTTTGTTTTTCTGAAACTCTATTTTAGCGATGATATGATAGTCTGTTCCCAAACAGTGGATCGTATGTGTCAAAAGTTTTAACACGAATATTTATTTGTTATATTTACATCATTGACCCTATACAAACGTAATCCACTTATACAATTTGCCTCCGAATATAAAAAGTGGTCATTACAATATCATGCCTATCCAAAATGCATTGGCCCGTTCGCGTCAAACGCTTATTCCTACAGTTTGTCAATACATTTTTTTATACTCCGGAAATTTGGAAAGAAATATTATCACCAGAAGGAGTGTGTATTTAAATTCATCGTTTATGATTTATTTTAAGCAGATACTAACATTATATTTATCTTTTTTAATTTATTTATTAATTCATCAATTACTCGATTAATTTGGTTGGAGTTTTAATACAATTGCACGTTCATTGACTCAAGACACAAAATCACAAATTAACAGAAACAACTTCATACCACCTAATCCATATACTCCGTGATATTATGTTCAAGTTGTTTTGGACATTGGTTTATCTGCATTCAATTAACAATAGTTGCAAAAACTTTTACCACATCAACTTGTGTTGCCTTTCACATTTTTAAATTTAGTGGGGGAGATTTAATTTGTAAACATCGCCACAAATTCACAATGATAAGCTCTAGAGCGCATCTCTGGGAAGTTCTTTTAGGCAGTTTATATAAGTGTCAATGTGTCATTTCTATTATATATATTAAGTCAAAATACAAATAAAATAGTACAATACAAGTAATTAAATTATACGATAACTCATTTATATTGTTAGTTGTTTGATGATTAAAACATTTAAATTCATCTGTCTAATAATCATAGTGCTTAATAATAAAAAATGAAGGATCGATGATTATTATTTTTGTTCTAAATACTGTTATTTGATTTGGTGAATAATAAAAGGGAAATACTCTCATGTTGCGTCTCTCATGTTATACTCACACATAAAAACATATGCCTCTCTTTTTGTCTTTTAAAAAAAATTAATGGATCCCATTTTATTTCTCACAACATAAAATAACTATTTTCTTATTACATAATAAAAAAGTAAAATGTCAAATTTTCCCTTGAGGTAATCCATCAAATACTTATACTATTTAAAATATATATATAATGTTTATACCGCATTATCTCTCTCTCTCTATATATATATATATATTCTTCCACCAATTTTTAACACATCTGCATAAATTAGTTCTTTTGATTTCGATATTAAATAAGAAAAAAATGTGTGTCATTTTAAATAACATAAGTTGTATCATTTCGTAGACACAAAGATATGAGTCTCATTGAAAAAAATAAAGACAAAAAAATAAATAAATGTGTGAATCTCACATCTTTATGTTTATGAAATGACATAATTTGTATTATTTAAAATAATACACATTTTTCCTATTAAATAACAGTATAAATACTAAGAACAAAATGTTGTTACATATTTGGCAAAATAATTTTTCGTGTTGGATGGCATAATTTTGTCTCAGCACATAAAAAAGAAGATGAGATCCACTTATTTTTCTCTTTTTTCTCTTTTTCTTAACGGGTTTCACTAATTTTTTTATGTGTGTTTGAGATAAAAATTGTCTTATGTGAGAAAATATATTCCCAAATAATTTATGTGCTAATCAATTATATATTGGGTTACAAACTTACAATGGCGAATTTTGATATTTTTTACAACTTTAAAAAGTTAAAAATATTTATGAGATCTCTTAAATCTTGAACAAGACAAAAGTCACAAAACCAAAGTGCAGCATCAGGGGAAGCGAAAATAAAAAATAAATCGACAAAAAATGTGATAAATCAACCGAATTAAAATAAAAACAGATAAAATATTGAGCAAGTTGATAATTAGGCTGTAAAATCCAGAAGGTGACATCCAATGGCGTTTTATCAAATCGGGTTTCTGTCCGTTAAATCTCAGCCCTTCCTTCCTTATCACACTACCCTTTTTCTCCTCTTCCCCTTACCTCTCTATATCTCTTTGCTTGCCTCGTCCATTTTATGTCCTTCTGAATCTCCATTTCACGCTCATTTCTGTTTTATTATCACTCGCATAATAAACTCATCAACTCCTTCCGTTCCATTGTTGCGCTTCTCATTACTACATAGAGAGCATTGCATTAAAGACCATCATCCACTTCGTGCTCTTTGGTAACTCTTTTATAGCTCTTGCCTCTTCATTTTAACACTCTTTGCTTATTTAGCCAACACAATTTTTGTCTACACTTCTTACCTCATTTGAAATTAAATTTGAATTAGTGAAGAATAAGCTTCAATTTTCTCAAGATTTTCAAAATATAAATTTGGTATTAGTACTGATTATGCTGATAAGAAACTGTTCATATGAATTAAAAACCAATTTAATATATACTCTAACTTGTTCTTCTGTATATATAGAGTGCCTGAAAACTTTAAGTTCAATATTATTTATTTATTTTTTTCAAATTTCAAAGAAGTCGAAAATGGCACCAAGAAACAATCGTGGAAAGGCCAAAGGAGAGAAGAAGAAGAAGGAAGAGAAGCGTAAGAAAATTTTCATCCGAATGATTATATCTTGTTCAAACTGGATTGGCTTGACTTAGCAATTTGTTCTTGTAACTCTGCAGTTCTTCCGGTTGTCATGGATATCACGGTGAACCTCCCCGATGAAACTCATGTTATTCTCAAGGTTTGTTTATTTTATTTGTGAACAGATTAGATTAAAATTGACTGAAGTTTGATTTACTTTGCTATATTTGTTGTGTCTGGTTGTTTATTGCTGTATTGGCAAATTATTGGCAACCACCTTCTGTCTCTTCTTGTTATGATAGTGATAGGTATCTTTTGCAAGATTGTTCCCCTTAGTGCTGAACTTTATGCCTAGTAGATTATTATTATAAACTCAAATGAGTGTCAACTATTAGCTCACTTACTCATTTGAACTTTCTTAAAAGTTTTATTAATTGTGTCAACCATAACTTACGTACTCTATTGTGATGCATAGCAAGAATCCAAAATTCTGAACCAATTATTCAATCCATAAACCTACCTTTTTTTTTTTGGCTTATTATTTGTGTATATCACAGTTGCCGTGCACATGTTAGCGTAGCCTAAAAAGAAGTGGGTGGTTGTAAAATGTTACTTTGAGGATGACAACTTGAACCTATTGACAATATATGAGAGAATCGATTTCAAGGAATCTAAAACGCAGCTTGATTTTTTATACTTCCAAGTCTTTACGTCTTTAGCGTAGAAGTACTTGATATGAATCTAGGATCTCTGATGTAGCTTTTTCCCCATTTTATTATTGTTATCGTCTCTTTGTAAGATGATGCAGAGTACTAGTTGTAAATGATTTAAAATTTTTGTGAAGCAGGGGATATCAACGGACAGAATAATAGATATTCGTCGGCTTTTATCGGTGAATACAGAGACTTGTTATATCACCAATTTTTCCCTATCACATGAGGTAAATTTTGTACCACAGTTTTGGCTATTATAATTTTAACGATTTATTGTTGCCATATGGAGACTTTCTTTATTACAGCTTGAAACTGTCTGAATCCTAAGCCAAAGGAAATAGAGACATAATAAGAAGACTTGGTGATATATTTGACAAAAAAATAAATAAATATAAAAAAGATATAAGCCCAATGAAAGCACACATCATCTCCAGAAAAGAAAAATGTACATAGTATTGGATGCAGGCCTCATATATGTACTATGTTGGACATCGCAAGGCTCCAACAAACATTTTGGATCTTGACATTTTTTTTTGTTTTTTTTTTGGGGGGGTAATATGGAGCTGCAATTTATTATAGATAATTTCAGCTATATTTAATTGTAAATAGGAAACACGAATTGTAGCAAAAATAAAATAAAATAGGAAACACGAACAAATGAGTTACGCTGCGGCCAACTAAATTTGAATGAAGCTATCACGAAGAGAAAAAAAAAAAAAAAACAAGTTTTTGAATTCATTGAGCCAATTTAGTTTTCTACACGTTATACTTATTTTTCAATGACTTTTAGCAGTAATGAATTAATTTCTTAAAAAAAAATTAAAATTTACAAATTATCACAAGGATAGTAAAAAAAATAATAATTAAAATCCTATTTTCAATTTAAAATATAAAAAATATACCACATTGATAAAAAGTCCTAGCTGATTAGTATTAGAAAGTTATTAAAACACTTAATTTTATTTTTCCGTTTGCTTACAACGAATTTTTTTTCTCTTTTTCTCTCTCTCGCATGATTATCCAAAAGGCGAAGTTTAATTACAGTTTATATTTTGATTATCACCGGAGGAAGAGTAATCGCATCTATAATTAAATTATGATTATTTTGTTTACCAAAAAAAAAAAAAATTATGATTATTTTGTTCTTTGTGTATATATATGCTGGTAACAATTCTGTATGAAAGAAGAGAATTAAGATTAAGGTACGTACGTTCATTTCCAAAAAAAAAAACAAAAACCATTAGGGTAAGTTCAGTTCAAGTATGATTTGTTATTGGTCTTGTTAATCTCATATTAAAAAAAAAAAAAAGTTATTTTATATCATAGAAATAAATTTATGAACTTCACCGCCTGAAAAAATAAAAAATGACACCGTTATCAAAAAAAATATGTAAAAGGAAAACTTACTAAATGTAACGTAACATTAATTTTGCCCTTTGTTATTATACTTTCGCTTTCGTAAGCAAGATCTTGTAACAGGTGAGAGGGCCACGACTACTAAAGGAGACGGTGGACGTGTTCGCACTGAAGCCATGCGTCCTCACTTTGGTGGAAGGTATTTTTCAATTATTATATTTAATCAATTAAAAAAATAAAAGAATTAAGTATACGACGTCGTCTTGCTCATGTTGCCACTTGGCAGAGGATTACGACGAAGATGGAGCGGTTGCCCACGTCAGACGGCTGCTGGACATCGTGGCCTGCACCACGAACTTCGGTCCGTCGGCGGCGAAGAATGGAAACTCTCACGCGCCGCCGGCTGAGGTGGTTGACGGAGACTGCGAGATCAACCAGTCGTGCCCCAGGCTTGGGAGCTTCTACGAGTTCTTCTCTCTTTCACATCTCACTCCCCCTCTCCAATGTAATTTACAATCTTTGTCCTCTTCCACTTGCTTTGAATTTATTCTCTACGTTCTCTTCTGATGCTGATGAATTTGAATAGATATCAAGCACGCTGTGAAACGACAAGTTCAGGAAATACCAGAGGCGGATCATCTCTTCTCCCTTGATGTAATTTTTCATTTTTTATTTTTTAAAATTTCGCATTGGCATTGTTTTTGTTTTGGAGCAAGAAAACGGCAAAAGATAGGAAAATTGAATCTTCGTTTATGCTCAGGTGAAGCTATGTAATGGGAAAGTTGTGCACGTTGAAGTTTGCAGAAAGGGATTTTACAGTGTTGGGAAGCAGCGGATTTTAAGTCATAACCTTGTTGATTTGTTAAGACGGCTTAGTAGAGCTTTTGATACTGTTAGTGTTCCTGCCACTACTTAAATGTTTAATTTGGTTTACGGTTTAGGCTAGTTGTAAATTTGGTTAATTTTACATATTATGTTTATTAATTTTTCAGGCTTATGATGATCTCTTGAAGGCATTCTCAGAACGTAACAAGGTATGATCGGCTTTTTGACTTCTTTACTTTTCTTATTAATGATGTGTAACTTGCTATAACTAATGAAAGAACCATACAATACGTTGATGGCTTTTGTTGGCTCTAATCTTTTCTTTTGTCTCTTCAGTTTGGGAATCTACCTTATGGCTTCAGAGCCAACACATGGCTTGTTCCTCCTGTTGTGGCACAATCGCCTTCAGTTTTCCCTCCTCTTCCCGTGGAGGATGAAAATTGGGGTGGAAATGGTGGTGGTCTAGGGAGAGACAGAAAGTTTGACTTGATTCCTTGGGCCAATGAGTTTTCATTTATTGCATCTATGCCTTGCAAGACAGCAGAAGAAAGGCAAGTTCGTGATAGGAAAGCATTCCTTCTCCACTCCCTATTTGTTGATGTTGCCATTTTCAGAGCCATTAGGGCTGTTAAACATGTAATGGGAGAGCCCGTTTTAAGATGCTCAACTGCAGAAAATGATACTTTATACACTGAAAGAGTAAGTGACTTGAGTATCAGAGTCTCGAAAGATGCTTCTGTTGCCAGCTCTAAGGTTGATACCAAAATTGATGGAGTTAAAGCTACTGGGGTAAATCAAAAGGATCTAGTAGAGCGAAATCTACTCAAAGGAATTACTGCTGATGAGAATACTGCAGCCCATGTACTATACATTTCATACAGAAAAATATTGGTTAAAGTGGTGCTTTAGAGCTGTTTCTTTTCCCTCATATAACTGATAACATGTTCCACTTTCTTCGTGCAGGATATTACCACTTTAGGTGTTATTAATGTAAGGTATTGTGGTTATGTGGTTGTTGTGAAAGTTGAGAGTGGAGAAAATGAAAATGTCAATTCTCCTTCTTATCAAAGTACTGAATTGCTTGATCAGCCAGAGGGTGGTGCCAATGCACTCAACATTAACAGGTAGTCCTGAACCATTCAATGTTACAGTAGTTTACGTAATGCTCTTTTACTCATATAAACTACGTGCTCTCTCTCTCTCAATGTGTTGATTGAAACAAGTTCGTTTTGGGTGCTTCTTTGTTTTTTTTTGACGAAGTTTTGAACTTATTCAAGATCGATATAGATAGTTATATATATATATATATATATAGATATATATATTTATTTATTTTGTATTTGGAGGACTTATTTTTTGTTGCTAGCTTTTTCTTTTCTCCTCCTGGGAGCTATTATTCAGTTTTCAGCTTAATTTCTAGCTGGTCTGTTCTTATTTTATAGCTTCTGTTGCAGCTCTCAATGGTTGATCCCTAATTCTCATGCATCGCAAGAAAATTGGCCCTGTAATTATTTATTGTTCTTTGCAGTTTGAGATTACTTCTCAACTCAACACAGTCTGAAAAGTACAGACCAGTGACTCAGATGCAAATGCCTGAGATTGAAGAGCTTGGAGTTTCCCGTGTTTTTGTGGAGAGGCTGATCAAAGAAAGCATTTCTAAGCTTGAGGAAGAGCAACCTGGTTTGGACAATTTCGTAAGATGGGAACTTGGAGCCTGCTGGATACAACATTTGCAAGACCAAAACAATACAGAAAAAGATAAGAAACAATCTTTGGGTAAAGCTAAGAATGAAATGAAGGTTGAGGGGCTAGGGAAACCCCTTAAAGCCCTCAAGAGTAAGAAAAATAAATCCGATCCAAGTAACCCTAAATTGGCATCTGACAACTCCAGATCTTATGTTAATGGGGAGCCTGAAAGTGCTCTATTTCCCTCAGTAGAATCCCAGCATGAAAATTCAGCAGCAGAAAATGAGCTTGTGCTGAAGGCAATGCTGTCCGATGCAGCTTTTACTCGATTGAAAGAATCAGGAACGGGACTTCACAGCAAGGTAATTTCTTCAAGGTCTTACAAAGTATCTCCAAATTTTCCAGTATTTGAATCAAACTATTGCATCCAGTGACTGACTAAACTACTTCATGTTATTATCAGTCAATGCAAGATCTGATTGACTTGTCCCAGAAATATTACATGGACATTGCTCTCCCCAAGCTGGTAATGATAGGGTTTTACGTGCCTCGTTGTCTGAAATGTGTTCCAGTTGATAAGATTATGATTATTCCCATTCTACTATTAATTATATTCAATATAGGTAGCAGATTTTGGATCATTGGAACTCTCTCCCGTTGATGGCCGCACCTTAACTGATTTTATGCATACTAGGGGCCTACGGATGCGTTCTCTTGGACATGTTGTTAGTGTTCTAAACTTGTCTTCTTCACTTTTTGTATTTGTGACGAGTAATGATATCTATGAGAAACTCTGTGTCCTTTTTACTGTTGAATATGTTGTGCATTTTCAAACTTCTGCAGTTCCAATTCATGGCATGGAGGTTGTAAGTATTTAATTAACATCTCACATAATACAATTACTAGCTCTGAAAATATGACTGAAAAACAAATTATGTTTTCCAATCAGATTTCTTCACAAATTATATCACTTTATCATTCTATTGACATCAAAGTTTATTTGCTTACTCTTATACTGTCTGACAAGGGCTAAAAGGAAGGAGGATATTGTGTATTAGGTTTTAAATTTGTGTAGGCTTTTCCATGTTGTGTGATATTTGTCTTTTGTTTTCTATGCAGGTCAAGCTTTCAGAAAAACTATCACATGTACAATCACTTTGTATTCATGAGATGATAGTTCGTGCCTTCAAGCACATCCTGCAGGCAGTGATTGCTGTTGTTGACAAGGAGAAATTGGCTGCATCAATAGCTGGTGCATTGAATTTGCTACTCGGTGTTCCTGAAAGTAGAGAATTAGATAAATCATGCAAAATCCACCCCCTTGTGTGGAAATGGCTAGAGGTGTTTCTGAAGAAGCGATTTGATTGGGATCTTAGCAGTTTGAATTACAACGACATGAGGAAGTTTGCAATTTTACGTGGCTTATGTCACAAGGTACTGGAAGTAGGATATGAAATCTGCAGTTTGTGTTGGGTCTTGCATTGTGGATTGCATAGCAGTGGAGTCACACGTGTATCTTTTTCATATTTCTGTTTCCTAGGAGTACACTTGGCTAAATTTAATTTTTAATTGCGGTAATTACATGTTGATTATTTGTTCAATGTATGCACATGAGCATGAAATAGTTGTATAAGTTAGCTGGATTTCCCACTTGAATATTGTGGTCACTATTCTGATGTTAAAATGGCCTCAAATAGTTATTTGCCACTAGATAAAGTTGGTTTGCATTATCATAATGGTCTTTGATGGTCTTGTCGATGTAATTCAATTTGTCATCTCATAAGAAAGTGTTGCTTATTGAACACATAACCTGATCATTGTCATGAATTCGGCAAACCTACTTTCCTCCTTTACTCTTCTTTCCCTTCAACTGAAGTAACTCCCATATAAAAATTTATGATTTTTAACTCTATCTTTGTTTTAACATTATTATAAATTATCTGCATGTGCTTGTGAATTGGAGAAATAAGAAAAGATGGTGCCCTTCTAAAGGGAGGTTGAGGGGGACCAAAAAGACATGATGGGAGACTATTAAGAAGGATTTAGGATACATGGGGCTTGATGAATCTATGAAATCTAGAGAGAATAAGGTTTGGTGGTTGTTGTTTTCATTGTTTTGTTGGTATACTTGTAAAAGATGTACTTAATAATTTCCCCACATATATGTGTGTGTATAGGTACAGTATAAACACATGTACAGACTTAAATTAGTCAATAAATTGTAGTTCTTATGGTTATCAATTGACAATGCCATTGAGCAGTTGTTCATTGACAATTGTTTCTCACTACCACCTTCTGTATTAGGTTGGCATTGAACTTGTTCCCAGGGATTTTGACATGGATTCTGCAATTCCTTTCCACAAATCTGATATTGTCAGCTTGGTCCCAGTTCACAAGGTAATAAACAAGACAAGACAATAAAGTTATATGTTCTCTCGAACAATGTCTTGAAATTTATTATAAATCCAAATTTGTATCTAATGCACATTCTAAATCTTTGCAGCAAGCAGCATGCTCATCCGCAGATGGAAGGCAGCTCCTAGAGTCATCAAAAACAGCTTTAGACAAGGGCAAGCTGGAAGATGCAGTTACCTATGGGACAAAGGTATCTATCTCCAGAGCCCTTTGTTGGAAAATCTACGAACTTCTGGCAATTTGCCTCAACAGCAAATGCTTTTTGGTATTGTTGTATGATGACCGCAATAATTTGTTGGTGACAGGCTCTTGCCAAGCTGGTAGCGGTTTGTGGCCCCTATCATCGGATGACAGCGGGAGCATACAGCTTACTTGCTGTTGTTCTATATCATACTGGAGACTTCAATCAGGTCTACTTTGTAGTCATTTATGTTTTTGTATTGGGAGGACATTATTGCATAAGAAACCGGATTAGCCTCTATCACATCCATAGCATATACAGATACAATCAAGATATACAGACTGGCAAATAACATTCTGATGAATTGTAATTCTGTGGGACATACACTTAATTAAATTCATCTATAAATTTTTTTGCTTGTACCAGCTATAGTTCTACCGTCTACACACTTATGTAATATCTAATCTACTCCTTTTGTTTTAGTCAAAGTTTTCAAATTTGATTTCAATTCATTAAGTTGTTTACTCCAATCACAGGCTACAATTTATCAACAAAAAGCTCTGGATATCAATGAGAGAGAGTTAGGTCTGGATCATCCGGATACTATGAAGAGTTATGGAGATCTTGCGGTTTTCTATTACAGACTTCAACATACAGAGCTGGCTCTGAAGTATGTTTTGTTCTTATGCAATGTAATGATGATGCACAAGTGTTCATGGATTTTTCATAATTAGAATTCAGTTTGGTTTTTGACCTGATATGAATAACTGTCCATTTTTTATTTGAGAATAGTAATTTATTAGGAGAGAAAAGAGGATTACAAAGAAAGAGGAGGATCTGATATCCTTCTTGTGGTCTACCTAACAGGATCTAGTTTGTTTTTTCTTAACATAACGTTATTAATGATAATCATAATAAAAATAGTAAATAGGGATTTAAATGTTTTCAATTTTTGTGATGATTTATTTCATTTGTTTACTACCTGGCTCTGCAACTTTATTTAATCAGGTATGTAAAGCGTGCTTTATACCTTTTGCATTTAACTTGTGGCCCATCTCATCCAAATACTGCGGCAACATACATTAATGTGGCGATGATGGAGGAAGGTCTGGGAAATGTACATGTTGCTCTCAGATATCTTCACAAAGCTTTAAAGTGCAACCAAAGATTGCTTGGTTCGGATCATATTCAGGTTTTATTTTATTTCTTGATTTTTCCAAAGTATTAAGTTTGTTTAATTTTGGCGATCCTTCATCTTCAATGTTTACTTCAATTCTATGCTGAATGTTGCATAAAATGCAAGTGGTAAAAGGTGGGCTCTAAATTAATGAGTGTGAAACCAGTGGAAATCGTTTAAATATTCTGTACATAGATGAGTTTTAGTACTTATTGTAATCATTTGAATTCATCTAAAATACCAAAATAATATTCTACCCTTAAAAGAACAGCTTATATAATGATACGCACTAGAGGCTGGTGTTATTTATCTAGCAACACTTCTCATCTCTTCATTTTCATGTATGCAAATTTCTTAATTTGAATCTCTGCAGACGGCTGCAAGTTATCATGCAATAGCAATAGCACTCTCTTTGATGGAAGCATATCCTTTGAGTGTGCAGCATGAGCAAACAACTTTACAAATACTGCAGGCAAAACTTGGCCCAGATGACTTGCGTACACAGGTATATTGTCACATTTAAGTATATTTGTCGTGTTGTGAACACCCAATCATTCAGAAGATGAGGAAATAACAGAATAATACAGCACCTATTTGTCATTGATATAGTTGGTAGATTAGAGTCTTAAATGATGTGGCAAAATAGTGTTTGGTTGAGTTAGAGTTCTAGTCCCCCATTAATGGTCTCATAAAGAATTATGTTTTGCATAACCTAAAATTTTGTGATAAATGCTACAGGATGCGGCTGCTTGGCTCGAGTATTTTGAGTCCAAGGCTTTTGAACAGCAAGAAGCTGCACGAAATGGTACTCGAAAGCCTGATGCATCAATTGCTAGCAAAGGCCACCTAAGGTATGGTAGAATTGTCCTTGGCCATCTGGATCTGGTTCTTTATTAGCTATTACTCATTACTAGGTGTGTTTTAATGGATCTCATAGGAGAAATTCTGGTAAAAGTTTTTATTTGGAAATTGAAGTATGTAATTTTATTGGTAATGTTTGCAGCTGATACCTTGTTTGGTGTTTCTTGTTAATGACTATCAATACTGCATTTAATTGTTCTCTTGGTGTTCTTATAACTTGTGGGAACAGCTCAATTTTGTTAACTGATAACAAACTGTCTTCTTTACAATGCTTGAAATCATTGACAATAATAATTTTGAATGGTGCCTATTTTAAGAAGCATATACACTGACGTGGACATAGGACATGATATGGACGTGGACACTGCAACACAGCAAAATTTAAAGTGTTAATTTGTTTTCTGAAGTGTCATGCCGTGTCTTTCAGCTTCTGATATGTGTATGCCACAAATATGACTCCTTTCTTGAAGTTTCAAGTATCTGTGCTTTGTAGAGTGTCATAACTTCCTGTCAGACTTGTCAAAGTTTAGAATGACTGTACTTACATAGTTGAAATTGAGAAACTGTGCGTGTATTGTGACCACCCAGGAATTATATTTATATCAATAATTACATGGGTTTGAACCCTATTAACATGATGTGGGACCAATAACACAACCTATTTATATACATTCTAACATATATATCTATCATACATTCTCACATAAAATTTATGCTGATTTTTTATATTCCCGTGGAATTTGTCAGCGTTTCAGATTTACTTGACTACATTAATCCTAACCATGATGCCAAAGGAAGAGATGTGGCAATAAAGAGAAGAAGCCAAATAACAAAGGTATGGAGCTGATTTACTGGTCTTAAATAAATTTAACTCATTAGTTTGAGATTTTGGCAAAAGAACAATGATAGAAGAGTTGTCTGATTTCTGCTGCCAGCTGTCTACTTATATACAATTTCTTACATTGCTAGTGTTTGGCTAGGGTATTTTTTTTACATTGTTTTAAGATGTAAAAACCAAGCAACATGAAATGAGCTTCAGGACTAATTCAGTCTGTAATTAGAATGAGAAACTGCAATAGAGGAAGCAGACACCTAGTGGAGCAACTTTTTGTTTTTTTTTTTTGTTTTTGCCCTCGTACTGTTACTGCATGAAGGTTCACAATTTTACGTCATTGCAGTAACTGCCTGCTTGTGCTGCCTCTTGCATGTATTCTCATCCTATATGATATAATTTCAATACAAATTTCAAATATTTGGCAGGCAAGAATTGAATCCTGCCAGAACATTGGCTCAGCAAGTTCTGATGAGTCTTTGAAAGAAACTCCAAAAGAGACTTCAGATGAAAAAATACTTGTACCTGGACCAGGTGGTGGTGCAGATGCTGAGCAAGAGACCAACTCTGCGCCTGATTCAGAGGAGCCCATTTTAGAAAAGACCTCATATGAAAAGCCACAAAATTCGGGTGAAATCTTGTCTGAAGCATATGCTGATGGAGAGGATGGATGGCAACCAGTTCAACGGCCAAGATCATCCGGTTCATATGGCCAGCGACTGAAACAGAAACGAGCAACAATTGGCAAAGTTTATTATCAGAAGAAGAATGTGGAGTCTGACGCAGACTATCCGTATGTAAGGAGTACTAATCAGAACAGTAGGTATTACTCTCTGAAGAAGCGAATAATATCCCATGGGGGTTATACAGATAATCATACTGTAAACATAGCCCAAGGTACTAAATTTGGAAGGAAAGTGGTCAAAGCTGTTACATACAGGGTCAAGTCCTTGTCTGCAGCTAATAAGACTACTGCGAAGGATCCATCAGAAATTGGTGAAAAACTATACGGTTCTCATTCAGAACTTAGTTCAAGTTCATCACCAACTGATGTTAATCCATTAAAGACTTCTATAGTTAGCCTTGGGAAATCTCCTTCATACAAAGAAGTGGCATTGGCTGCCCCCGGGACAATCTCCAAGTTGCAGGTCTATAATCCTCAAAGTGAGATTCCTGTTAGCCATGACCTTGGTGTTGGCAAACATGAAGAGGAAGATATTGAAGCACATGCAAATGCTAAACCAACCTTGGAAGAGGTAAACGATACATTAAAGGAGAAGGACAAAGATTCTTTGTCTGTAGATGATTCACAAGATACTGAAGTTTCCGAGAAGAAAGAAGAAACACTGTTTACTGATGCTGTGCAAGATAGTTTTGAGAGTGCTAAGGGGGTTGAATCTGGGGATGTTGAGGTTCATGAAGCAGTTGATAACTACATAATGATTGATGCAGTGGAGGATCCTGCAGGTTCTCACAACCTGGAACTTGACATAAATTACTCTGGCCGTTCTGAATTTCCTAATGATACAAATGCCATCTCACAAGAGGGTGAAGATTTAAGGGTCTGTGTATCTCCATCAAGTCAGGGTGATGCCCAGGGCATCCCATACAAGAAGTTGTCTGCGTCTGCGGCTCCATTCAACCCATCACTAGGCATTGGACGTGCTGCACCAGTTGCCATGAATACAACTCTTCCTTCTGGTCCAGTTGCTGTTCCACCCATTGGCCCCTGGCCAGTAAATATTAATATTCACCATGGACCTGCTACTGTGTTACCTGCAGTTAACCCAATGTGTTCCTCTCCTCACCATCCATACCCATCACCTCCACCAACACCAAACATGATACAACCATTACCATATATGTATCCTCCTTATACTCAACCTCAATCAATACCAGCCAACAACATTCCAGTTACCAGGAGTGCATTTCATGTCAATCATTTCACATGGCAATGTAATTTGAACCCAACTGTATCTAAATTTGGTCCTAATGCTGTCTGGCCTGGTTGTCATCCTGTGGAATTTCCTCTTCCAGCACCTGTCATCGAACCCATCCCTGTTTCCATTTTGGAGACGCAAAATCAGTGTCATGTTTCTGAAAGTCCAAGTTCAGCTTTTGTTCTGCCTGAGGTCATTAATAATGTCAATGAAATTAAGGAAGAGGCGAAAGTTCTAGAATCAGAGACTAGTGAAGATGAAGGGGGTAGAGTTCATTCAGAAAGTGTGAAGGAAAATGGTAATCCTAATTTCTGTGGGTCTGATAATGCTGGGAACAAACCAAATCACAACTTTATGTCGAATGACAACACTAGCAGAAGTGAAAGGAACGTGGATGGTGAGAAAACCATCAGCATTTTGATGAGGGGAAGAAGAAAACGGAAGCATACTCTGAGAATGCCAATAAGTTTGCTAACTAGACCCAACAGCTCGCAGTCATTTAAGGTTATTTATAACCGTGTAGTTCGAGGATGTGATGCTCCCAGGTCCATCAACTTGTCTTCTTGTAAAGATTGTACAGCTACTGTTTAACCCACAGTTCTTTGTTGTTACTAATGAAATGTACCAGAATTACTGCCGATTAAAGAAGAGAGATACCTCATAATTTCACATACAAAAGAAGATATAGTATTTCAATCATTCTTGGAACTCAGCTACAATTTCCCTGCAGCTATAAGTGTTTGGACTGCCTTTTGGGAAGGTTCTGGTAGGTCTTTCACCTCCTAATCTTTACTTTTGCAGAAGTTATATTTTTGGAAAGTGAAGATAACTTGTATACTCGATTCATTGTGGCCCCTATCCCGTGTTCACGATCACACAGAAAAATGTACTGTTTATTGTATGAAGAAACTTTTTTTGCATCACTGAAGTCTTGTTATCGTAGAAATCAGATTTGCCTTTGACCGAATCATTTTGATTAATAAAAACTTGCAGGTTTTCTTCTTTAAGATGGATTGCATGAGGCTTTTCTTCAATTTAAGGTGAGTCCTCCGTATAAAAACTAGAGCTATTTTATTGATTCCGTTGTCCCAGCTAGTCACACTCACAGTGTAATATTGTCTAGAATGCACTTTAGGCACACTGTTTGGTGATTAGTTGGCATGTGGAAATGTTCGTGAGAATTAAAATTACATTGGAGTTGCTGTAGAACAAATGCTAATCATCTTGTTCAGCGTGCAGGTTCATCGCAGTCAGTTTTACGATTTCGGAGGCACCTTCAAGGTGAAATTTTTTCGTAGGCCATTTTGATTTACTGAATTACAGGATTAAAGACCGTTTCTAATTTTTCAATTGTTACATCATTGTCAATGGCTTTGTTAATTAATTTGGCTTATTTGTATATATATATATTCTTTAATTTTTTGCTGGGTATTAGTGGTTCTCTTTTGTTGGTTGACTTGATGCTTAATTTTTACAATTGAAGTCATGTGATGGACCATATCGATGGAGATTGTAGTTTTTGAATTCAATAAGATAAAAGTTTAAATTCGACTATTGAATTTAGTATGCCACCGGGCTCCGTCAATATCTGAAGGTAATGTGAGTGTGTGTGTTTGCTGACTTCGTCTATCTACATACACTTAGATGTGTACGATAAAAAAAATTAAGATAAGTTATTAGGGCTAGCCTAATAGTGAGTGGGGTGGGTAGCAGGTGCTGTATTCGATTCTCAATGTCTTAAAAATAAAATAAAGATACATTACAACTTAGTTCAAGTATAACAAGAAAACAGGGTATATTAAAATTATATTTAATGTTATAAGCAAGCTTCAATAGCAAAATTTATTTTATTTTTATCATCTATTAATTTTTTTTAACTTAGAAGGGGATGAAAACTTGTTCTACCAAAATGAGGATGATTGTTTTGGAATTAACTTAGCATAAAGAAAATCACTGTAGTAGCGTTGATGGCAAAATGATATGAGCATGATGTCAGCTAAAGGTGACGCAAGCAGTGATGTAATCAGAGTGTCGACAGGCACTGTAGCAAAAAATCCTGTAGCAGTTTACTGTATCAGCACGAGTCAGTTACTGTTCATTCAACCACTTTTATTTCCCGAATAAAAAAGGTTGGTGAATTACGCTCAGTAGGGATTATTTTTGTATGCTTGACAAGTGGCATTTACATGTTTAAGTGCCAGTTTATAGGGAAAAACAAATATTATGTTGTAGGAAAATTCTTAGGTCATGTCATAGAGACAACCAATTGTGGGGTTCATTATTTTTAAAATAAAAGAAAAGTAAAAGAATTGATGAACCCATTTTTGTGTTTGTATAGGAAAAATACTTGTGTCATGTAAAATGAGAAAAATATTACCAGTTTATAATGAGTTATTCATTGCCAATGTTTCACGAAATCACATTCCCAATCTCTAGACTCTAGCAGGTTGTATCCCTTTAGATTTTGAGTTGTACGGCTGGTGATGCAGCAAAGGGCTATCGTAAACCTTTTTTCTTGGAAGTTCAATGCCTCGAAGAAGGGTTTCCTGTTTCTAGCAAAAGCAATATCGGTGCAAAGGAACCGTGAATATGCTCATTTGATCAAAATATGATCACTCACCAATATGATTTTAAGTTTCAACACATTTTTACAGAAAACAAAATGTAGATGTAAAAGGAGGCATTACATTCCTGACCAAGCAAGCAGCAGCAGAAACGGAACGAAGAAACCAAAAAAAGTTCAATCTCAAGTTCAGGTGAGGAAGCCAAAAGTTGGGATTGTCCATCTTGGCAAACTTCTACCTGGCTATATATCTACATCAAGAAAGCTCGACAATTCAGTTCATATGCCATAGAATGAGATTTTGTCTGAACTGGTTGAAGGGGACAATTGACCCTGCTTGTGCAAATGCAAAACTAGGAGCGAACACATTCACCCTGCTTCATCAAGTGGCATAAGATACATATAACTAAAATGTTCGTTCTTCAGCTGAAATCTCAATAAACAGATGAAGTTATATAAAACAAGGAAAGAACGTACCTTTAACTAGATTACTTGGAAAGGTGGCTTCTCCTACTGAGTCCATTTGGAAACTCGGAGGAAGAGAGCGCTTCTCTGACCTTTTCAAATATGCCAATACTTCCAGAACGATTACTGCAACAATTATGATACTAACAATGAATCCATATCCTATCTTCCAATCATTCCCTGCCCCCGCAGCTTGCATCCCCAACACTATGTTCAAGGCTGCAAAGAATACTGCCAGTCTTCCAAACCAACTGTGGTACAAATTCCAAATTTTGCGAAACTTGGAATCCTTATTTGGCCTCAAGAAGAATGCCAATATCTGAACTCACATAGCTTTAAAGTCAGTTTCAAATTGTACTTAATTAGATAGAATGCATATATATGAAGTTATCAAGCTTTTATTAGTCAGTTCAAATTTTACTTAAGGAGAGTGAGAAGTAGAGGACTGAACATTGAATATTATTCAAGGGTCAGTGACAGACCTGAAGAATACTTAGCACAAAGACAAAGATGCCTATGCCTCTGTGAGCTGGTATGTGGACATGCATTTCGGCATAGAGTTGTAATCCAAGAAGGACAGTGCCAAGCCCAAATGCGAATCCCACAAATTGAATGACTGAATGGAGATAGAACCATAGTGGATCCTTATGCCTGAAGTATCTAGCAACAATTGCCCCAACAGGCAGTATTAGACCCCACCCCATTATACCCACTATTCCATGATTCTTCCTCATCTTAATCAATTCATTGGTTGCTGGATCCTTAGAACCTGCCAGAAGATTATTTGTCAAGTTTCTTCTCTGGAAAATTTTTATTGTAAGATATACGAAAAATAGGCGTTTGGATCAAAATAATGGCTAATTCAAGTTTTGGTCCTTCAAATAAATAGTTTTCCACTTCTGTACCTGAAAGTAGTAATTTTGAGATAAAAATGTGGTTGTTCGCCTTCATTTATTTTATAGTAAAATACTAAAATGTGCTTCACTGAAGTGAAATTATTCTTTGTTAAAAGAAATTAAAGTGACATTTTACTTGTAAAACTTAGCCGACAAATTTGGAAAACATAGCATGATTATAAAGTGGCACACCTGATTTTTCACCAGAAGAAAAATCAAATACAATTGCTGTTTTGTCATCATGCTTTGACAGATGGTGGTTCTGTGGATGTTTAGTACCAAAAGCCAATAAAATTGGTTGCCTCCCATATGGAGTTGTGGTTTGCAGCTGAAATGCCAAATAAATTTCAGCCCCATTTGTTGCCACAGCGGCAGGCACAGTATTTAGAGGCAGTTCACCTTTGTCTACAACGACTTCTGATGCCTTCTTACCCCTTAGATAAAACTGCTTGATTTTTGCATGACCATGTTTATTGATCCATCCTACCATTGCACTCGAACCAACCATCTTACCATCTTTAGAAAATCCAATTCCCACCCACCCAATAGTGTAGGGAGCAGATAATATGATAGTTGTAATATCATCGTTCTTGGTGTACTGCAACAAAATCTTAAACTGTTAAGTGAGTCTACATTAATGGTTTTATATATTTCTAACATTATATGCAAAGGGACGATCTTGACATTCAGATAATAACAAATCAATTATTTCTTGCTAGATTTTACAATTGGGGCAGTTGTCTGAGACTGAGATTGAGATTATAAAACATAAAAAATTCTAAAATCATGTAAAAAAAATGAGGCCGCCCTGAACCAAAGAACAGATCATAATAATTAATAAACAAGTTTCAACAGTAAAACTTATTAAAAGATTAAGAATATATAAATGAGTAGAACCTACATACGACCAAACATTATAATTCAATACAACTTGAACTTACCCTCAATTCATATGTATGCCAAACAGGTTTGCATATCATAGAGGATATATTCTTATATGGTGGAGGGAGGAAAATTTGATAATTAGTGTTCTTGCACGTACTTTCTGACGCAAAACCACCACTTCCATTATCATCAGCTAATGCTATGATGTTGAAGTTCAGGACAAGATTCAGAATACACACTCTGACAAAAGATGGCCATATCTGAGTCCAAGATCTTAGCTTTGCCATTCATAGACTCGATCCAAGTGAAATCCAAGGCTAGGAACAATGGTGGTTACAAAACTCAAAGAATAAGAGAGGAAATGTGAATACGAAGGCCTAACAAGGCAGTTGAGAGGTATTAGTCTCTTGCGTTTCAAGTTTGGAATTTGGTGGTTGTTGCTTTGTTGGTGGAGATAGTGGTTGGTAGAGGGAGTTAATCATCATCCCCTTCTATTCTTGAGAACTCTACATCCAACTGCATTTCTCTCATTTGGAGCTTTTTCCTGACATTTCTATGATCAGTATTCATTCTTACTCCAATTAATATATTCAAATGTTAAAAATTTCAAATTTCCATTACAAAAAAATAAAATAAAAAAATGTAAGAAGCTCATAGACATCTTGGTGTCAGTAATAATTAACTTTTGTCTAGTTATATTTTCTGGGGAAGAAGGGGGAAAGGTGTTGCTTCAGTAACAAGATAAAATAGAGAAGTGTAAGTTAAAACATTGTTTAGCTAAATAAGATGTAACTGGAACTAATAGGCTGAAGAAATTTACCTAGTTAAACATTGTGCTACCTAGTAGTGGGGTAAACTGACCAAATTTGATGTGGACAGATAAAGTCTTTGACTTTAGGCTCGGTTTTAAAATAGGGATTGACCCTTACTACGATATGGGGTATGTGATGATTTATTTACATTTGGACAAGGTTTGTGGTCCATATAGTGATACTCTAATTATGTTATTCGTCAACATTCTTCAAATCTTCTTTCTCCTTTTGGCTTTTTTAACTAAGGAATGTGCTGTTGGCAAATGCCTTGCAAAAGACAACAATCGAACAAGATACTAATTACGTTCCTTTTTGTTGAGAGGCAGGGGCAAAGGAATATAATGATGCATTTGCTGCTGATTTAGTGAAAGCCAGAAAAGAATATTGGTAAAGTGGGTTTATCTAATGCATGGGCCATGGAGCCAAACTGTGTAGAGTTGAAGATCGAAATTTGCATGTGGATTTGAATGCACACGTGAATAAGTATGTCGGGAAACAGTTGGAAGGTAAATGGATTATCTTAGAATGCAAAAGATTATGGTAGATTAGTTAGGACAAATTATGGTAACTCAATTTCCTTTTATTCATCACCTTCATGTAGCATTACGTGCAGGAGCATTTGATTAACACTCAAGTACTAACCCTGCAATTCTTAGGCTCGCTTTACTATAAACCTTTTGATAGATTCTTAGTACACTGATTCCTAAGTATGGCTAAATATAGAGGCAAAAGATTACTACAGAAGTAAAACAGGAGCTCTGCTCCAATAGACAAATTCATATACTACTCATGCTGATCGAGCCTTATGAGCGTGGATTATAGCTTATTTTGTACAACTTATAATTGAAATCTTAATAAGAGAGCTATTGAGGGAAAAAGATCAATTGTTCCTAAAAATTAATCAAAACCAAACATGCACTGTATTTCCCAACAGCATGTTAAGCACTTTGACACCAAAGGCATAACTATTTTATGGCAGTATTTGGAAACTGCGATGTTAATTCCAGAACAAATCAACCTGCGGTACCCTGAATATATGTTCCTCACCACTCTCTTCGTCAAACTTGGCAACCCACTTGCTCTTGTTCCTTTTTCTGCTATGATGTCCTCTGACTCCAAATAGTCTCATTTCAGCTTCATCATTCTTGCTAAACATAGTAACTTCCATACCTTTCCCTATAGGATGCTTTAGAGATCTTACTGCTACTTTCTCATCCTTTCTTCTTACATAGCCTCCCAAGTCCAACCCTTTTTTATCACCAAACAGATTGTTTGCCACCACTACAGATCTTGTAGGATTAACATCTAGCAAGTTGAGCAACCTTGCATAGTTTTCATATGTGCAATCAACTAGGGAGAAATCAATATTTTCATAGTAGGGCAATAGCTTGGATGGTTCTTCAGTTCTAAATTCTACTTGGTCTTCAAGCCCTGAGTTCCTAATAACATCTTTGGACTCATCAAGGACTGGCTCCGGGAGAATACACACTAGCCTGCCTCCAGTTTGTCGTGCAGCAGCTGCAAGGGCTACTGTTGATGGGGATGCACGAGATGTCACTTCCACTATTAGTTTTGCTTTCATCCCTGCTGCTAATGCTGACACAAATTCATTGCTTCCAGGCTCTTGCATTCTCCAAGAGCCATATTCTCTCTTATGATTGTTACACTGTTAAGAGCAAGGCAATGGATGAGTTAGCTATCTTTTATGTCAGCATCGAATTCTTAATATGAGATTTCAAGTTGAAGCACTTTCTTGAAGTCAAACATAGGAAGGAAAAAAAAAAAAAAAAACCTGCAAATCCTGTAAAATTTTCCAAAAGTCTTAAAATAACAATATAATAAGATATCATAGGTAGCTTTTGGTAAACGAATTAAAAGGGTAGGCTTTTAATTCCTTTATTGAAAATCACAAAGAAGAAGCAAATAACAGATTTGAAAGGAAAAAAAAAAAGAAAAACAACACTCATATTAAACTATGGAATTTTGAACCCACTATTTTTTTTTAAGAAAATAAGATGATGCCCCCAATTGATCATTGATTCATGTCTTCTCTTGTCCGAGAAAAAGGAAGAAGAAAATGAAAAATAAAAATGAAAAAACGTGCTTGTAAAAAAGTAAAAGCTGTGGAATACCAACCAAAATTAAGAAACCATTGAATGCCCAGATATATAAATAAGATATAAAAAAGAAAAGGGAAATGCTGGAAAGGTGAATACCAGTTGAAGGGTATCAAGGTAAGCCCTTGTAGCACATGTTGCGGACCATTCCATCACGAAAACTAACCAAGTTGATCAATACCCCAGAAAATATATAGAAAGAACTTTATCCCAGAACTCCAAGGTTTGAAGTATTAATTAAGGACACAAAGAAAGTGAACGAAAAATGTTTTTGCTTTAGGTTCTGATATTGTCTTGTTACACTTAATTGAATGTTGATGTCTGTGTCATGAGAAGAGGAGGCAAAGGAAATATATAAAGTACATGTGTGTTTGCTAAAAAGGGGTTACGCATAAACCGTAGTCAAAACCGCGGAGTGGCCGAACATAGAGGATTTCTGTTCAATTCTAATGCTAAATTTGTGGTCATTCCAAATTAAATTACACTGTTTATGTCAGCACGATTGACTTTTGACTAGTTATGTTATGGTATGGTGCTTCAGCCTCGTTCCTTGCCTCTAAATTCTAAATGCCCTTATCTATTTGTTTTTGTTCTTTTTTGGTAAACAATGCCCTTATCAATTAACTTATAACTTATAGCAGTAAATACACTGAAAATAAATAAGACGCAGAAACAGTTAGACTCTGAAAATAATAAAATATATTTTAAATAAAAGGTTTCCTAAATTAAATTTTATATTCGTTCATTCATTTTTCTAACATACTAACTGTCTATTCTTAGCTTCTCTTATAAGAAGCAGTTAGACCGCTAGTCACTACTACTGGCAGGGAAAATTATACTTTTTATTACGGTTGCCAACAATTATTCGGTAGACCAAATTGCCATGTTTTTTTAAATTCTTTGCCTAAATGTCACTCTAACATTACTTTTTAGCCACGGTTATAAATCTGCTACCAGTTATAATGAATTTAATTAGGTCATGTATCACGTTCTTATTAGTATATCAAGTTCACTATCAGTTATAATGAACTTAGTTCAGTCTACTTTTTTTTTGCAAAGTGTACACGTGTCACAAAATTATAGGTGACGAAGTTCACTACGACTGGTAAAGAACTTGATACACTAATGGAAATGTGCTACGTGGCCTAACATAGTTCGCCATGACTCATAGCGAACTTGAACTCATAACAGTCTGATAAAAAAATACTATTCACGTGACATTTGAGAAATTTTTTTGAAAAAGTGTGACATTTAAGTCACTGTTCCCAATTATTCCCTAGTAAAACTCAATAATGTACAATTTTTATAAAAACATAAATATAATTATTTAGAAAATAGTTTTTTTCATTAAATAAAATGTGAGAAAAAAAAAGACAAAGAAAGTAAACCAATTGAATAAGAAAGATCATGATAATATTAAACAATGGTAAAAGAATGTTAATTGTTATTAATATGCTGAGACATCATTGGGGGTGTAGCTCATATGGTAGAGCGCTCGCTTTGCATGCGAGAGGCACGGGGTTCGATTCCCCGCACCTCCATTAGTGGAGTTATTTTTTTTTTTTTTTTTTGATAACATTAGTGGAGTTATTTTTAATATTCAATATCTGTACATGTACACGTGGATTTCCTGCATCACGTAAGGGGTACGGAATCGGATGCCTAACCTAAGCCAGTTAGATAACCGATTAGTTGTTATCTGTCAAGACTCAAAGCATGTTATTGGTTCTTGATTTTGATTCTCACAAATCACAATAAATGCTTGGTCTCCATCAATTATAAATTTATAAATAACTAAAAATAACATGTAGCCCTAAAATAAATGCGCAAATGTATTAATATACTCAGGAACAGTATCATAATTTTCGCATACCTTAGTTGCGAAATATTTTAGGTATATTGATGGGCTAATTAAAATGGATTATTTTTTGTGATGTGTATATGGAAAAGAGAAAAAACAATTAATCTAAATATCAATTTTTGAATGGAAGTTATAAATACAACAGGTGTACCAAAAATGTTCTCTTTTTTTAGATGTACAAAGCCCATAAGAAGATGTTTTTTGGTGGAACTGGAGCATGATAAATAAAATAAATTGAGAGGAGAAAAACAAAAAAAAGAGGAATAGAAATAAAATAAATTTTTTCTTTTATAAAAAAAAAGACAACTGAATAAACGGTGTAACATAATAAATTTTCCCACCCATGAGATTAGCAATATGTCTATATTCCGGGATATTAGCAAACGACTCATGCCCCCTTTTCTAATTTCCCCCTAGAAAAGGGGTAGGGGAAGAAACAATAAGAATAAGCCACTTTTTGAATTTGATAACTTGGATTTTAGCAATTATTATACAATAAATAAATAAATAAGGCGACCCTAAACTTATGTAAAGACATACATAAAGCCAAAAGATAACAAAGTCACTAAAATAAGTGCAAGATAATATTTTTACAACATAAGGAAAATAATACTTTTCAAACCTTACTTGTCCATATGATAAATCTTCGTCAAAACCCCAATTGTCCTTTCCCCTGAAAAATTGATAATTACAAGGTATGAACATTAACCATAGAAGGAAAACAATTTTTTGAAACAAAGTATCATCAGCCAAAATTAGTAATCCAATCGTCCAGTCAATTGCTCATAAAAAGCACTTGATTTGTCTGCTTATTATTTAAGATACAACAAAACAAATGGGTGTGTAAACAAGAAGCAAAGAATAAAACTAGAATTACATGGTAATAATGTAGGGAAAAATAAATCTTATGTTGTAGGAGAATTCTAATCTTATGTCATAGATACATTAAGTGTGAGACCCATTTATTTAAAAAAAACAAAAAACAAAAAAAATGAGTGGTACACCTTTTTTTGGTGTGTAGGAAGGATTTGTTTTCTCATGTAACATTAGAAAAACAAACCCCAATAATGTATATGGATGAGTAAATAAAATAAAATAATAAATAAATAAATAAAATAATGGCGAACCAACTTTCCCAGACCCATTAAAGCGAATATGCCTATAAATTGTGCTGCTTTCGTCAGTACGAGACAAAGTAGCGAGTGTGCCCTACAAGTACAATCTTATCCCTACAATATAGAGACACTTGAAACTTAAAACCTGCGCAGTGTGTTTCATTAAGATTCATGTCTCTCGCTCGATGATTCTTGTTCTTTCCCTCTTTTTGAAATGCTGACTGAACCAAAACACACAAGACCCCTCTTCTCTCTCTCATGGATTCTCTCGTTTCTCTAACACCCAAACTCCGATCATTCAATTGTCAACCTCTTTCAACTTCCACCAACTTGTCCCTCAGTCGCAGAACATGTTATTCTTATAAAACTCCTCCTCCTCCTTCAAAATCCAACCTTAAAGATTCCGAAAGAAACCCCATAAGAAAGGTGGCTGCTTTGCGAAGCCAGAAATGGGTTTCGGATGGAGGCGTGTGTTACTTGCAGAACGGAGGTTGGGGTACGGCTTTGTTGAGCGTAACGGTGAACGCGAAGCTTCGGATTAGTCCATTTGTGGCTACATTGGCGGGTAACCCAACCTTCGTTTCGGGGTTGCTTGCGTGGTTTATAGCACAATCCATTAAGGTTTTCTTGAATTTCTTCGTCGATAGGAAATGGGATTTGAGGCTATTGTTTGCATCTGGAGGGATGCCTTCTTCTCACTCCGCACTCTGCACCGCTCTTACCACCTCCGTCGCTCTCTGCCACGGCGTCGCCGATTCCCTCTTCCCCGTGTGTTTGGGCTTTAGCCTAATTGTCATGTATGATGCAATTGGTGTTAGGCGCCATGCTGGCATGCAAGCTGAGGTAACAACTAACAACCACTTATTCCCTTTCTTATTCTCTCTCTTGTTACTTATCCTTTAATTGATGTTTTTTGGTACCATATGGGGGTTGTCACTTGTCAAGCACATATGTTATGTTCATTCAATGGGAAATAAATAATAGTGGATTGGGTTGGTTGAATTTTTTTTATATATTTGGTTTTTATATGATACAATCAAAAGTGAAAAACTTATATCGCTTGGCAACTAAAAGAGTTGTATATATTACCACCCATATTCTGTTTTTTGGACATTAGGAACATATCTCCTTTATTGAACTATTACGAATAAGCCCAACGGGAGAAAGGGGCAAAATGACACCATATAGTACTGCAATTTAACGAAAAGATGAACGAATCAATTAAACGAAAGGAGGAGGAGGAGTAGTGTTTTAGATATTTGCATAAATGCCTCATGAAGAGCATTTACGCAAGCTCAGATTGATTAGAAAAATGTCAAGAAAGCAATGCGAGAGGCTGAAGACAAAGTTTTCACTAGTATTATGCACAAAAAACTTGGAAGCAGAGAAGGAGAAAAAAGTAATCTATTGGCATGTGAATATAAGAAACAACAAAAGTAAATGCATGACCAATGTTAGATGCATCAAGGATGAAAAAAATAAAAAAAATAAAAAAAATAAAAAAATGCAGAAATTACAGAGAGTTGGATGAGGTATTTTCACAATTTTTTTAAAGGGGAAAGTGACAGAAGTGAGGTTGATTTGGAAGATTCTTTTGATGATTTTAACATAAGGTTTGAGCGTAGAATTAAAGTATGTGAAGTTGAAGCTAATGATGCATTAAAGAAAGACCCGCTGGTCCCAATATTTAAGTGTGGAGATGCTTAAGAGATGTGATAATAAGTTTGGTTAAGTAATCTTTTTAACAAGATTCTCCAAGACTCCAAACGATAAGATACCTGTACAAGAACATGTTTGTACCTATCTACAAGAACAAGGAAGATATTGAGAATTGTTCAAACTATAGAGCTTATGAGTCATACAATGAAGTTGTGGGAGAGTTTTATTAAGCATTGTTTGAGAATAGAGACCAAGGTTGCTGTAAATTAATTTGGGTTTGAGTTAGGAAGATCTACCATAAAGGCTATCTTCTGGGTACGACAATTGATGGAGAGATATCGAGAAAAGAAGGACATACATATAGTGTTTATTGGTCTTGAGAAGGTGTATGATAGGGTTCCAAGAAAGGTTTTGTGATAGGTTCTTGAGAAGAAAAAAGTGCCTATAAAGTATGTAGTGACAATCAAGGATATGTATGATGGTGTTACTCCATGTGTGAAGGCTTGTAATGGTACATCAAGTTAGTTTCCTATCACAATAGGTTTACACCAATGTTATGCATTGGGGTTTTATCTTTTTTCCCTAGTAATGGATGAGCTAACAAAAGATATCCAAGATAAGGTGTCATAATGCATGCTATATGCCGGTGATATTGTGTTTATTGATGAGACTAGTGTTGGCGCTAATAATACTAAGATAGAATTATGGAGAAACATGTTGGAGTTTAAAAGATTTATGTGAAGTTGGAGTAAGATTGAATACATGGAGTGTGAATTTGTCACGACAAGAGGAAAAAATAGGGAGAGATTGATAAGAATGTTAGCTGTAGAATTATGGCAGGTTGAATGAAATGACACAATGCACCAAGATATTGTGTGATCCTAAAATTCCTCTTAGGCTTTATAGATAGCAATAAGACCTACAATGCTATACAAAGCTAAATGCTGGCCAACACAAAAAGCAACATAAGCATAAAATGGGAATAACAGAAGTAGGGATGTTAAGGTGGAATAAGATAAGGATGAATAAGATAAGAAATGAAGATATTCGACAAAAAGTTGAAGTAGTACTGGTGGATGAAAAGATGAGAGAACATAGATTGAGATGATTTGGATATGTTTTTACAAAACCTTTAGATGCTCTGGCAAGAAAAGAAATTAGTTACCAAGAGCATGACATAAAGAAAGGAAGAGGCCAACCAAAATTTACTTGGGGGGAAAATAGTAAAACAAGGCTTAATGGAGTGAGAAATAAATTGTCGTGCAATTTGTCTTAGACGTAGTGAAGGAATGCTATTAACATTGTGAAAGCATAGAATTTTTCTAAGTTTTTATTTTATTATTATTTTATATATATATATTTTTAATATATTATATATATGTATTATTTTTATTTTTTTTCAATTTAATTTGCTGTTGTTTGAGATAAGGTGTTGTTGATTAATTGATTAATATGTATTATTTTTTCTTATTTATTATTTATTTTTCTTTAATTTATACTTTTATATAAGTTTTGATTTAGGATAAAGATAATGTTGATATTACTGTAATTTTAGCTTTCCATTTCATACTATGAGAGTATATGCTTTTTGAGATAATATATAGTGAACCTTAGCATGTATTATGGAATGATTGAAGCGCTGACAGTAATTGGTCCTTGTTTGTAAATAAATGTAAAGCGTTCATATAATCATTGAGGGCCAAAATACGTTGGATTCGCTCCAGCGTGATTGTGCCAAGAGGAAGCCAAACATTTTGGCTCATTCCTTAACGCATGGTCGTTCCTTGAATGTACCTATCCAATCAGGCACTTAGTGGGTGGAAATGTATATTATGTTCACCTTGGAGACATTCTCCTTGAATGTACCTTTATTTTTGGTGGATGCTGAACCTTTAACTTGCATACTAGTTTAAGTGCTGAAAGAAACATCTATTGATCGGTGAATATTTGGGTTTCTGCTGTCTTGGTGGCTGTTAATTTAAGGTTTTACAGGATGTTGAAAGCCCTAAACTGAGACTGCTTGAAACTATCCCCCTTGAACTAGCTTGGTTTTGTTATACCACCAAAAGTAGCCGTGTTTCTCCCTTTATAGGTTGCTCTTGTAAGTGTTATTTACTTTTTTTGACTTTTAAAGTATGCTACATTGGTTTTGACAGTATAATGTTATAGGGGGGAGGTATTATTTTTACTTGAATTAGAAACAACCAGAAATTATGTCCGACTGTTTATATATGCTTAGTGGAATCTTCAAAAACAATGACGTATAATTTGCCTTTGTTCCTTGAGTTAATAAAAAATTATGGTATCATATTGATATTTGTGTCCAAATGTCCGCTGATGCTCCTAATTTTTCAGTTTGGTGTGAAAATTTTGACCTTCTGTTAGCTTGTAAATCATCATATATGCAACTTCCATCATCTGCATTTCATATTTGTTCGTTGACAATAAAGTTTTGAATTTTTAAGCATTCCTCGTTGAGGTTTTGTCGAAAATGTCAAAGATATAGAAACTATCTTTTGTACTCCTTTGACCCAGCTTACTCCATTTTTTTATTGCTATTGTTCCTTAGGGGTTAGGGGGATCTCTTAAATGATAGGAGAGATCTGTTGCCATTAGTCCGGTCTCTATGTGGTAATTTGACTGTGCTTACCTTTTGTTTGGAAGAAAATCGTTGACCAGAAAATTGTGTGTGGCTCGACGCAGGTGCTTAATATGATTGTAGCTGACCTGTTCCAAGGGCATCCAGTTAGTGAAAGGAAGCTCAAGGAATTTCTAGGTCACACTCCATCTCAAGTTTTTGCTGGTGCTCTGCTTGGCTTTTTAGTAGCCTGTTTCTGTTGTCAAGCTTGCGTTGTAGGGCTTAGGTGATTGTGTTGCCAGTTTTGGTCAAACTGTATTGATAGCATACTATTTGCTCTAATGCAGCCTTCTGGTCAAACTGTATTGATAACAATACTGTATTCAAGGACAAATACATCAGCATGAGTAGAATGTACATGAGATTCTTTTTTTCTCCATTGTCTTACACTGGAAGGCTGATTATTAAATTGCCATTTGGAATAAAATGTCTTGAGACCTTGCCTGAAATACTTCCCTTCCTCCTCCTCCTCCTTGAATGTGCACCCTCCACTTTACTGCATAAAGCTGGGTTACATGTCTTTGTTGGCAAGGTAGTATGCAGAACTTCGTTTGCTGTGTGCTTGTTTGTTATATGGACTTGCTGTTTAAAGTTTATTTCATAAAATTAGAAAAGGGAAAATAAATGAAAAATGTATGATAGTGAATCTTAATAACTTCTTAGGAATTCAATTTGCAATGGTAGATTTGCTAAAACAGGGAGGCGCTTAACTTTGCCTGTTCCCTCTTGCTGAGTTTGTTAAGCACATATTTTACCTGGAAAAAAAAAAAGTTGTAACTGACCAATTCAACCGAATACCCCACAAAGTTGGAACTACTTAGCTTCATAACTCATAAGGACAAGACTCTTTGAAGTTAGCATAATTTTTTTGAAATAAATCAGACCTGAAAATATAATTGAAATAGATTTGTATCACTAACACTAATTTCAAACACCCCCTCCCCCGCAAAAATAAAAAATAAAAAAATGACATTTAACTAGAATGAAACGAAATTTATTAAATAGATGAATCAATATGTATACATCTCAATTAGGATTTACACGTACATTGACTATGCTTAGAGAGATCTAGAGCAGTGTTTTAAAACAATGGTCGGGAATCGAAGTCAGCTCATTATCGAACTCAGCTCAAAGGAACGAGTAGTGTTGTCATTTATTACTAGGTTATCCTCAATTGCTAGTTAAAATGCATCTTATAATATATTTATCAGAAAAATATTTCTGCGTACAGATAAGTTATTTGCATTTACTTTCAAAATAACGTCGTTTTGGAATTTAAAGATTAACAAATTATAAAGACTACAATAATCTTGAAACAAATTAAAATTACAAAAATATCATGATTTTCGTCCCAAAACGACATCGTATTGGGCTTAATTCAGTTAACTTATCTGCAGTAACTGCAGAAAAAGCGAACCCTGCATTTATTATATAATTTAATATGAATTTAATTAAATCGGTTGAACCAATAATCCAGAAATTCAATACCTCGACTAAGTCATGATTGGGTCGAGTTTTAAAACACTGATCTTGAGAACCATTTTGACCCTAATATTTGAGCAAAACAGAAGTTATTAATTTTTTTTACCTTTTTAAAATTTTTATGTCATTTATTATTATTATCATTATTATTATTATTTCTGTTTTATATTTCTACTGTCTAATAACTAAAAAAAAGTGTTTGAAGATGGTAGCAGACCTAAAAAAATGCTTAAAACAAACATTTTAAAGTAGTGGTTTGGTAGCACCATTGCGGCACCTTAAAATTCAATAAACAAAATAGGGTCCAAGTACGTAAGTATCCAAATTGGGAATAAATTTTTTGTACAACAATTGCACCAAAAATACAGAGCAATCAATCAATGGGAGCATCATACGTTAGTCGATATTTTCTCCTATGATGTGTGTCGACTGATGTGTGATGCTCTCAGTGGTCAGTTGCACCAAAAATTTATTTCCAAATTGACACAACCCAACAAATTCCGTTAAAGTGAAGGGTTATTTAGTTACACACTTTTAATATTTAGGGTTGAATTGCTACCTGTTATGCGAATTCTTATTTATTTTTAATCATTTGTCAACTAAATTGACCCAAATCTAATACAAATGTATCAATATGAAGGCTAGAACACTAAAGCGTTCTTAAGCCCGAGTGTTTTATGGCAAATCCTTATTCTTTATGATACATATTTAACAAATTTCATTTCATCCATTAATCTTTTCTATAAGTCATCATTTTTCTCCCGTGTGTCAAGGGTCCAACCCAGGATGGGAAGAAACCTAGAAAACGGAAGGAGGAGGACACGAAAGGAGCACCTAACTTCCCAATGCTCAATTAATGTTTTGTTGACATTAACTTAGGGTTTTATTAAGGTTATGTGACATAATATAAGGGTAGTTTCCAACTCACACAATGATGAAGAGAGAGAAAGTAGAATGATGAAAGAGAAAGAAAAACATGTAGACTCCACCTCTTTAATGTGTGTGTAGGAAAGTGAAGTTATGTTATGTAAAATAATAAACATAAAACCCATTAACTTATGAACCATCTTTTTTGATCGAGATCCTTTACGTGGAAAAAATTTTTACACATGATTATGTTATATATTTTTTTCACATAAGAGGATTTATTTCCCATCTTTTTACTGTTGTCTATTAATCTTTTTTCATCTTTATATAATTGTGATCTTTTCACATGATTATGTTATGTTTTTTTCCACCTAAGATGATTCATTTGTTATCTTTTTATTATTGTCTATTAACTCTTTTATCTTTGTGTAATTATGATATTTTCACATGATCATATTATATTTTTTTTCACATTATCCCATCTTTTTACTATTGTCTATTAACCTTTTCAACGTTGCACTCTACTCTATGTTATAACAGTTATGTGAATATTATTCTGATCAAGGTGGTCTTATTCCGTGTCCCAGTCTTCTTCATTTCATTTCAAATTCAAGAATGAGATCAATTCAAATCTTTCAACGGTTAAATCTCACTATCTTTCTTGTTTTCACCATTAATTTTAGGACCAATGTTGTTTTGGAGATAATTTTATTTCTTACACACAAATAAAAATGTGTGAAATCTATATTTATTTTTTCTCTTCATATGACTCCAAATGAGATTCACACATTTTTATATGTGTTTAGGGAATAAAATTATCTCCTACAAAAAAAACATTAATCTCTTAATTTTAATATTAAAATGGATTTTATTTATCTTATATTGGTATAAAAATTTTGATTTTGTAGCTGACTTACCAATATTTGTGTCTCATATGGCATGACACAAATTGTGACATGCATGATAATCACATTTCCCTCGTATAAATCCATGAAGGAGTGCGCACCCAAAAACAAATAAATAAAAAATTGTGGCTGACAAAGAAATTGAGGGTTTGGTAAGGTGAGTGGCAATGTAGGAGACATCCGCCACGTCATATCCATGTCGCAACACGAATGACATTATGACAACACTTTTAGTTACGTGTCAATTGTTGATTGGTAATGACACATCTGCTGCGACTGTACATAGTCATAGTGAATGTCATAGCAATGGAGGAACCTTCCTTGTTCATTTTCTTCTTCTCTAAGAAAAGGCCAAAATGGACCTTTCTCTCTGTAGCTTAGCTACGTATAGGTGTATGTATGCGTATGTTTATGTGTATATGTACGGTGCAGAGGAACTTTTCGTTTGGTCAAAAGCTTTGTACCGGTCTCGCTACGTATACAACGCCAGGCAGCTACACGCGTTTATACGACATTTTCTTTTCTCTTTCTTTTTTATTTTTTTATCTCTCTCTCTCTCTCTTTCTTTCTTTTTCTTTTGCTTTCGCTTTCTGTCAGAGTCAATAGAAACCAATAACCATACTTTTCTATTCTTCCTTCCTTCAATTCAATAACCCAATTCTTATTGTCTTGGCTGAAAAAGTTGCAAACTTGCGATCTCCGGCGTTGTTTTGTTTTCCTCTGCTTCTTGGGGGGTAAGTAAGAATCCGATCTCTTTCTCTCTCTCTTTTGGGTTTTTCGCCATTCATTCAGACCCATTTGTGTTTTGATCCGAATTCTTTGGGTTCTGATGGGTGGGAGGGGGAGATGAGGATTTAATGCCTTGAAGTCTGAATCTTTTTCATCTTTTCCTTCAAAAGATTGTACCTTGTTATTCGAATTTGTTTTCTATGCTTATTAGGTGACCCTTGGGAGGAGTGTGATCATCACCCGATGTAACCTAATTGTACAATTTGTAATATGGAATATGGCTGTTTTGTGAAATTTGTAGGCTTTCAGGGGCTTAATTCTTAGTCTCAAGCTTCATTTCATTTGTTTTGTATTCATTTTTCTTGATCAACATCAATAGTGAAAATGTCATCTGCGGGTATAAGTACTCTTAGTCCTGTTCCTGTTGAACCATTGTTGTCTCCGAAGGCATTCCATTTCCCATCACACTTGTCTTTGGAAGATAAATCCATTTTCATATATCTCTCCTTTTCTGGCTCATTGAATCCAATAAGAGTTATGGAATAGGATACCATTGAGTCTGTAAAATTCAAAATCCAAAGGTGTGAGAGCCTTCCTTTCTTAACAAACAAACAAAAGTTGGTCTTTGCGGGCCGAGAATTGGCACGAAGTGATTCTCTACTCAAGGACTATGGAGTAACAGATGGAAATGTTTTGCATTTGATAATCAAACTGTCAGATCTTCAGGTCATCAATGTGAAAACTTCTAGTGGGAAGGAATTCACGTTTCATGTGGAACGCGGTAGGGATGTTGGGTACCTAAAGCAACGGATGGCCAAAAGGGAGAAACAATTTGATGATCCTGAGCAGCAGGAACTTGTGTGTAATGGGGAGCAGCTTGAGGACCAGAAGCTTATTGATGATATCTGCTGCAAACATAATGATGCAGTGGTGCATCTGTTTGTTAGAAAAAAGCATGCTAAAGTTCAGAGAAGACCCCTTGAGTTGTCCGTTGTAGCAACAGATTTGGCTGATAAGAAAAAGGATTACAGTGATGGAAATACTTACAAGAGAAAATATGATGTTGATAAAGAAGATACTATCAGGAGGTATGATGCCATTCAAAGAGTTGTGCCAAGAAAGCCTCCTGACAGAGATTTTGTTTTGGAGCCAATTATTGTTAACCCTAAAATTGAATTAGCTTCGGTGATTTGGAATATGGTAAACTCTACATATGATGGATTAGATAGTGGAAACTATCCGATCAGATCTGCAGAGGGTACAGGGGGAGCTTACTTTATGCTTGATTCAACAGGGCAAAAGTATGTGTCAGTTTTTAAGCCAATTGATGAAGAGCTAATGGCTGTGAATAACCCTCGGGGTCTTCCTTTTTCATTAGATGGTGAAGGCTTAAAAAAGGGTACAAGGGTTGGTCAAGGAGCATTCAGGGAAGTTGCGGCTTATATTTTGGACCATCCAATGAGTGGTCGCCGCTTGTTATTTGGTGATGAGAAGGGCTTTGCTGGTGTTCCCCCGACATTGATGGTTAAGTGCTTGCATAAAGGATTTAACCAACCAGGAGGCTTGACTGCTAAGATTGGCTCCATGCAAATGTTTGTGGAAAATAATGGAAGTTGTGAAGATATGGGACCTGGGGCTTTCCCAGTAAAGGAAGTACATAAAATTACTGTATTGGACATAAGACTGGCAAATGCAGATAGGCATACTGGGAATATTTTGCTCAGCACAGAGGAGGACAATGACCAGTCTGTTCTGATTCCAATTGATCATGGATACTGCTTGCCCACAAGCGTAAGCACCTTATTTTATGCTCTCTTTTTTGTGTTTTAATGCATGTGATTATGCTTATATATTCTATTTCCCCCCTTTCTTTAGCGCGCTCTTTTTTCTATTTTGAATTTTTATTAATTCCTTGATTTGAAGTGTTAAACTTTTGTTTTCTCATGTTTGATAATGGATGCTAGTATATGTATAGAATGCAGAATTCTGTTGTTCCAACCTGTACAATATATTAAGTCGAATTATATTTATGCTTAAAAGGTGAACTGGCTGGGATTCCAGTTAGATTTGTGTGTCTGCAAGTAATGGAGTTTGAAGTCTGCTTGACAAGTAACTGCAAATAGATTTTTCTTGAATCTTGCTTTAGCCAATCATTTGACATTTTTTACATTCCAACAGTTTGAAGATTGTACCTTTGAATGGCTTTACTGGCCCCAAGCTCGCCAGCCATACTCCCCAGAGACTATTGACTACATAAAGTCCCTGGACGCGGAAGAAGATATTGCCCTTTTGAAGTTTCATGGATGGGATCTGCCAGTTGACTGTGCCCGTACTCTTAGAATCTCAACCATGCTTTTGAAGAAAGGGGTGGAGAGGGGATTGACCCCCTTTGCCATTGGAAGCCTGATGTGCAGGGAATCCTTGAACAAGGAATCTGTGATTGAGGAAATATTACAAGCAGCACTGGATTCTGTTCTTCCTGGCACAAGTGAAGCTACGTTGCTGGATGCTGTTTCCCAAATCATGGACCAGTGCCTTGATGAGATCGTCAGTTCCCTTTTATAACTAGAGTTGTATTCTGCAACAGTAGCAGGTATATAAATGTCTATGTGTACATATGTTCACGTACATATGTATAGCTCAAATAATTGGGTTTTTAGTCCATGACAAAGGAATTCTGTTTTCTTTGGTTGGAAAGTTAATCATTCTTAGCTATGACTTTGTAGGTTTTTATTTTTTAGTAGTTTCCTACTGATCACAAATTCTTTCAGGTTTGTAGTTGATTTCCTTGTTAAATTTAAATTCCAGGGATAGTAGAGAAGCCCTTTCCCTATTTGAATTGTAGTTTAATATTCTTATCATGTGGCGAGTGTTGTCTTGTTTCAACTATAAGGTTGTGCTTGCTAGGAGTGAAAATGGGAATGTGGTAAATGAAATGTTTGTTACGTTGTTTGGATTCAATGAAGTTAGATGTGTGTTGTCATTCTCTATCGCTTATATATTTATATATTGGCACAAACCTCTTCTAACTCTTACATTTTTTGTTTTGGTCTGAGAATGGGTGACACCTCTCTTTTATACTGGTACTAATCGCAGCCTCAAAATCCCAGAGGTTGCTTAGCCATTTATGCACGCAGGGGAGGAGTCAGACATGCACAAAAGTTACTCAAATTAAAGGGAGGGATTTATTGAATTAAGATTGCCGGTAAGGAAATGCAATTGACATTACTACATTCTAAACTATTTTAGCTTGCAAAAATTTTGAGGTACTAACTATTTACTTTCACTATATACATTAGATACATGTATAATCTAAGACCTTTCGTAAAGTTACAAAAAGGGGTCTAGAGTATTATCCTTGGATGTATTCATAAATATTATTATTTATTTGCATATTTTTGTAACCTTTGAAAATGTGTAGCCTTTGTAAAAAAGTAGTAGCTATGCAAGTTAAAAACCCTTTTGCTATACTTTCTAATTTTTATTGACTTGGGTTATATTCTTTTGATTTATAAGATGCATTTGTGATTTAATCCGCATCAGAAAATCATTGGATACTGGATTTGATTGATCCATTTCTGGCTGCATAGTATTTCTCCGCTTTAGTCTCTCATGGGAGCTGGGTACGACTCACAACTCCCACTTGAAGTGAAAACTCTTTTCTTGTGTCGAAATATGTAAAGTATTATTATGGACATGAAAGGTAGCGAATAACGTGTGATTTATTTTTCGCTAATGGTTAATAACAGTGAAGGAAACACTTTTCGAAGCATGTTCAATAAATAACATAAAAAAAATCCAATGAACATTGCCAAATTTAAATATTTTTATGATAAAAACTATCTCAAGGGATTTGGTTTACGATACACGTAGGACCAAATATTTGATAAATTATCATGGTTAGAACTCAGAAAGTTTTTATTCTGTTTTGTAAGTTGAAACCTCCATAATCATTCACCAGGCATAGATTAATTCTTCCCAAAATTATCTACAGCAAGAAAAAGTATTCAAGAGATGCAATCAACCTAGCTAAACAGGTTGGGTATGCACACTCCAGCTTCAGGGTTTTTCTGTTCTTTCCATATCCTTCCTGTTACTCTTAGCTTCAACCCTTTCCTGTCCCCTCCTGAGAAGAAAAGCGCCATGTTACGGTATATGATGAGGCCATCATGATTGTCTCTTACTTTCTTATGGCTATCTCTAATGCTTCGTGGACTCCCCTCAAAAGTTAGTTTACGTCCATTTCCTCCTACCTTCAAGTTGTAGTTGTAGTTCCTGGCCTCTCTTTCATCACCCATGAATCGGAGGAATGCCATGTACACAGGAGCCATACCAAGCTGGAAGGCTTCGAAATGGAGGCAAAAATACTGACCAAAACAATGGAAAACCTAACAGTAAACAAAAATAAAGAGTCAACCATAACAATTTGAATGGGATTTCAAGATGCGCAAAATGTAGTTGTGCTTGTGCATGAAATGAAGGAATATCTGCTGCTGCATATGCATAGAAATTAATGTCATATCAAAGATCATTCCACGCACAATACCCCACCCTAAAGAAGGACACGTTCCATTTTTTTCTTTTTGTGGGGTGGGAGGGTTGAAGATATAGTTACCGTTAGCATCCATGTAGCATTTTCTACTTCCAGGGGATTAGACTTGACATAACGATGGTTAAAAGTGCATCCAGAATGCATATCAACCCTGTGGTCGTCCCTTAAATGAGCAACAAGGTATGGAATATCCCCAACAATAGAGCAGTCTGACCCAGCATAAGGGCAGTTGTATGGTCTGAAGTTACAAATAGCCTCATGTTTGAGCTTGCTGTAATAGGGAAATATCTCTGGACAACCAAGAGAGATGTATCTGCAAGGCAGTTCAAGTGATTCTGCTATCTTCTCCAATGCCAGACACCTTATATCACCGAGTTCCTGCCTGCAGGTTGGGCATCGGTTGTGGACCCTTGTCTTACAAGTTGAACAAAGGGTATGCCCATTGTGGCACTGCAGAACAAAATTAGTTTTGTGAATGGTATTGTAAACATCATTAATCAAATTTATCGAGTAACCTGCATTCCTGTACAAGGACAAGGACATAAGTTTTCTATTTACTCTGACAAAATAATATACTCAAAAGCTAAAATATTCCTCACAAGAGAATGACAAAATCTAACAAAATGCACCACAACTTGCTAAAATAAAGTTCAGCACACAATGAAACTTAAGAAATCACCAGATTTGGTTGATGAGTGAAGGGATTTCATTTTGTTAGATTCTGAACTTAAAACCAAATCTCACAGCAAAAATAAAAAGTAACACCTGATCCTTTTGTTTTTCTATTCTAGTTACTTTTCATTAGAAATTGATAAGATGTTGAAATTTTTCATATCTTGTGGCCAGCTGCAATGTATTCATAACAGTGGAGTTGCCTACCAATTCAAGCTGTAAACTTTAGTGCAATGACAGAGTCGTAGAAAGTTTAAATATCTTCCCACCTCGTTGCATGAGATGCATATAATTTTCCTAGACTGCAATCCCAAAGGAAAAGGTTTAGTGTCCCAGGGATTTTACTACTTGCGACAACTTCTGTAATGAATGTATAGAATTTGCCACTTGAGTATATGACTATACGTCCTAATTAAGAATCAGATTTCCTGACTTGTTAGCAGCATCAACAAATTTATTCATAGCCATACCTTTTTAAGTAATAACTCATCATAATCTTCTCTACTTATTTCAGGATATTGTAGGCTTGTAGCAAAGCCAATTACATGCTATCACGTCAAAGTTAGAGAGAAGACCAACAACCAACTTACCAAATCCCAAATTTGCAATCAGTGCATACCAACTAACAAGAAAGATAATATAAAAATATTACCAGGGGGGAAGGGGGACATCAGGCTATGGATCCAAAGGAACACAAATATTCTAAGTAGTCAGTTACTAGAACTAAATAAAAGATTTTCTCACTATGACACATCCCAACCAAAAGAGATTCTCATGTCCTTCTAATGTGGAACTGATCTAATAAACAAGCCACAGGTGAAATATTCACTTTCAAATTAGTCAGAAACAATAACTCCTTGAAGAAATCATCATAAGCCACAAACCCTGTATACCGTGCTTATTTCTTATTCAAGCTTTTTTTAACATCCATATCTGCAAACTCTCTTATTTAGAATGCCACTACGTAGGTTCCTCTCACTACCAGATATTGAATACCCATTGCCTTGATAAGTTAATTAACCAAATTCTCTTGATTGACCAACAGACATTGATTATAGTCCTCGCTCCTCACGGGAATAATCGTAAGTTACATAGCCTTATAAGTGATGCATAGCAGGACTTGTATAAAACCATACCTTCAGTGAGTCTGAAAAATCACAACAATGAGTTGAGTAAATTCGGTAGGGTTTGATTAAGAGAGAGAGAGAGAGAGAGAGAGAGATCTACTCAAATTTCCCCCTTTTCAGTAATCACTAGTCACAAAACTTCGCCGGAAGTAAAAAAGGTAACAGGTAAGAAGGAACTCAATCCCAGAAAAGTCAAACAGATTGCAAGGACCAAACTTTGATCAAAGTAACCCACCTTAGCAATCAAATCCTCAGGATTCAACACAAGCGGAATCATGCAAACTGAAATTCCAGCAAACATAAGATCTATAAAACAAAAAACACTACCCATAATACCGAAACGCAACTGCACATACCCTTTATCCCTATATCGAAGACTTCGAATCCAATCATAAAAAATCCAAACCCTTCATGCCACAAGTGCCCGTTAATAAATACCCTCTCTTAAGTGAGAAAAGAAAAGAAAAGAAAAAGTAAATAGAATGAAGACCGCAAGCAAATCGCATTAACACAACGTAAAAAGAAAGAATAACATCATAATTGGAGGAAGCAAACCCATAAAGCAAAATGGATCAGATAACAAACCTGATGGATAGGAGGGTACATTGAATTGGTGCAAACTGGGCATTCAAGAAGGTCATGGACACTGGTAGTGGTGGGACCATTGTTATGTGGCTTCGAGTTTGAAGAAAACTGATGGGGATGCTCATCCACTTCCATCATAGTCAACGATAATACATTGCTATCAATGCTACTCGATTCCATTCTTTCAGCTAAAACGACAAGGATAACACCAATACGATTAATTTATGGCTACTCTTCGATGGTGGGTGCGATTCACTCGAATCATATATGCAGCAGAAAGGGAAGAAAAACAGCAAAATATGAGTTATGATGGTTCAGCTGGGTAGAACTGCTATGTGTATTTTTGAAGACAAGGAAAAGAGAAGGGGGAGAAAGCAAGGATTTTTAATTTGATTGCTTACAAAAACTGATGCTTTTCTTCCTTGGTCCTCTAAGACAACAGACATAGGAGTAATAGAATATTTCGGTGTCTGAGTCCTAAGGACCCTTTGATTAAAATCAAACGGCTTTAAGGATTTCACCAACAAAAACCAAAGAGAGAAGTTAAAGAGCAATAAATAGATCAAAATAGATCAAGATCAAGTAGAACAATGTGCTGGATAGGAAATGAAGACCATGTAGTGATTAATTGCGTGGACAGTGGGCACTTAGGTACGAGGACTTAGGAACAATAATCATTAATTTAATAATTATTTGAAATAACCCAAGAGTTATTTGTTTAGTGGTGTACTAATTAGATCCTAGTATTTGATAAGTCCAAAGGATAATACGTTCGATTCTTGAGAATCACAACTCTAGAGAGAACAGAAAGGCTCAAACACGGAATCGAATTGGTGGGGGCCATAAAGGTTTCAGATATAAGTTAGTTTTTTTTTAAAAAAAAAATGTTATTTGAAATATTTTATGCAAATTGGTGATGTGTGGTTCACACCAAAGGAAGTCAAAAATGATTTTAACCAAAAAAGCTTTATAGGATAGTAGCCATAGAGCGGTATTTTGACTCACCGAAGAACGAGACATTATAAGTTGTTTCTTCATTTTCCATGATATAGGAGAGGAACCAAGTAAGATGAAATAACGAGCAAGCGACCTACGAGTTTGAGGGCAAGCAGTCTAATCTTAATCACAATAAGTAAGGAACTTGAGATCACAATCTTTACATAATAAAATGTCTTGTCCTAGATTAGTTTTAAGATAACACTTAACTTGAACTAATGCACCATAAAGCTCCATTTTAGAATTTTTCATGAACTGTGACAAAGTGTGAACACCATAACTTAATTCTAGATGGATGATTGGTTCGGTTTACAACCTAACAATCATGATTCATAAAGTATGCCAAGATCATATTTTCTCTGGCATAGAAACGAACCTGAGGATCCACATGTAAACTAAATGCCTAGGAAGTGCTTCAAATGCCCTAAATCCTTTATCTGGAAGCCAGAATTGAGATAGGATTTCACTTGGTTGCATGCAACAGAGTCATTTCTAGCCAGCAATATGTCATCTACATATACAACCGGTCAAGGAAGATATGACCTTTTAGTAAACATTGGAAGTTAGTTTTGGATTGGACAAAACCAATTTTTTTCAAGAGATGAACGGAGCTTGTGAAGCAGTTGCTTGAAGATTGACATAAACCATAGAGAGATTTCTTTAAGCGAAAAAATTTGACTAAAGGAACTTGCAAAAAATCATTGTGGGATTTTCATATAGACTTCTTCATGGAGAAAATTATTGTTAATGTCTATCTAATGCAATTTTCACTCTTTAGCAATTGCAACAACAAGAAATGTGCGAACACCCATCATTTTATTCATTGGTGAAAGTGTTTCCATATAGTCTTCTCCTCCAACTTGGTTGTACTTTATTTTATAGACCCGGGTATAGCACGCTTGCTAAGAGGTAGATGGGTGAGAGTCTATGTCTGATTGTCTTCTTATGCATTGATCTCCTTTCTCATAACCAGCGGGAGTTATTTATAGCTTCTTTAAAATATCTTGGTTCTACCCCATCATTAACAGCTACCAAATAATGTTGGTGCTAGATAGAAAATTAGGATAAGAAAAGTTGCGTGTGTGTATGTGTAATAGGATTGTTACACTTATAATCCTTTAAATAAGATGGTGGCTTTCTCTCTCGTTGACCATGTACAAGAAAGGATAATGGTGGTTTAGAAGCATCTAGAGGAGGTGTTGCACATGATTGATTGCTTGGAGATGGAGAAGTGTTGGCATCTACCTTAACACTCTCCCTATCATTTAGGGAAGATGGCCCAGGAATGAATGACTACAGCAACAGAGTTAGTCGTCAGTTGGTCATGGTCTAAGAAACTACTTTGGTGACCATAATGTGAGAAAGTGGCCGGAAATGTGATGTTGATCGTCAAGGGTAGACTCAGAGGATGCAAATGGAATTTTTTATGGAACCAAACATCTCGGGAAACAAATATCTTCCAAGTCTCAATATCATAAACTAGCCATCCTTTTTGTCCATAGGGGTAACCAAGAAAAATACACTTGCGAGAATGTGAGTCAATTTTGTTTCGTGGATCAGGGCGTAGATGTGCATAGCATAGAAAACCAAACACACACAAATGAGAAGAATTTTGGAGTACTTTTGAACAACATTCTATAGGGGGTATTCCCTTGCAATAAAGTTGAAAATGTTCAGTTGATTAGATGGGCAACAATAAGAACGTGCCTATGTTTGCGTTTGATGTGACCAATTATATTACGGGCTATCTGCACATGAAATTTGATGGACTTTACCCAACTCATCAAATAAAGTAATTAGTTTATGACCTTTGAATTCAGCACCATTATATGATCATGCAACTTTGACACTTGTTTTAAATTGTGTGCACACCATGGTGAGAAATTTCTTAAGAACCGCAAATGTTTCACTCTTCTTGGTCACGAGGGAAACCCAAATAACCTTTCTATAATCATCAACTAGAGTCAAAAAGTAGTGAGCACCAAAAAAATAAATCCGTGTTATAAGGTCCGCAAATATCATAGTGTACAAGATCAAAATACCTCTTGCTATGTTGACTACTATGAGAAAAATTATTTTTTGTCTGCTTAACACAATAACAAGCATCACATACATAGTGATCACATGTGATAGTGGGGAGGAAAGAAAGAACCTTGAAAGAAGGGAGCCTAAGTTTGCGATACCATATCTCCAAGGACTCTAGGATGAATAACACAAGCATAATATTGTACCAACTTGAACACAAACGCTCCACCCTGTTGCTCACCCAATTCAGTTTGCATCCCTGTGCCTAGGTCTTGCATGACACATATTATTAGTAAAAAATAACCTCATTTTCATTGTTGTGATGTATTCAAGTTGCATTCAGATAAGACATGTATAACACATTCTTAATGGTCAGATTATGATTTAGTTGAATTGTTCCATGCTAAACTGCACGAGTTATCATTCCATTCGATAGACCCACAAATCCTAATGATTCTCTTCATAAATGCTAAATAGCTTCTTCTCTTGAGTTTAAATTTTGGGTTGAAAAAAATACATTAAGGGCATGTTTGGTGTGGTGTATAAGGTCTGATAGTATAAGCTTATACTATACGTTATGACATTTTCAGTTGTTTGGTGTGATCATCGTATAGTACAAGCTTATACAACATGATCCCTTAATACATCAAAACGATGTATAACTTAATTATGCATAGGAGTGGTGGATTAGGCCTGATAAGGGATTGATGTATTAATATTGCTTAGAAGTACAATTCCCAAGAACTAATATATCATTTCAATATTTATATATTAAATATTAATTTTTAAAATATTGGAGGATATTATCTTATATAATATCATACTAAACGCTCGATAGTATTAAATTTAATCATGTCTTATACAATCAGATCTTATACTATCATGTCTTATCCTATACTATGCACCAAACAAACATGTCTTAAGAGAGCAGTCTGTTGCATAATTGGATGGTAGTCAAGCTAGATTAGTAAGATTTTCAGTAAACCAGTTGATAGGGGGAAAACTAGTAATTTACCATCAATGATAGAAAGATAAATTAATTTATTAAGAGAATTAACTAAGCTCCCCTACCAAGATCAGGATGCCAGTTTTATTTTTTTGAGTCCTTTAGTGTGTTTGGTACAAGAGAAATTTTTTGGTGACCGGGAATCATGATTAATGGGAATTCAGTAGAAATTGAGTTTACCTGGAATCTTACGAAAGAGGTGTTTGGTTCGCCAAAATATTACCGAGAATATTGGGTAAAAATTATTGATTCCATATTTGGTTTAGAACGAAATATGACTTGGAATATGAGGTTATTTTACAAAAATAACCCCAAACTATTTTTACTTTTGTAATTGATAGATTGGGTCTATATTTTTATGTGTATTGGGGTATTTTTGTCTCAAAATTTATTATTGTGATTTTCCTTTACTTGGTATTCTGATTGGTATTCTGAATTACCATATTATTTTTGGTAATCTGAATAGTGACTTTTCTTTATAAATCAAATTACCGGTAATCCTTGGATATCTGGGAATCGTAATTTATTCCTTCTACCAAACATGATAATTACATTTACCAAAGAAGGATTACCGGTAATCCTCTTCAAAAACATAAAACAAACACCCCCTTAGAATTCTGACATGTGGAGGAAGATACGGTGGTGTGCAGTGGGCATCGTTGAAGGGAGCGCAATTCATTTGAATTAAAGCTGGGGGTCTACACCTTTGTGGTACACCGTATACAGCAGGTCCACTATCAATCATTTTCGCGTGGATGCCGGGCTTATCCGCAGTTTGAAAATAATTTAGTTTTTTAGTTGAGTGTTCACTTTGAAAGTTATTATTAATTCGTGGACTTAATTATCCTAGTCATATTGTTACTTAATTTGAGGACACTCTCTTAACACGTATAAGGAACTGATGTTCTACAAACTATTTAAAAACAGGTATTGGGCCATGGCTGAAAAATTGTTGTTTACTTCTTTAGTTCTATTTCAATGCTTACACAGTTACACTAGTTAAAAAGATGGCCATTTAATTATTAGAGTTAACACCCTTTTTAGTCTCTGTCAATATCTACGAAATCTTTTTTAGTCCCCGGCAATAAAAAAGGACCAAATTGGTCCCTGAAATTACAAAAAAAAAGGTCATGTTAGTCCTTATGTCAACTCCCAAATATGTAGAGTGACCCTTTTCTTGTACTTTCAGGGACCAATTTGATCCTTTTTTATTGTCAGGGACTGAAAAGGACTTCGTAGATATTGTCAGGGACTAAAAAAGTGTTTACTCTAATTATTATTAGGTCTTTCTGATCGTGACTTTATCATTTTTAATTTTTTTAAACATTCTCATAATTTCTTTACTTGCACTTATATCGTGCATATTTTGTCTTATCTGTAAATCTTTCTTTTTCTTTTTCTTGACTTTTAAGCAAGTAAAAACTATCATAAAATAAAATAAAATAACATATTCAGAAATAATTTTAACATTTACAAACTCAAATAAATTAATAAAACATACAAGAAGAAAGTTCTAAGCATATCATAAAATTAATGAGATGATTTTTTTTCTTTCAATTATGGTTCTAAATTCTTGATATTATTGACATGAATATTTCGACTTGCATAGTAATGAGGTTTATTGAGTTATATATGATGTTTAGAATAAGAAAACAATTTCCTAGGGAATATTAGAGGGAACAATGTTAATGAGCGATAAAAAATGTAATTTACTCTTCCTTATTTTGTTCACCGGAATCATGATCAGTGCATTATTGCTTAAAGATATTGGTATCAGAAGTGACGAATCAACGTTACTTCAAGGCAAAATTACCATGTCTAAAGATATACAAAAGGTTTTTTCTTTTCTTTTGTCAAGTTTTGGCTGAAGGGATAATACAGACACAAAATAATACAAAAGATTATTAGCAGCAAAAGTTCAGTTTGGTGCTAACGATATTTCTTTTTTTAGTTCCTAGCAACTGCGCTCCACCATCGTATTTCCATCCATTTTTTTTTGAAATCATAATAAAAAAAATACATCCAAATTTTCAATTTTAAGGGGGATTATGGTTATCTTTGTAAAAACTTCTTGTTGGGGGAATGCAATAATTCTCTCATTAATGATGAAGGTCCATCACCAGCGGCAACCACTTGACTGACTGGTGAACAGCCCCTCCTTTAATAGTAATGGAAACCATTTATGACACCTTTCAGGCTATGCTGAAAAATCAACTAAGATTCCTCATGGGTTCCACGCCTCACGGATATACTACCGCAACTTCATTAATCACCTATGGAACCCAGTGGAAATCCAATGCCAATGTTCATTTATGTCATTCTGACATTTAGTAATAATAATAATAAATGAATTGAAGACTTGTTATTTAGCAGTTACAATTAACAAAGAAAAATTGTAACTTCACGTCAATTGCCGAAGTTGCAATCCTCTGGCATCTACTATATACTAAACGGTTTTACAGAAAATGTGGGAAATCAGTTTAAACATAAAAATACATAAGCAGGCCACACAACCAATGTTGTCACGTAGAAACGGAAAGAGGTGGTACAAACGTAAAATGTAAAAACTACACGAAACGTAAAGCTTATACTTTCTACTACTTAAGGTCAAGATACAAAATTATATATATGCATGTAAAAAAAATTTCACATAATGAACATATGTGTTGAGCCACTTATCTATTTAAAAAGGAAAATTGTTTTTCATAACCAAGTATCAAAATTATAAACAGTAATAATTAACAAGTAATGGATAACCAATCTGCTCTAACTGCTTCATACGCTCTGCAGATTTTGGATCATCGCTCATCAGAATATAATTCAACTTCTTTCAATGCACACAATGATCCAAAAACACAAAACGATTCTCATAGCATAACTTATAATAAAATTGCAGCTTTATAAGACATATTATAAAAAACATATATCCAAACAAAAAGATATCAAGATACTGTGAATATGATTTGGGGAAAACGAAATTTAGGTTTTTTTTTTTTATTAAATTTTTAGTTTTAAGTAAAAACGATCAAAACGGTAACCGTTTTTATGTTTTTATGCGGCGTTTCTACCAGTTTTTATCAAGGATTTTACTTGAGTTTTAACACGCACCACTCTAATAAAAACGTAAAAACGTAAGTTTTTACACTAGTTTTTCACAACAATGCACACAACTACTTCCCTTCGTCCTTAGGGGTCAGCTGGCGCTTATGTCTGCCCAAGAAAAATTAAGAATACAGAAAAACAAATGAGTACATAAGTAGTTTTTTTTCCCTCAATTCAATTAAATCGCCTAGTGAAGAGGGTGAGCCTTGAAATAGTGGTAAAGTTACTCATTTGTTGGTTCAAATCCATAAATAACCTCTTCAGTGCCGGAGCCAGCAAGATTAATGAGTCAGGGCCAAAAAAAAATTTAGCTGGTGCCAATTATTAAATTAGCTATGTCTGAAACGTAGCTAATTTTTTAAAATTAGCCAAAGTCTTGATCTTGGTTGGAGCCAACGTGATTCCGCCACTGAAACTCTCTCTAAAAATATAAAAGTAAAAGTATATACAATCAACTCTTATCCCCACTCTCGGAAAGTCAAGGGCCTTGTGCAAGGTTTGCCCAACTAATAGGCCTCATGACCAACAGGCACGGCTTTACCCAAAATACAGTTTATTCTGGAGTTTGATTCAGACTTCAGAGTAATCAGACAGCTAAAAAAGACTATACCAGTTTACCATTGATTTGGGAAGGCTTCTCGGTATTTGTCATCCTCAGATGACACTTGCTGCCTACCTGCGGTATCCCTTGCCCGTGAACTCAAAAGCTTCTGAGCTATTCTATCTTTTGATGTTACTTTCTTCCGCAGCATGGATGCAAGACTTTGCTTCTTGTCTCTGGCAGACAGTTTATCTTCATTAGTTACCTCCACATCTTCTCCAAGAGCTGCTGATTTAGAAGTTGAAGCCAAAGCAGCATCCCGTAAAACTGCTTCATTGTGTTCCCGAATTTTAGCAAGTTTTGCACGTCTCAATGACTGTTTATCAATTTCTCTCTTATTTGCTACCTCTTTGTCTTTTTCACGAACATTCTTAACCGCCTGTTTTGCTAACTGCTCTATTAAATCAGTCCCTAAATCCGTATTCATGTCTTCTGAAGGGCTCTGATTGAGTGGCTTCCCTTCATCATCTCGATGAATGATAGGTCCATGGAATGGGCAAACTTTCAGATCTCTTCTCTGACAGAGTCCCCCTTTCCTCAAAGGAGCGCGGCATGGTTGGATCTCAATTTGCTTTTCTTCATAAGGCATTGCCTGAACATTCAATTCAGCAATTTTATCTGCTGGAATAACTGCATCATCCTCCACCCTACCCCAGTGACTTTCAAGCTCCAAGCCCCGTTGGTTAGCCATAAAAACCCTGTTTGAATCCCAATTTTCCAAGTGAGAACCCCATCTTACAACAGGAGCTTCAGCTATAAGTTTACTCCTGAGAGGGTTTGACTCAACTTTATTTACTCCATGAAGTAGGCTGTCAGTATCAGAGCCATTAGACTCTTCAAAGTATGAACCAAGATTATCGTTATTCATTTTATGGGAAGTCGATGCCATGTCAAGATGTTTGTTTTTATTATTGGGTGCACTAGACGAGATTTCAATAGCTGCCACATTACCCTCCTCCCAAAAATCTTCTTCCTCTTCAAGTTTTGATGTGTTTAGAAGAGAACAACCTGCCTCTTCGCATTTGTTTTTTACAGACTTCAGACAATTTCGGATATCAATGAACTCCTTCAAAGTGGAATCTCTGAATCTATTGTCTGCTACTTCAACTCTTACAAGAACAGAAATCCACTCTTGGATGGAAGCCAAATGCTTTGTGATCAGAAGTTTGTATAGCTCTCTCAATGCATCAAAAACTACCTTGTTATCGCTGTTCTCGTAAACTTTCTCCCCTTCTTTCAATGCTTCAAGACGAATCTGCTGCATCTCCAAAGAACGAAATTCAATGAGTTCTTCTTCATCTAGGATATCATCCGACACAAGCTCCTCTTTTGAATGCAAAATGTCCAAACACTCATTGATCTCATCCATCGCAGACAGTATTCCTCCCTTTATTGAAGTTGAATTCTCTTTCAAATATTCATACTTGTTCAATAAAATCTCTTTTGACCTCCTCTCCTTTTCCCTCCTCTCTCGTTGAATCCGCTCCACATTAGCTTGTATGTTAGGAAATTGAAGCCTAAGAATATTCTTTAGGTAATCATAACCTAATCTGAGCTGTCTATAATGAACCCCAAAAGACACGTTCCACTTTTCCAAGAATTCAATGGCCTTTGAACGCAAAACAGATGCAACAGCTGGTGGAGCAGGCAGTGGTAGATTACGCCTGAACCCGACACTCAAACTCAGTAACTGGTCCAAGTTCTCAACAAGAAGGGTCCTAAAAAGCTTTGAACGCATGAAGAGTTCATCAATTATTAGAAGTGCAAGGTACCTAACCTGCAATACATATCTGTCAAGGTCAATCAGGGGATTTCATATTGGAGATGACAATCTGAAAGTTAAAATCTTCCATGTAGATGGCTATGCTAATAAGGGGCAGAACCAGTAGCCTGTGGTTAATGTAAATATTTTCGAGAGTGAGTGACCTTTTCAACATAGCAATAAAGCAAACGAGATTTCATCATTTTATCACGCTTATAGCATCAATTAGAACAGAAAGAAAAACAACATACAATTTTTGCTAAGGAATTGTCATTTGAATCAATCTTTTCATTTTCACTGATGCATAATCAAACAAACCGTAATTAGAAAACAACAGACAAGAAATTGAAACCCTATTGGGGACGTACCTGAGAGTGGTCACGCTTCATGAGATCCATAAGGGTTTGGATAGCGTGGCGGAGCTCCGAATCGGAATAGCGGACCACCGTCTTGATGGCCTTGAGGAGGCGGGGATCGATCTCCGGTGCGGTGGAGTTTGTTGCTTTCTCTATCAAAGCCCTCACCTTTGTTCCATTTGCATTGCCTCCTTCTTCCATACCCATCAAATCCCAATCTCAAACCCACACATTCGTTTATTCAATATTATCAGATTTTGAAAAACCCTAAGTTTATAAAGCTCGCAATTTTCCCCTTTTCCTCATTCGTTTGCTCCTTGCGCGCTACGTCAACGGCTCAACGGGTCCCATTTGATGAAACGGGATGTCGTTTACATAAGGTTCACTATTTAGTATTTACTCAGACTCAGGCCTCAAAAATATTAAAAGACATGGCCTTCGTTTGGATTTACGTTCAACCACTTCAAATTCACGTTTGATGATGGCAAACGGGTTTTAAAAAAACAAATAAAAATAGAAGAAGAGATAAGGTATGTTTGATTGTCTCAAATCAAAATTGTTGTCATTATTCTTAAAGCATATTATAGTTGGGATAGGTTATTCTACCTACTCCTATCTTGCCTACCTTTTGCCTACCTCATCATTACTGTTGGATTACAATCTAATCCAACGGTTCATATTTACACAATAAAATAACCCTTTTTCTCATTCTTTCTTCTCACTTCCTCCCACACCCTTTCTCTCTCCTCCCCCTTTCTCTCTTCCTCTCTACTCTATACCTAATTTTTCTTCCTTTATCTCCTCCCCCTTTCTATCAGGTTTATTTTTATTGGAACTTCTTTTTATTTTAATTGCATTGAACCACAGCACCACAACATTATGCGATTCATCGACCACAATATTTTAATTTAAGCATTATGCGATTCATCGAATAATATATGAGGTTTGCAACAATTTGTAGCTCATTGCAGAGAAGGGAACATGGCCATTAATAACCCTAATATTCCAGCAATTTGGCGGCAGAGTTCATGTTCTCTATCACTGATGATATCTTCCTCCCTGAAAGTAACAATAATCGCATTCTATATTAAGGCAAACCTTGTAGCATCCACTTAACTTGATTCAATCTTTTTTCTCCCTGTAAATCCATAACTGCTTCGCATAATGCTTCCGCGTGCGTTCACCTCGGCAGAGATCAGAGATAAAGGGAAAAAAAATTAGGTATAGGGTAGAGGAAGAGAGAAAGGGGGAGGAGAGAGAAAGGATGTGGGAGAAAGTGAGGAGAAAGAAAGGGAAAAAAAATTATTTTATTGCGTAAATATGAACCGTTGGATTAGATTGTAATCCAACAGTAATGAAAGAGGTAGGCAAAAGGTAGGCAAGATGTGAGTAGGTAGAATAACCTATCCCATTTTATATTGAATTTTATCATATACTTATTTTTGAAATAAAATTTTTAAAACGTAAATCATTTTAATTTAAATACACTTGTAATCAAAATCAATTTTATAAATTTAAATAATCCAAAATCAAATTTACAAATATTCATGCTTAAGAGACTAGTTTGAAAACCGTTTTAATATTAATTTATTATTCCTTTTATAAAATTTATTAATCTTACTTTCACTTTTTTTTTTTTTACTTAATTTAACTTCGTCCCTCAAGTAACGGGAGAAGATTATCCCATCATAAAAAACAAAATTTATGTAGATTGATAATATTTTGGCCAACCCACACATGTTTAGTAAGATGAGTGAGAAACCTAATAGCCAAATAGCCAAATAGCCAATAGAGGTCTCATTAGGTAATACTTGGTGAATGAGCTCACGAGTCTCGTCATAGAAAATTCCTTTCTCTTTACATAACTCACCATCTTACACTCATGTTGGTGAGACAACGCCTTACAAAATAGTGGAGACAATGGCGAACAAATTTAGTTCACATTTTCTCTCATTATCATTAAGGAATATTCTCCCTCTTCTCCAACATACAAGCCAACAGAATTTCAATATTTTTATAAGCAATTACTTTATTGGATTTTAAGGCCACTCAGCCTAAACATATAATATCACTCTTCACAATCATATGTGCTATAGTGATTCTTTTTGAATTTAGTCTATATTACTACTTCTTGGAACACCCTCGTAATCATATACTTACTGCTCGAGGGATACTTTCTTCCTCCACAACAATTCAGGTAGTGTTCTGGATACTACTCACTTAGGCCCACCAGATGGGCCCAATCGCTTAAAGCCCATATCTAGAACCTTCTAGAGGACACCCAGGGCAAGTCATAGAGGTTCACCACAGTGACATTTCTCATCCTGCACTGCTGCCCCACTCTCTCCTCTCTAAATACCCTTCTCACACATATATAGAGGGGATCTTCTTCTTCCCCACTCCTCTCATATGCTGTCATACACACACACTTCCCCCTTGAGCACATACATGGGAAGCTCCACTAGTGCCTTGGTCTCTACCATGACTACTATAGACACCCCTATATCAACATACTTCACACTTTATGGGAGACATTTATGTACCACTATGAGTACAAGTAGCAAGGTGCAATTTCCGAAGGCAGTGGGTTTGTGCTTTCCCCACCTCATAATCTCTTAAAGAGGTAGGCTCCAACATGATGGAGAAGAGACTACTGCTTTGCGCTTTCCCAAGCTACCTCCCATTAACCATTTGACAAAGTTTCTCCCTTAGTTTGTACCGATTAATTTTAAGCGTGGCTGGTTGCTGCTCGCATGTTTTGACCTACTACTGCTTTTGGAATGTGCAATGTGGGGGCACTTTGGAACTATGGCACCTAACCATGTGCCTTGCGGCTTCTAACAAGCATCTGAGGCGCTAGATTATAAAGTTTCTGATAAAGGAATAGGTTCAAATTGTACGTGTTTGATTCACGAAGTAGAGGATACATGTAATTTATACAATCAAAAAAAAAATTATAAAGTTGCTTACCCATTGCAAGAGACACTAGATTGTCTGAGTGTAACGCTAGGTTATCTGGGTCTTCAACCTCACGTACCTATTTAAAATTAGGGAAAATGATTTCTACACTTTGTAAAAATCTTTCTCTACCACTCATAGAAAAAGAGAAAAAGAGAAACTAATAAAGAGAGAAAAGATAAATGTGATGAACCTCACTGCGATTTTATTATCAGCGGTAGAAAAATGATTTTTGCAGTAAATGCAGAAATCATTTCCCCTTAACATTATTACATTTTCTATTTTAATCTATATTAACTTGAGTGTAATGGAACATCCTCATCAACCATCATAAAAGATCTTTATTACCTAAAAATATGAAATTTTCAAACTCGAGGGTGGCACAATTGGTAAACAAGTTGTATTCAAGGAGTGGATTGTAGTGGCTGAAAGGTCTGGTTTGATTCCTTAGCAAAGTACTTTGGGTCAATGATAAAGATCTTCACATTTTATTCCATGAAAGAGATTAATTTCATCCAAATGGTAAGAACACCATGGAAACGAAAAATAAAAATAAAATTTTCGTATAAAAAAGGACCGTCATTCAATGGCAGTTCATTTTTCATTTTTAAAATTTAATTTGGTTGATTAATTTATCATATAATAACAATTTATTTCAATTATAAATTAAAACCTACGAGAACTAAGGTGGGATAGGGATGCATCATGCATTAATCAACACCAGCAATTTTTTAAAATTAGCTGGATATTTTTAACTTAAAAGTTATTTAAAATTATAACTAAAAATGTGAACATAAAAATAAAGATAAAATTGTTTGGTAATTATATGATTTTTTTGAAAAGTTATAAATCAATTTTTTAGTAAAATAATTTGTGATAGGTTATACTTACTACAATTTTTTCTTACCACCTCTTACTACCAACTTTGTTATTATTGGATCAAAACCAAATCAACGGTTACAAAATAACATCAAATAATAACCGTTGATTTGATTTTGATCCAACAATAACAAGATTGGTAGTAAGAAGTAGTAAAAAAAAAGTGGTGAGTATAATCTCCCCCGATTAATTTATTAATGTATATAAATTTAATTCTAATTAAAAATATTATAAAGGGTATATAATTACAACTCTATATTATTGAAGAAACTTTAAATAAACACAAATATTGTTTAAAATAAAAATACAATTTTTTCAAAAAAAAATAATAAACATTTATTTTTCAATATTACAATTTAAAAAGGAAAAAATGGGACTGTAGAAGATTTTCAAGTTATCTACCAAAAAGAAGAAAGAAATAAAGATAAAGCTTGTTACATATTAAACAAATTATGTACCTCATTTGATGTTGGTGATGGTAAGGTACTCCTTCATGTCTCTGAAGAAAAATGGGAAATGTTTTCCAAAAAAATAAGCCACTTCAATGCTCGAATTAGTCTGAATGAGGGAGAATATTTACCTAATCTGAGTTCATTGAATAAGGATAAAAACCCCTTATATATGGTAATCATTAGGAATCCCCAAGATTTATGATTTTTTTTCTTTAGTAAATGAGAACCCAACGCTTAATAGCCTTAGTTGAATATACTATCCAGATCAAATGTTAAGGGGGCACAGCACACGTCTATTGACATCTTGAATATATGACAAGATTAGAACAAATAATTCCCTAAAACTAATAATAAGTTAATGGTAGATTAAGTATGTGTATCTTGATTGAGTTATACAAGATGTAGCACTAGAAGGGATTATATCAGTAAATTACCCTTGCAATGGGATTGGAGCAGTAGTTGTGGTATTTAAATAGAAAACAAGAAACTCACCGACAAACGACAACTGAACGATAAAATCCAGAAACATTCTCATTTTGTTTATATCTCAATCTCATAGTTCCCCTCCTCAGATCCAGAAAGATTAAGATCTCATTTTCCTCTTCTAATCTAATTTTTAAAACATAAAATACACACACAAAAAAGAAAAGAAGACAATAATAGTTAATAATTAATAAAGCATAGGAAAGAGTTATTCCTAAGATTCACGCGCAACCATTCGGGGCAAACCCGACCCGTGAACCTGCCAGGTCAAAGACGACCCGGAACCCTTGCTGCTGGATGTTGCCAATTATAGACAAACCGCTCATTGTTCCGGCGAAAGCGAAGCAGAAGCTCCCGCTGGGATCCACCTGAATCAAGTAGTTCGTCGCCGGAAGCGACACGTCAGCATTCCTGAAGTGCAGCACCACCGTCGGCACCTTCACCGTCGTCAGCCCCGACAAGTCGAAGCACGTATCGAAAAGTGAGAACTCAGGCGCCCGCTTAAGATGCGAAGCTCCGACCCGAAAAGCGTCTCTCAGTGCGATGTATGCAGGTCGAGTCAGTCGGGTCACGGACGTACCCGAGTCGACGATCACGCCACCGTTCCCGGCGGGGTCAAGCCGGAAGAGCGAGGCGGAGACGCCGCGAACCGGTGCGCCACCGACGCTGAAACCGAGGAGTTCCACGTAATAGAAAGTGTCGAGCTTAGGGTTTTTTAGCAGCGGAGTGAACCGTGCGGTTCGAGAAACGGCCGAATCGCCAAAAATCAAAGACGAAGGCTTGGCCGAAGCGGACCGGTCCACGAGACAATAGGAGAATTTCTGGTTGAACCGGCGACCGGTTTGAACCGGAAACGATAACCCCCCGCGGCCGAGACCTAACAGACCAGCAGCGCCAACGAATAGGCCTTCATTGTCGTGGCCGCATCCGAACGCCACGCGCTTCACCCTTGTCTTTCGAAACGTCAGCGTTTCGGTGGAGAAATCGCCGAACGTGAACGAACCGTCACCATAGGAAACCTGGTACTGGCAGAGCTTCTTCTTGTTGCAACCGTGAGAGTCCAGTCGCCGGCAGAGTGGGGCCCCACATGGGATTCCGGCAAAGGTCCGAGATTTGGCCGGGTCGAAAACTGGGTCGGTTTGGGAGTAGCATTTTCGGCATGGAGCACATTGGAGCCAAACGATGTCGCTTCCCGTATCCAGAATCATGTACACGTACTTCGCAGGCGTGCCCACGCCCAAGCGCGTGAAGTACTCGCCGCTACCTTGAGCTAGACCCGATATGATGGAGCTGCTGAAATCCGACCCGGATTTGGACACACGGGTCTGATTGAGAGCTCTGACTTTGGTTGCTATGGAAGTGAAGGCTTCGACTCTGGCTGCATCTCTCTGCAGCCTGAGGTGGAAGAGCTCCTCTGTGGTTTTGTTGGAGGAGAGAGCATCTATGTGATGTAGTTGAAGTGAGAGAGTTTCCGGGTCGAGAACTTCGGATTCGGGCCATGAGAGGATGGGTTTTTGGGGGAGAGATTGGACAACAAAAGTTTGGGTTTGGAATTGAAATGGGTCAGTTGTAGTTGTAGTTGTAGCAGTGGAGATAGAGAAGAAGAGGGCCAAGAATAGGAAGAGAAGGCCATTGTTGGCTTTCTTCCCTTCTTCCATTGCAGAGAGAAAGAGAGTACTGTGTGTGTGTGTTGTGAATAAGAAAGAAAGAAAAGTGACAAAGTAGAGAGAAGGTGACAGAGAATAAATAGTAATGATGATGATGATGGAAGTGAAATGAGGAATACAAAGATTAGGCGGTTCTGAGAGTGGGGTGGTGTCATTACATTAACGGTGGAAAAAGTATGCGCAGTTAATTATGATGGTTCGGTTGGGTTGGGTAAGAGTAAGACACCACTATCCTTTTCTCATGCAATTCCCTTTATATTGTTTCTATTTAGTTGCTAGACAGTTGAGTGTCATTCAATATTACTACTCAGGAATTACGAATTTTGTTACTATGTGTACTCCAACACCAAATTGACAACTGGACGTTGAATTTAATTGTACTACTAGCAGTGAAAATGTAAATGGGAAAAGTATCTGTACTTTTAAATTACACAATTTATATCCTTTCACTCTCACAAAGAGGTGGAACTCACACCTTTATTTTTTTTATCAACTCTCTTTCCTCCTTTATTTATCTCTTTCTCTCTCTTAAAATGACACAACTTTATATCCTTTAAAATGACACATACTTTTCCCAAGGTAAATATATGGTTTATGGGAGCAGATTCTTTTATATTTTACTTAATATAATATTACATGGGAGAATTATAATTATATAAAAATAAATTAATAATAAAAAGAAAGAGAAAAAAAATATTATTCGCTTTTGTGGGAGCATGAAAATTATGGTAGTGTTGGTGTTAATAATCACTTTAACCTGTCGTAGTGGAGAAAAATTTCAATATATCGGGCTGATCGAATTCGGTGTTTTTTATTAAAATTAAAAATTATTTTTTACTCATATTTTTTTATAATTCTTTTTAAATTTAAAAAAATTCTTTTTTAATAAAAAAAACCAAATTTGGTGCTACTGATTTATTGATGTTGGATTTAGATCATATCACATGAAGAAGTGATCATATTATTTGATTACAATCACTTATTCATAATAAGATAAAAAAGAGTATATAATTTTTAAATAAATAATTATGATCAAATCACGTATAATCACTTTTCCACATCCAAATCCATTAAAAAAATTCTCCCTGTAGTGATGGGTTAACTTTATCAGTAATTTCTTTTAAAAAATGTTATTGAAAAAGTGGCACATAGGATAGTGGAATATGAGTTTACTAAAGTGCACTTAATATATGCGTAGGGAATTTAATCAAATTTGACTTTTAAAAACTAAAAATAAAAGAAAGATTATCTTATCAATAAAACACTCTTGAATGAAATTTTACCGATAAGTTATAAAATAGTTTGTAAATTTATAAAAGAAAAAATTTATCAATATAACCTTCTTCTAAAAATAATATTGTATCTACTCATTTTTAAAATTACTTAAAAAAATAAAAATAAAACTTATCATCTTTGAAGCATAAGTATTCTCCTAACTTTGTCAAAATACTTTGTTTGGTGATGGTAGGGCTTATAATGAAGTATTAATAATAGAGGAATTCTCGTGATACATTATTTAACACATTTTTTTTAAAAAAAAACTTTCATTATTGTTTAGTAAAATTTTATGTAAGCTTCGGTAAATAATTTCAGTCTCCTACCTATTAGTATGTCCTGCACTGCATAGGAATTCATTCAATTACTAAAAGAATGTGAAAAAAAAAACATATTGCTAGCACTTCCCTTATTAAGGAGCATGTAAAAAGTTATGTCAGTTAAAATGAGTTAGGTCTGAGCTTAGATTTAGTTTATATAAAATATTTTAAATTTCGTATGAAGGTTTAATAGATTAATGTAAGTTAAAATTTGATTTATATTTAAAAAATAAAAAATCGTATTAGCTTGTTTAAACTTATCAAGTTTTTAGTATTTATTAATCAGAAAAATATTTTTACAATTAATGCAGATAAGTTATCTGCATTAATTATAAAAACGATGTCGTTTTGATATTGAAAGATTAGAAAATTATAATTATAAAGACTATAATATTCCTGAAATAAATTAGAATTACAAAAATACTATGATTCCGCCCTAAAACGACGTCATATTGGACTTACTGCAAAAAAAAAAATTCCTTTATTAATTTAGAAAAAAGTATAAGATAGTTTTTTATTAATTAAAATATTTAAATAAATAATTTGTTTTATTTTAATTAAAAATAATATAATATAATCAGCCTTGTAAACCTGTAGGCCGAGACTTGTAAAAGTTGGCCTATGATCTCTTTTCAAAATAAGTTTTTTTTAAGGTCCAAGTTTGTTTTATTTTAATTGACACTTAATAGGTTGCTTGACTTATTTACTTCCTAGTCATGAACAAATATTGCTTGGTGAGTAAATAATTTAGCGGGATAACAATTAATTATGTGACACAATAGCCATGTAAATTAATTAAATTATTTGTTAATTATTCAATTTTGATTCGTTCAATGCTCCATCGAATTCGTTTGTTTTATGAAACAAATAAGCTCAATTTTGATTTTATAGCTGAGTAAATTCTCAAGTTTTATAAGCTTAATATTGAAAACTTATGAATGACTCGTATGAGTGTGTGGGTATATGTGCGAAAGAACGTCTACCAAATATTAAATTTATAAATTTAAAATTAATTGAAGAATAAATTTGACAAAAGAAAATGAAATTAAAAATTATAAACGAACTAGACAAATCAAGTGCAGATTTATATTTTTTTAAACAAGTTAAAGCCTAACGTTTGAATTAATTCATTTAAATAATTAATTCAAGTTTTTTTTTTTTTTACAAGTCAAACTTAAATATTAATTAATTAACTTGACTCGATTCATTTAACCCATAATTCCGACCATAACAATGTGACTGTTTATACTTTATATTGATGTATCTTGTAAGGTCGGCGATGAATCGCAGATGCTGGCAATCATTCTAACAAGGGCACGCCGAATGATTTTACGGAAAAATCACTTCTAATGTTACATGATAAGTGTTTTTTCATGTTGTATCTTTTTGATTTGTGTGTAAATTTTTTTTTCTTTTTTATTTAATAAGTATAGGATCCACAACTAGTTGAGTCACAACATGAACATGAAAATTTAATTTTCATGTAACATGAGAAAATTAAAGTCAATTATAAAAATGCATTAATAGAAAAGGTTCGTTTTAATGTACCTTTCTACTTTATGCCATAATCAAATAATATGAATGGTTTTCAAATTAAAGTCACTTCCTTGCTTTACGTAAAAATAGACAGATAAGCAAAAACCCATATGCATTGTGCAATCCTTCGTCCCTCTTTCCTGCGGACACCTATATACTGAATTCTATTTGTTTTCCTCATAATGTGAACGATGAGATGATCTTAGGCTGTACAGAGAAGCTTAAACAACCACAAAAACAATGCATGTGATTGAACATTGAGGGATTCGTTTTTGTTTGTGTTATTTTGGGCTGTTGATGAATGGATGATAACAACAGCATGGATCCATGTGAGTATGAGGACTTTAAGGCTCAACTCCAGCACAAAATGAACCTCAATGTGACTCATTATCTCCTATTTAAAGGCTCACTTCATGCTAGCCGTTGACCTATTAAATATTTGCAATTTTATATTTAATTTTTTATGTTAAATACTCTTATTTTGTTAACCTATTAAATACCTTTAATTTTTCATTTAATATTGTTTATTATCTAATATTTTATTTATCAAAGCTCTTTAGCATTTGATTTCAACATTTCAGATCATGGACATCCATGACCCTGATTCCAAACCTACACCGCAGTATCCGTCAAAGAGTGAATACTTATGTTTCAGAAATTAGCTTTTCCATGTTTGAGGATTCTCGACTTCTATTTTCCAATTTCACCAATCATTATCATGCATTTTGTATATATACAATTCTTAATTTTTGCATCTCCTTTATTATATTTTATCCTCAAATTCTTAAGTATTTTATTATATTTTGCAACAAAGAATACTTTTCACGACCCTGTACATAATTTTGAATCGTGTATGATACTTATGTTTATACCGTGAACTCGGGGTTAACGTTTCGAAAAATAAGTTAATTTGATTATAGAACATTAGAATAAAGATTACTAAATGTCTCCCATTTATTTTTTGATCATTTAATTTATAAAAATTAGATCAATTAGCCCTGCCACGCGTGGAATTGTTAAGTAAGTCGTATATTATTACAATTAGTATTAATGTATCTCGATTGTAACGATTATAAACGACGGTAGGATTATGATAAGATAATTGGAAAATGCATCCATCATGTTGTAGAAATCACAAATTTTATCATGTTATGAAAAAGACAAACCAATTCATTGAATAAAAAGTCTCATCATTATTTTTAATACTATATATACCTTGTATTTTTCTTAACACGACAACAAAATAGTTACTAATATAATCCCCGTATGCGTAATCTCGTGTCGGTAAGATTAGAGGAGTCTGAACCCAAACAGGCAGAAAGCAGAAAATCTCAAAATGGCTTGGCAAGTGTGAAACAGTGATTGAACTCTCTTTGTATTTATGCAATGATGGGACTGGCACTGTAACCAATGATGAACAAAGACTCTTCAACTACAAAACATAAATTCATGTTTAAGAAAAAAAAAACTTAAATTCACCAACATGTAATTATTTTAAAAAAATTCACCAACCAATGATAATTTATCTTATTTTTTCTCACTTCGATTTTTGCACCTTACTTTTTTTTTTTTTTATAATGGTGGGATCCACTCATTTTCTCTCTACCATATAAGATAACTATCTTATGTGAAAGGAGATTAATAAAACCCTTAATTATATTTCCTTCCAAGTTTGAAATGTACAGGCAAAATATTAATTTATTATTTTTTAAATAAAAAATTGTGATTTTATGATTTTTTTTTAAAATAATTACATATTTATTGCACAATATGACGCCTAACTTAGTGTCACCCAAGAAGCAATCACGCCTAATTTAGGCTTCACTCGTGATGTTGACACGTGTCCCCAACAATTTAATCGTAAAACTTCTGTATGCCACAACTTTTGACTCGGGTATCCAAATCAGGTAATTTTTTTTTATTCCACATAACTTTTTGAGATCTACGTAATGACACCTCATTTGACATATTTTATCTCTCACAAACATAATTTGAATTTCCAACAATGAGACTTTATCTTATAAGTCATGGTCTGAAATTAATGATGGTACCAAAGTGGATTAGTCCATCTATAAATAAGAATATTTAGGGAGTGTATTGGATTAGGATTTTGAAAGACTTTTTTTGAGATAAAAAATCATATAGATTTTAGAAGACTATTTAAAATTGGACGGACTTTAAAGACTATTTTAAAAGACATTTTTTACGATCAAGATTTCATAAGATTGGATTTTAAAGGATTTCAATAGAATTTATAAGATTTGAAAGGACAATATGGATTTATAAGATTTTAAACAACCATATGAATTTTTAACAAACATTCAAAATTACAAGAGTGAATAAAAAAATAACAAAGAAATGCCATGATATTAATAAAATAAGTAAAAACTAATATAATTTTCTCAATCAATAAAAACATAATATAATTTTTAACAAACATTCAAAATTACTTAGCAACAACTCTTCACATATCTAAAATTATACTAGTTCTTCATGCATTACTATTAGCATTTTCTCGTTCATGCTCTTGGGTTTGACCAATGAGTTAAAAATTATTTTCTTCATTTGGTATCAGAGCTATGCATAAATTTACATGTAGAACCTAAAGTTCATGATAAATTTTCGTTCAGAGTATTCATTAAATTGTTTTGGGCTTTTGAAAAATAAGTTTTTAGATAATTTCACATTTGATAATCCAATTTGATGTCATCATTAATTTCAGACCACGACTTCTAAGGTAAAGTCTTATTGTTGCAAATTCAAATTGTGTTTATAAAATATGCCAAATGAGATGTCATTGCGTAGATCTCGAAAAGTTACGTGGATTAAAAAAAAATTACCTGATTCGGATACCCGAGTCAAAAGTAATGGCCTTCAAAAGTTTTACGATTAAATTGTTAATTTTTTATATCACGTGTCAACACCAGATGAGTGACGCCTAAATTAGGTGTGACTGCCTCTTGGATGACGCCTAACTTAAACGTGACTAGTGACGCCCAATCCGGATGTGACACACTGCTATACACCCATAAATATTTTCAAAACAGCCATAAATTTATAAATTTTTATTTAAAATGCAATGTATTAATTTTTTTTTTTTTTCGGAAATGGACAAACTGAGTATGCTACACAGTGGAGCAGTGAGCACCGGTTTAGTTTACATTGTTGTGCCTGGTACCCCAGTTAATCTATACAGCAACAAATCATTTCAATATGAGTCCCACAAACATAAGTGTCTCAAAATGGTCAACTTTTATTAAAGTAAGATAAATTAATAAATAATTTTAAAAATAATATAAGTTGATAAATTATTTTTAAAATAAAGATAAATTGGTCATTCTCCCCCTTTTACCCCTCAAAACTGCTTTTTCCAAAATTTGAATTTATTTACTATTTTTACGCTCTTTCTACAACATTCATCAAAGTCTTCAATCAAAGAGTTAAAACCCAGACGCTAGAGATAAAAAGAATGGAAGGAAGCGAGTAAACAGGAGTTCATGCCTTGCACCAGCCAATGACGAACTCGTGCTCTTGTATCAAGTATCAACCTTGTGAAGTTGGAAACGTAACACACGGGGAATGGACATATCAGGCTCTCATACCACTTTATACAGGATAACCCACTACTAAAAAATCCTAACTCACTCGTTAGTCTTTTGTAATTGTATAATCGAAAATTCTAGATATTGAAATCAGCTTATTGATTTATTTTAATCAGATAATAACATGGCAGTCTTCTATATCCACAACCATATAACCTAACCTAACTGCCAAGATGATACAAAAGGGTAATAATTACCCATCTTTATGTTTGTAACAATAATAATTCCTCAAATTAACGACTAAACCACTTCAAATACAAACAAGACTATCAAGAAGACAGAATCAATCTTAGTCATTGGCCATCATCTGTTCTTTGACTTTTCTAACAGCATGACTTACAGCATAAAGTGTCATCTTTTTAACCTGTAAATGAAGAGAAGTGTGCGTGAGTTTAAAAATTTTCAATGGCACAATATGTATAAATATAAAGACCTGTTCAAAATGCAACGACAATATACAACGCTGGAAGCTTTTGGTGAAAACATGCAACATCCATTAGCTTAACCGAATGACCTTTGAGAAAAGAACACATCGCTTGGCGCTAGGAAACATAAGAATGACTGAGAAGATACATGCACAAGAAATCAATAGCAGAAATAGACAAGCTTGCCTCCAATTTGTCCTCCTTGGCTCTGTGGTTTTTCGGGAGCAAACGAAACTCTTCAGTTAGTTGTAAGCATTCTCCAACATTTTCCGGAGAAACAAAATCAAGCGCAACCTTTATACAAGACTGATCAATGAAAATAAGTTAAAGGTAACGAATATAAGCAAATAATATTTAAATGTATGGTAGATGGAACAATAAGGCTGAAGACCTTCGCAAATAAAAGTTGCTCTTAACGGCAGGCAATGCACATAACTTCAACTTCAAGACAATATTCAATTTCCCGATGTGATATTTAAACATAGATATTACCAAACACTTCCTAAACATCAAGTAATTATAAGTTAAGTTGCCAGGAATAAAGAGTGATAGTGATACAAACCACCTCCTCTATAGCATAATTACGGAATAATTTACGATATACCTTACGGATCATAATATTGACATTTCGAGAAATAATGGTTTTAAGACATGAGCCCTTCTAACCTAAGAGTGATTCAACACCATCATATTCTTCTAAGAGTCATCAAAGGCACTGGGAGGACTCAAATATGTACTATTTATTCTTCTGCACTACTTGCAGATGTAGTACCATAAATTCTTGAAGACCAGAACCACACCACCATTTTTCCACAACAAAAATTATAACTAAGCTGCTTTCTCTATTTCATTCCAATCCGTAACATTTGTTACAACACAAGTAAGCAAGATAGTGCACAATTTTCCTAATTTTTCCCTGTTTTAACCCGATATGAAGTTAGTGTTTACATGAAGGCTGGTCCTTTCTTTTTTTGGTGAGGGAAGGCTGGTCCTTGAAGACTCATTTGTCATTATATTCAAGTTTTCAACATGTAATGCCCTGCTGCCATAATCTGAACGAACCCTTTTTCAAAGACTCTTACTTTGGGGCAGATTTATTGACTGTAAATAGTGTCTCCACTATTGACTTCAAGAGTCCACAATATTTTCAACTACAAAAAACCGTACTGAAAAAGAAGATATAAAAACAGACTGAGAAATCAAATTATTTTCCAGAGATTATGAGAAATGCAGATGATATTTGCTAGAAGTTTAAAATATCACAAGATGATCAATTACTTGTCTATTTCTCACTTGATGAGGACACCCTGCTGGAATGAAAACAGCCTCACCAAGGTGTTGCTCAAAAGTCCATGGTTCAACATCTGCAAAGAGAAAATGATGTTTACCAAGGATGTTGTGGTAGTACTTTTCAACTAAGTCTAAACCAAGCAAATCAGGTGAGCATCTTACTAAACTCCCTTTTCAGCTGTTTCTTATGCCTCTCATTTAAGAATAGAGTCTGATCATGAATGGGATGTATAACCTGAAACCAGCATATTACAGAGACTTAGCTCTCCACATTTGGCTAAAGTTGAATGGAAAATGCTGAATATTATTCTTTGCATATTCATGTATAGATGTTTACAATATATAGAATAATGTGAATAATTACTTTCCTAATAAAAACTTGATTCTAGGGAAACAAATACAAAGCAAACTAAACCTATATTGTCACTCTCAACTTGCTAGTAAGGTCTTGAAATCTCTCAGTGAGAAGTCCCTTAGTCAACTCATCAGTAGAGGGAAAAAACTCTAACCTCGCCTCATACCTGTCAAGTGTACCATCAGACCAATACTTTAGAGTATAGATCCATCTGCAACCAACTACTCTCTTTCCTCTTTGTCAATCAACAACTTCCGATGGAGAAGAATCATCTTTTCATGCATGGCTTGAGTCCATTTCTAGCCTTTTAATGCTTCTTGAATTTATGTTGGAATTCTAGTAGAATCAAGGGACGAAATAAAACTCTTTTGCTGCGAGGGAAGACTTTTAAAAGAAACAAGCTTGGAAATAGGATGGTACAAGATCTTTTTTCTTTTCTCGAGACAATGGGTAAGTTAACGGGATCAGTCTCACAATTATTCAAAGGAATATTTTGCTGGATCAGATTCAATGTTATGAGGAACAATATGTATAGTACTTACTGCAGGATCATATGACTGAAGTTGTTGTTGGACCAATCCAGACTTTTTTCTCCTTGGATACACTAGTTGTGGTGAACCATCTTTGGCCTTAGTTGGCATAGGATTTGATTCAACTGGGTCACCAGAATAAGTCACTAGTTCCGGCAAACTAGTAGAGTTAGATAGTATAGGAAAAGGCAGCTTTGGAAATGACTCAGCTTCAATTGTGAAGCTAGGAATACTGTCTCCCTGTAGAAGAAGAAGAAGACAAGGAAAATTAGATATCTTCATGAAAAGTGACATTTATGGAAACAAAGGAGCGTCAACTCAAATTATATCTCTTCATGTCAAGAGCATAACCCAATAGCACACATTTGATGGCCTGAGGATCAAGTGTATTGCAATGTTAGCAATTGTAAAGAACCATTTCACCTAAAATCTTAAACTGTTAGGTGAAGGCTACATTAATGATTTTATATATTTTTATCATATGTCCCCCCACACAAGAGCCTATTAGGCTTAAAAGTGACCAATGCACAGGCTTACCTAAGTTTTGCTAAAGAATTCTATAGTATTTAATCATTTATTGAACTTGTGACCATTTGGTCAGGAAGCTATGATAGGGATGTCCATTCTTGACACGAAAATTCATGTTCGGGTTAACTCGTATTTAAATTCGTATCGTGTTCGTGTTGACAAAATATAATGCACAAAAATTCATGTCATGTCGTGTGTCAACACGCAAACACGCATTTGACCTATATTTTTTTAGCTATTTACCATTTTGACCAACATGTACATCCGATGACACCTTATGATGTAAGGGTAATTATGTAATGTGTTTCTCGTGTCGTGTCGTATCGTGTCGTGTCAACCCATATAAAAAGTGATTCAAGTCGGTGTCAAGAACTCACAAAATTCAAATTGCGTGTTATCCGTGTCATGTCGTGTCAACTCGTAGAATTTGCGGGTCATATTCATGTTGAAGATTTTGACACGAATAAAAATTCATGTCGTGTTTGTGTTAATGTATTCGCGTCGTGTCAAATTCTTTTCATGTCAATTTTGTGTCGTGTCAACCTGAATTGACACCCCTAGATACCATGTAAAGAACCAATTCACCTAAAAGCTTAAGTTGTAAAGTGCAGGCCACATTGATGGTTTTATATTATATTTCTCTAACACCAATGAATATGGACAAAGGCCACACAAACAAAGATACGAGACAGAAGACTCTGCATAGTAGGAACGAAATGAAACAAAGAACTTATAAGGTGAACAAAGACTGACATTACCGAGTACTCGAGACGACAATCGATTTATCATGTAAACAACTTTTAACATAGCTTTTCCCCAATATGAATTAGGAACAGATATTTGGAGGATTGGAGCTCTTGTAATTTCCAATAAATGTCGACTCTTTCTTTCAACCACGCCATTTTGTTGAGAAGTATCCATAGAAATGTTGGTTGATACACTCTTTACCATTATTAGAGCACGTACACTTTAGCGACTTTCCAAATTGTGTCAAGATCATATAAAGAAAGTTAACAAATAATTTATATACGTCTAGTTTGTCTTTTATAAGCAATAATTAAGTCACTTAGCTACATTCATTAACAATAGACATTATATTTTACTAGAAATGTTAAAAACAAAAGCAAGCCCAAAACATTAGAATGAATAAACGCAAAAGGCTCAACACTTTTATGAGAATTGGGAGAAAAGGTTACCTGATGATGTTTGGCCAATTCAAAAGCATCACAACGAAAAGACTCAACAGACTCCCCTTGAAAACAAAGAAAAAGGAGGGTGCCCAAGACACCAACTTTGAAGGCATATATTAAAGCAGGGGTCTTGAAATCGAACCGATGACAAACAACTAATAGCTTCTGACTAGGACTACCTTTGTTTCTTAGCAATTCCAATCATCCTTCCTGTGAGAAGATCTTAAAATATACAATAAGAAAGGAAATAAGTTACTGAGTAATTTAGGTCTTTGGTAATTTTATGAATAAAAATCAGACTATTGGAAAATTTTGGAATATGGAGAACATTTTTTAAGTTTAGGGAAGGTTGGAGGTAGATATGACCACAACCAGTGACTATGTTATGTGAGTCATCAACCACGTTATAGTATGCTTACCACAAGAAGGTTGATAGTACACAAAATGTAGAGAAGGAACGGTCATATGATCATTAGCATTGGAGTCAGCAAACCATGAATCTTCAGAGGCAATACTAAAAGCATTGAAAATTTGAGAACATAAATCCTTATTGGTCATAGCTCAAGAACAAGAGTGTGAAGATTTACTGAGGAAGTTTGCGAGAGGTTGTCAGCGTGCCAACTCAGCCCTACTAGTGCCTAGTACCTCATCCTCCACCCCTGGGACTTAAGTTTTGGATGATCTTAAAGTCGAACATGGTGGCTAGAGGTGCATTGAGTGGTTAAGCCATGGAGAGGCTCAGACAACACAAAACCCAAGGGAGAAAATTGTTTGGGAGGTGGACCGGTGGTGGGATGCCAAACTAGCAAGGTAATGGCAGATCTGGGTAGAGGAGGTTGAGATGAGATGGATGACACTAACGGCAGTCTCAAAAGTCAGTTGGATGTGGTGCCGAAAGATGAGGTGCACGGATCCACGTGTAGATAGGAAAGAAGGTGGTGGCCAACAGACTGAGGACTCGTGAGTGACTTTCTGGCAATGGTTTACAGGGAATGAAGGCCAAGAAACGACAAACCTACTAGTGGATTCACCGATCACAGAAATAGTTGTAGCGGTTAACAACGTCAAGCAGAGGGAAGCAACAACTGAAGTCTGTTTAAGTCCAAAATACGGTGTTTCAGCACAATGAAGGCTCAAAAAATAGGTCAAGATAGCATAGTTGCAATGAAGGTGGCAGCCGCAATGATCATGGCAATTGTAGGGAAGGCAAACTAGGATTTTGCAAAAGCAAAATCTCCAGAATTGAGAGCTATGATACTAAATTGAATGGAAAAACACTAAATATTATTTGTTGAACATTCATGTACATATGTTTACAATATGTAAACTACTATGAATAATTTCTTTCCTAATAAAGAGTTGGTTGTAGGGAAACAAATACTAAGAAAAACATATCCATAATTTGTCACGTATAATCATGTTAATAAAAAGGAAAAACAAATCTATAATAATTATATAATTATTTATACTATATTTACAACAATAAATAAAGTAAACAATGACCGGGGCAATGTTACTCACAGAATCTATAGGATGGTTGTTGATATGACGGAATTCCTTCTTGTGGTTTCTTAAGTACTCAATTAGCTTCGGGACATCTTGACGACGAAAGATGTCCCAAACAGCACCACCATGGACAACCTCAGGTCCATTTTCAGTTTCCAAAGAATCTTTCCTGAGGCCTTGTTTTGGCTCTCTTAACTTTTGATCGCCAGACATGTTAACATCTAGAAAATCACTCCTCATTTTGTCTTTCTTATTGCTCGTATTAGTTGAAGCTAAGCTGCTTGGAACATGTTCTAGTTCGAAAGTCCTGGACTGATCTGAAACTCCAGTAGATGTTATACCTACACTATCTTCTGCAGAGGAGCTCCTGTCAGCGACATTTCTACAGGTGCCAGAGCAATTTCTATTCTCATCACGTTGTTCAGTGTTCTGTGTTTCTAACTTCCCACTCATGTCTTCAGCTATAGATGAAATGCACTCATCCATTTGGCTACTAGGTGAAATCCTGTTAACTCTATTCTCTGCCTTTTGATCATGATTCAATGATGTAGATTTAGATCTTCCATCAACATCAACTAATGTTTCACCATAAAGTTCACGAGAGTCTTCTTCAGCATATTTCTTCTGCAATTTTTTTATGCTTTCTCTCTGCCAGGGAGCTATATTCACCTTGTTTGTGTGTGTCAGCACATTGACCTAAACATCCATCACAAAATTATGTGACATTAGCTATCGTTTTATATGGTACATGCAACTAAAACAATGCCAAAAATAGGAGGTTACGAATTTTGGGGAGGGAAAATGATTAGGCTCAACTAATATACCAAATGTCTGCAATCAAATTGAACTCATTAAGACAATAAAACCCACAAAAAAAAGTCTAAATCTCTTAAACCTACATTTTAAATGTTCCTAGTACTACTGAACGTTTTGTTGAAAATAAAACAACGTATAAGTAGGAACCACATTACTGTGGATGGGGACATGATAAAGAATTAAAATTACAAAAAGAAATTACTATGATTTCATTATCTCCTCCAAGAGAAAAACATAGAAAGCTCAACGCAAAATCAAGCTAACAGGACTGAAGTGGACAAGATTATCGTTGTCTAATATTTGGAAGATTTTGTAAGTAAATTTCAGATGAGTGGTCTGAAAAATTCTCTCTTTGGTTCAAGAACTGAGGAAATCAGCAAATACTACATCGTAAGTTTATAAATACATACCTTTAAAGAATTAAACCTGTATTCATGATTATAAAATACTTATGGAACGAATTAAGATTATATCGAACTTAGTCCTTTTTTTTATGCTTTTACCACGAAGAATTAATAAATTTTGAGATGAACACAATATATTATAACAACTTTAAAAATTATTTATAAAGGATTACTAATCTAATAATAATACCATGCAATGCAGGGGAACTTGGGTAGTTTTAAAAAAATATCATCATTTTGATAGATTTCTGAATAATGTTCTAATCATTTCAAAAGCAAGTATTAAAAGAAGGGCTAGTCAATGATAATATGGAGCTCAAAATTAAACCTTGAAATCAAAGATCATACTTGGACTGAACAACATCAATCAATCCAGCTGATACTTGTAATATAAGATTCACATAAGAAGAGCCATCACTAAATCGCTGAGTTTCAAACTTTAGTCCAATGATAATACTTCTCAAGATGCAGTTTGAAAGAAAAATAGAAAATGCAAATTTCCTATATACTTTCCATCATCAAGAGAAATTTTCTTCTTTTTCTTTGCCTTTCTCGTCAACCATAGACAAAATAATCCAAAATTTTTCCCAAGACTCATGCATAAAGATTTCTGTCAAAATTACAAAACCTTCACTATAATTTCAACAACAAAAAAATCCAAACAAAGCCCATTATTGTAGAAAAGAAGAAAAAATGAGAGTCAACATGGAAAATATACAGAGAATTTTAAAAATCTTTAAATATCAAAAGCACTAAGCAGAAAATTTAAGGGGACAACCCAACAGCTTAGATGAGTTGAGGGTCTGAGAGGAGTAGTTACTTAGCATAGTTGTTTGAGCGGTTAAAGATTTTAGAGGTAAGTAATTATCTTTAAAGAATAGGGTGGAAGAGGAGGCATTCAGATTTATTAGCATTTGATAACCGAACACTATAGAAATATTCTATCTCTTTCCCCTTCTGTTTTTCTCATCTCTCCCTCTCTCTCTCTCTCTCTGAAAACTCAAAATCTGTTTCAGGGTTCATAACATGTGAAGAATAAAGAATTTGAACAGGGTTTGTTGGGGGACCAATAATATCTAATTGAAGTGCCAAGCCCACATACCAGCAATTAGAGTTATTAGACACTGGTACAGGACTGCCAACAGCAGGTTTCTAGACATAAACTAAACACAAAAGGATTTCCAAAAGCAGAAATTACCGCATCAGACACATCACAGTGCAGTTTTGTGACAGAATCTCCTCTACCAAGCTCTTCAGAAAATCCATAAGCAATATAGGTTTTGGGTCCCAAATCTGGCTTCGGCAAGCTATCAGGAAGTTTACTGGCAAAATTTAAAAGACCTGATTTTGGGTCAGTGTAGTCCCTATAGGGGAGTGCAGCGAGAAATTCAATTCCATGCCTGGGTAATCGCTCTTCGAAAGAGGTCGATGAAGGCCAATCTTTTAATTTCAACATTTCTGGCCAATTATTTTTATGCATTCGACCCTCTAGGTAGCCTTTAAAAAATTGGTGAATATTAATCTCAACCTGTGTAACAGAGCCATGTCAATAAAATAAATTGTCATAGTAGTTGATGAAATTCTTTGAAATGATTTACTTGTATAACTTACCCCACACCAATCGAAGCAATCAATGGCCTTCACACTTCGTGTTTCCTCTTTGAACTTCACTTTGGAACCTGTTTCTCTAAGAGCCCTCCACATAACCATCGGTTCCCAACTAAGACCAGATGTGTTATCCAGAATATTTCTCACAACAATGGGTTCTCCCCTTATCCAGTGCCTCTGGAAATGCTCAATCTCATCATCAGATATGTCAAGGGCATTTGGACAATATAAGAAATTATCATTACTATCATCCCGGTATGCTGCCCTCCGGACTTCAGGATTGATTTTTCCTTCAACCAAATTTGGCCGGCATAAAGAACATCTTTCAGTAATATCCTCATCCAGTGGCGCGCAGTCTCTAGTGAGATCCTCAGCATTATTTAGCAATTTTGCTACCCAATTAGCTTTGAAAGTGCGTCTCAGTTCTAGTATTCCAGTACCACAACCTCCACGCTGCTTTGGAGGACATGGAATATTGCCATCACTATTAGCTTTCCATTCAGGGAAGGGAGATAAGTCATCAGTTTGAGAATCAAAACTAGTAGGTGCAAGTTGGCTCTCCCACCCATATCTCTTACGATGTGTTTTACTCTTATTTCTTGTTAAATCATGAATACGAACTCTCTCTGTAAATTGTTCTTGAGATGTTTCAGCTTCTACGCCTCCAGGTTGGCAACCCTCTCTGAGCTCTTGACAGCACATGAGACAGAGATCATAAGAGCAAGTGGGGTTGGGGCAGCTACGGTAAAATCCAATTATAGATGTACTGCAATTGTCACTGCAATTTATAATGGACGCATTCAGTTCGGGACCACATAGGAGAGACACGGGACTATTAAAATGGAAATAATCCAAGTATCAAAGTGACAAAACCTTGCTGTAAAAAATTTAAAAACAAGTACAGCATCCTATTCCACAAAATCCAAGACAAACCAAAGGTAAAGAAGATGGAACCAATAGTAACAGAAATTCTAATGATTGCATTCTAATATCTGATGACGACACGCTTAGTAAATGTACCAGTACAAGCGCTCACTTTCATCTAGCTTTGTTCTTGTTACGTCAATTTCTTGTAGTTGATTACCTAACATCAGAAACAAATAAAATAAAATAAAAATGTCGAAAGTGAACTAAAATTCTAAACACTGTTTCTCATTACGTTACCCCTTATTTTGGCTTCAATCTCTAATTCAAAGCTCTGCTCCCTGTGAATGTGCCTCAGAACTGGCAGAGCTTTACATAGTAAGTACAGCAGTCGTTGTAATTTGACACTGGGATTTACTTCTGGTTGCTTTGAAAACAAGGGAAAAAGTTAAAACAAAAAAAACAGTAAGCATATAACTGATATAATGTTTAAATAATTTTCAAGTTTTAAATACAAAGGGAGACTGTAAAAAGAAAAGATGCCAGCTACCCTAAGCACTGGAACCTCCCGCAAACAAGCTTTGCAGTTGCAATTGCCCCAACAAAATGGACATACATTCTCAACTTCCTCCCAGGTTTTTCCTGGGTACCTGATTAATGTCAATTATAGTGAGTGGCTGGCAGCATTAAAATAGTCAAGGAAAAAAGCTGTTCAACGTTTATCAATATGGGAAACCAATTAATTTCTTCAAGAGTTTTTCATAGAATAATTTTCACCGTTCCTACAAATATTGAAATCAGTGAGAACAAAGCTTACCACTTCTCAAGGCATTCATAACAATAGCGTTTTGCATTGCAACTTGAGCAAAAGACAACGCCAGTCTTATCATTCCGTTGGCACTGATGACACATTAAACTTCCACTCTCCTTGGTTTTGCTGGAAAAGCCCTGGGGAGCCAGCATTATAGAAAAAGAAAAAGGTGAACATTCATCGTTAACATTAAAATCAATGATCTCTAACATCTGTTAATGCTGATGTTGTAGGAAAGATACTTAAGCAAGTGTATACAATATCATAACCGTTTAAAGGCAAACAAGAAAAGGGCAAACCCCAATACATAAAGGCCTGAAGGTCAATTATACACAGTTTTACGCTTACATTTTTTTGCAAAGAAACTATTTTCTATACTCTGAACTCAATGACCAAACCAGCCAAGGAACATCCTTATCCCTGCTTAAGGCTCGCCCAACTTTAAAGGGAAACAAGAAAAATTCTCTGAAAAATTCTCTGAAAAATGTCTCATGAAGATTTATAAAATCACAATCCCAATTCTTTTTTAGCTTCATATGGTGCATGATGACTTCAAAATTTGACTGGCCCATGATTACTTAAGCAGTAGCTGAGGCAGGCAAATAATAAAACATGTCGCTGAGGTTCAACTTAAAAACCTTTTCCTCATTCCCTCTAGCCTTTTCTCCTACATTATTATTTTTATTACAAGAAGAAGAATATACTTACAACCTAAAAGTTTTATAACCTCTTAATACCAAATATCAAATCTTAATAGTTGATTTTTGTCAATAGAACGGTTATAATTTATTGGATCACACTTATTACTTAATTATTAATTCACAATCAATTATAACCAGTCAGATTATAAGAGGTTGTAAAACTTTTAGTTGTAACTACTTCCCTCCTCTCGAAGTAGTGGATTTCTCACCAGTTGTTTGGTATCTTGAACTCCAATTTTGGCTCGTGAGTCCTTCTTGACCTGAAACACATTCATTAGTGACTTGCCACAACCACCTGCATTGTCCTGCAAAACGAATTCTCACATGTAAGGAAAAGATGATGCTACATCCACAACAGAACATAAAAAAAATTAAAAATTAAAAAATAAAAATCCCTCAACTAACTTGATCAATCACGTTCTTCTTTGTCCGCTTTTGATTTCTCGCCGAATTCCCAATCAACTCAGCCTCCGATCCACTACTGAGATCCGCGACTGTCCTCTTCTTTGCTCTCTGCTCCGCCTTGGAACCTTCGTTCTTGTGTTTCTGCCTATGATTCTTAAGCTGCGTGAGGTGCTTCTCACAGTACGATTTCCCCGGCGACGCAGCTTCGCTGCACCGCCACTTTGGGCCGGCGGAACGCTTGCACCGCCGATCGGACTCGGATTCCATCTGATAGGACGGATGGTTACAAGCTGACGGAAGATGTGAATTGTGGATTGTGGAATATGATGCATCTATATAATTAGCATTCCAACCTACAAATACCAATCCACGTGTAATTTATGATTAGGAATGATAAAAAATATATATATAATTTTTGTTGTAATGAGTTCATTGGTTAAGTTATCATTCTTCTCTTCTTTGTTTTTATTTTTATTATTTTTTATTTTTATTTTTATTTTTGGATAATACGAGGAGGGGAAGTCAGACTTTAAGGATGAATCTGTGCAAAAGTTTTGCCACGTATTTCTCTTTGATCTTTCGCCCTGACCAATGGCCACGTCTTATGGTTTTAGGTGAAAGTCTTCTGGTGGACTATTATTGGGCTCTTATCTTTCATGTTATTTGTCGATGGCCCAATATAATCTTACACCACAAATATACGAGAAAAATTTAATTCACTGTTTTACAAATATTTTTCAACACATTTTTTTATATTAGTCAAAAATTTATTTATGGAAGTCTCATTCTCAATTTAATAAGATACACGTGAAGTTTAACGAATAATAAAAATTGTATTAAAATTTAATTATGAATTTTAACACTCTTCGACTTGTAATTACTAAAAAAATCTAACAATTTAAAATTTTATTATTATTAAATATAATTTCATGTGAATTTCATTAAATATTCCAGGCCAACTGTGAGATTTCACACAATAATGAAAATATTTAAAAAATATATTAATAATTTTTCTCATAATTACACACCATAGATGCACGAAGAAATGGAATTTCGAAAGGCAATTGCAACATACAGTGAGGATAAGCAATGTCTTTTCTCTAAACATGACTGAGTTGCACAACCTATTCTCTCAATAGTAAGGTTAGAGCATAAGTCAAAAGTTGAGATTTGACTCCTATATTATCGATCATTCCAAATTTATGGATTAAAACTTAATTATCTCACTTTGAAATTAATCTTTTATCTCTCATATTTCAAGTCAAATTCAATCCAATCACCGCATTCAAGCATTCAGTTTTTAAATATTGTAGGTCTCTCATGTAAAAAAAAATGATTATGTGATTATATTATTTGATCACAAACATTCATTGTCTTATCTCATCATTAATAAGTGATTGTCATCAAAAAATGTAATCAGATAATTATTTTTTCACACACAAAAAATACAATATTATCACATGTGTAGCATATCACTAATAAATTCCAAGGCTATATCATCTAGGAACCCCCCACACCCAACATTCCCATCACATTGGGAAGCGGCAGAGTTATTATGTTGAAGAATATTTGGCTGCGAAGCTTGTTTGAAAAATTATGTTTTGATATATCCAATTCTATACGAGTGAGATTACAACATATATAAAATCAGTATTAACAAATCCGGATTAGATTGGCCAGTTCTATCGGTCAATTTGAAAATTGGACCTCCAACTCAATTGTTTGTGCATTATTTGACTCGATATGCCCATAAATTGGGTTAAACCTGTGTTGAATCGGGTGAAACTTGTGACCATTTAGTTATATAATTTTAATTTTATCACTAAATCAATACATTTCATTAGATAAAATTCTCATAGTATTATATTTATTAAATACTTATATATAAATTTAATTTGACCGGTTCAACAAATGACATTGAACCAATGACCATTAATTAATACTTTGATCGAGTCAATAACCGATTTGGGATTAATAATATTGTATAAAGTAATCTAAATGTAAAAGAATAAGTTAATAATTATAACAATCAACTCTAAATGAAAAGTATTAAAATTGATTCTATTTAATTCTCAATACTAAGGAATTTAATATATCTCCTAAAATACACAAAATTTAGAATTGGGAAAAATATAATAAATGAGCTTTACCTTGTAACCATTTGATTATTGTTACAATTAAATTTGCTGCCGGGATGAATTGTTGGCCATGAATCTCGAATTATTCCACTTCATGCCTAGAACAACACCTGATAGCCCATTTATTAGGGGTGTTCGCGGTCTGGATTGAATCGATTTTGGAAGCAAAAATTATCCGATCCAATTCCTTCGGTTTGATCATATAATCATCCATTCGATTTTGATTTTTTTTCAAATCCGATCCGATCCAATCCAATTTTTTTCGGTTTGGATTGGATTGGTTTTCGGTTTTTTGAAAATGCTAAAATTTATTTCATGATTATTGTGTAAATAACATCTTTTATATATATTGGCTTTGTAATTTTTTTTTTTTGAAATACAAAGGCATTAGTAAACTATAATATAATTTTTTTAATTTTGACAATGAGATATGAAGCTCTACAAAGATAAAATTGTGTTGATGAGATATGACTAGATTTTTTCTTGGGTTTAGTTGATGGGTTAATGGGTCTTGGGTTTAGAAATTTTTAAGCTAGGATTAAGAAAATATCCAAGTAGGTAGAGGAAAATTAATATATTAGATTGGTTTGAATTTGATCGGTTTTCATCAACTCATCCAAAAACCGATTCAATCCAATTAAAATTTGCAATTTTTAATCGGTTTTCGATTTTCGATTTATTCGGTTATCGGTTTTTCGATTTTTCGGTTCGGTCATCGCGGTTTGAATCGGTTTGAATCGATGGATGGACACCCCTACCATTTATTACACCAATCCGACACAATATGCAAAGCAACAATTATATTATTATGAAGCCAAATTTGTATATGATTGATTCCACCACATGATAATAACGGTATCAACTCAGATTTCCTTAGAAGATACCATTAGTTATTCCTCCACTCCTAACTTTTGTTTATTAGACTTGTTAAATTATTGGATCTGAATTAATTATTTATATGATTTGCAAAACATGGTTTAACAACAGTAATTAAGGGCTGATCCAACCTCTTGAATGCGAATATCTGAAGGATTTAAAAAGTTTACTGGCGCCCAATTTTAACCGAAGCCGTACACGGTCTAGAGGTCAGAACGTTGGCCTCAAACATCAGAAACCCGAGTTCAAATCTCGGGGGAACCTTATTATTCATCTTAATTTAAGACCCAGAGAACCAAACTCGAATGAAAATCGAAGAAAATGAAAGTTTTTGGTTTCCCCCTCCCTAGACATTGTTTTTATTTGTGTGTCCCGTAAGGGAAAAACTCTAGCTAGTTTTTTTTTTTTTTTTTTTTTTTTTTTTTGATTTTCTGCAATGGAAGCTGAAACTCAACGGAAAATCGAGGAGATGGTGATGGATATACTGAAGAAATCCAATATGGAGGAAACCACTGAGTTCAGCATCCGAGTCGCTGCCTCAGAGCGCCTCGGCATCGATCTCTCGTCCCCGGAGTGTAAGCAACTTGTCAGAACCGTCGTAGAGTCTTATCTTGTCACCGTCGCTGCCGAAGGGAAACCACCGGAAGAATCCAGAGAATTGATGAAACCGACTAAGAAAAAGGAGGACACGGAAATGCCTCAAGAATCCAGAGAAGTGGTCAAACACAATAAGGAGGACTCGTACCGTGTTATTTGCCAGGTGAATTTTTTCTCCCTAGAAGATTTTTGCTTCCTTCAAATTATTCAATTGGGAACGTGATTAGTATTATGACCTTAAGAGCACCGTTTCTGACGATGAATAATCTAAAACCCCTAAATTTTTCGTTTTGTTTACACAAGAAATTCTCTCGGAAAAAAGGTGACAACTTTGGCTTTGTCATAATTTGTTGTGTTCACTGGTTTAGTTGTATGTTAGTGGTTGGCAGGAAGTATGTAGGGTAAAGTAAGACGGCCAATACTTTGGATTTAACCCTTATTAAGGTTTATTCGTGGAGGGAAAACTTTAACTTTATTATTTGTAGTATTTAGATTTATTTATTTATTGTTTTAGCTTTGAAAGTTTTGCTGCAAGCCTGCAAGTAGCTTCACTGCCATTAGAATTAAGAAATTGAAAGCTGGGCTCTAAGGTCTAAGGCTGTGTAATGTTTCACTGAATTGATGTAGAGAACAGTTTCGATTTGTAAACCACAGTCATTTATATTTTTAAATTTTCAAATAATATATATTACTTTCCTAGTCAGTAATCTTAGTGGATGACTGGATGTTGCTTGCTTGATGTAGCTGTCAAACAGGAGGAATGTGGTGGTACAAAATTTCAAAGGGACAACGTTGGTGTCAATTAGGGAGTTCTATAATAAAGATGGGAAACAGCTTCCCGGCTCTAAAGGTAATCACTTCATGTGTAGTTGTACATGCTTGCTTTGCTGTTACAGATCCATTTGCTTGCATTAGTTCCTGCTTTGGTGTAGTGCTTTCTTATACTGTAAATGCAGCTGGAATTTGCTCACAAGTACTATAACTCTGGCCATTGTCTTATGCTTCATCTATTTATTAAGTACTTAGTTCACATAACACTCATTAATGAGTATTTTTTAAGGCTTATATATAACTTAGAATGTTCTTAGTTAAGTAACATTCTTAATTATGTTTCCGGCCATTTGCCATGCTTAGTAGTTTATGGTAAGGTAATCTTATTATAATGGAGAATCTCTTTTGTTGTTTATTGCTGGTTGCTTTATGCATAAGTTGGAGTGTTTAAGGTCCTTGATTTAGCTTTAGTATCATCACTTCTGAGATAGAATGTGTCTCTCATCATATGTTCCTGGCTCTATTTTGTTGAGAACTTGATTAATCCGAATTCTTAAACTAAACACGTCCCTTTTCTGTACTGCTGATTCTAGGGATAAGTTTATCTATTGAACAATGGTCAACCTTCAAGAAGAGTGTTCCTTCCATAGAGGAAGCCATCACAAAGATGGAAGGAAGGTTAAGGTGAGTATTCAACGTTGATTTATGAGCGATGTGGTAACATGAAAATTTCTGACTTCAGAATGATGTTCATCACCTAAGTGTCAAAATGTGGTGGTGAGGAAACTGGAAACCAAGATATGCAGAATGGAGAATTTTGTCACTATTCTTTTCTCCGCATGTTGATGGTTTACTAACTGCCAATTATATTATACTCTTTGTTGTGTTAGTTTGGAAAAATTTATGCGTTCTTCTGAATATTTACTACTAACTATTTGGCTTAAAAGAAAGCATTTTGCTAGGTATTTAGTTATGCATAAGTGCATGGTAAAAAGTTGCTTTTGAACAGCAGTGAAAGCATATATTCATAGACTGGTCTAACCCATAGCATGTAATCAACACTATGTAGATCAGAGCTTAATGGTAAGCAAAATGGAGATGTGACGAATTCAGTTGCTGATGTTGCTCCTGTTGAGCTTGTCCCTATTGAGATCATCCGTTTTGATGGGAAAGATTACCAATTATGGGCTCAACAGATGGAATTACTCTTTAAACAGCTAAAGATTGAATATGTGCTTACTGAATTATGCCCAAATGCTACATTAGGGGAAGATGCAACTGCTGAAGAAATTGCTGGAGCCAAGGCTACAGAAAAGAGATGGGTGAATGATAATTTAATGTGTCGTCGCAATATCTTGAGCCATTTATCTGATCATCTTTTCAATCAGTATGCAAACAGAAAAATGAGTGCTAAGGAGTTATGGGAAGAGTTAAAACTGGTTTATCTGTATGAGGAATTTGGAACCAAGAGATCTCAAGTGAAAAAGTATATTGAATTTCAGATGGTTGATGAGAGAGCAATTGTTGAGCAAATCCTGGAATTCAATAGCATTGCAGACTCTGTTGTTGCTAATGGAATGTTTATTGACGAGAACTTTCATGTTAATGTCATCATTTCAAAGCTTCCACTGTCCTGGAAGGACTTTAGCATCAAGTTAATGCGTGAGGAGTATCTACCTTTATGGAAGTTAATGGAAGGTATAAGGATAGAGGAAGAGGCTCGGAATGGTATCAAACGGGTGGGTGAACCTTCTAATAGTATAGTATTTCACCAAGTCAATAAAGGTGGACCGAGGTGGGCTGACAATAAGCCACCGGGGATGAATAGGCATAAGTCAGAAATGAATGCCAAGAGCGTAGCCTGTTATATTTGTGGCAAGAAGGGGCATCTTTCTAAAAACTGCTGGAGAAGATATGACAAGCAAGCTAATGAAAGGAAAGCAGAAGAGGATATGCGTATTCCAACAGAAGTTAATACAGCTGGGGTTATGGAGTAACTTGCACTAACAAGCTTTGTATTTTGAAGGTCTTATTCTTCAGGGTCAGAATGTAAGAAGCGTTTGGTAGAGGGGTAGGTTTTTCCCTTAGTAAGGTGTATCCCTGGCAAGACCTGCGCCAGGGCATAACCATTATACATTTTCCACTTAGGCAGGGTATGATTTTTATTTATTTATCTATTTTTGGGATGCACGGTATGGCCCTTGTATACCTCTAGGTGTTTCTGAATTACAGAGATTTATCAGTTTTTTTTTTTTTTTTTTGTGATTAAATGTCCATATCATTGATGAATTTAATTTGTGATATCAAGCTATTCTCTGATTGATTTCTAAACTTGCAATTGATGTAAAATGGCGTCGCAAAGCAACTGTGCGTAGGCCATGCTTATCAATATCAGCTTAATTGATAGCAGAAACTCAACTGAGCTGCACTATCAAGTAAAACAGTTGGAAGGATGTTACGACAATTGGAAGTGATATATTTGAAAATGTTTACAGAACAAATTCAGGACTTAATAGAAATTTGATAGTTTAAAAGAAACATATATGTATAATTAAAAGTGGGGGAGTCTAAGCTAGTCATACTGTAAATTAACTCCATGTAAACTTATAACGATATTGGTCAGTCGAAGAGATGTTGGGTTTAATAATACTAGGTTGGGTCTATTCTTGTTGGAATTTGGGATGAATCTGCAACAAGATGGTCTTTACCACAGGATGGTTGTGCTGGTGTTAAATAGCTTTGCTTGGCTTGGACAAATGAGAAAAATACCTACAAGACACTCTAATGCTCAAGTTAGATTTTATATAAGTAGATTTAAGTATACCTTAGCATTGAGTCCTCTTTATAAAGTGATGGCATGACTTGTTCACCTTAGTGTGGCGACATTCAATCTCATTGAAGGGTTCAAGTGGCTTCTACAGTCTATCTTGTTTATAAGATGGCCTCTTAGGCCTAGCTAGAATCACATGTTTATCCTTCAGTCATTGGCTGTTGAGGAGACTTAGGAACTCTAAACTGTTATTAATCCAGTTGTGTGCTGGCGGGACAACATATATGCCGAATAAACATATTTTCTTACTCCTTAAGCCTTCTTTATTTGGCACGTTGGGTTGTAAAATTGGTTGGACGCTTGATCCTCCTTAATATAGGTGCAGATCAATAGTATTTTTAAAATCGTATTTTAACATAAAAAGTTGCTTTTGTGCATGTGGATAGATTTATAGCATCGGTCTACGGTTGAAGATGGAGCAAACCTTAAAGAATAGATATGAAATTGCCAAATTTGATGTTTTCAAGTCAACCAGCAAAAGCATGCTAATAATATAGTGGAAGGTACCATTTATATTATGCCTTAAGGTTTACATTCTAATTAAAATGACCTTTTAGTGCAAGTTGGATGTTATTTCAAGAATATTGGATGTGAAATTTTAATTCATTTTGTGCACTATTGTGATTAGAGGTCCAGTCCTGCCTCGAGCTAATTAGGTCAAATTAGAGTCATGAAAATCAAATGCAATTATTTTTAAAATTGGTTTCGGGACATAATTCAGCCTTTCAAGTAGGCCAGACTCAGCCTGATGTTTGATAATATTTATAAACAATTTAAAAAAAATAGTAATAAATTCTAAGATTTCTTTATTTGAATTGGGGTTTAAATTCAAATTGGTTATCTAATTATCTTGTTGATAGTTCTGTTTTGCTATTATAAAGATTGGATTTTATAAGAGTTATATTGTAGGAAAAGTGAGTATGTTATGTTATAGAAATTCGTTTTGCGTGCCGAAGTTTTTTTTTTTTTGCTGCGGACCCCACAAAATGTTGTGTGTAGGAAATATTTTGTGGTCATGTTAAATGATAGATGATAAACCCATAAAGATTATAGGAGATCTTTAATAGGCGGTTAGTTTGTTATGTTTTAAGGATAGTGCTGTTATTGTAAATATATATTAGAGTTCGCTTTTTCTACCGTCAATGTAAATAACTTATCTAAATTGAGTTCAAAATGACGTTATTTTGAAGCAGAAATCAAGATATTTTTGTAATTATAATTTATTTCAAAATTATAAGAGTCTTTTTCATTATAATTTTTTAATTTTTCAACCTAAAACGTCATCGTTTTGAGAGCGAATGTAAATAACTTATCTACATTAAAATCTATATATTATACGAAAATCTTTAGTAGGCTATTAGTTAGTTTCCTAGGTTTTGTTACTGAAGTACAGCTGCTAATTGAAGTCGATCATTTTTTATGTATATATACAGATCTCGGTTGAGGGAGAAAAATAATGGGGAATTACTGTAACTTATGTTCCATATTTTTTACAGTAAGTGAAGCCCCACATATGTTGTTGCATATCTATAATTTATCACAGAACATGTTGGTATTGAAGGATAAGAGGGAAGAGATCATAAATAAGAAGTCAGATGCTCATTTGCAAGGAAGTAGCAATACCTGGCAAGTTACAGCATTCAAACAGAGAAGCAAAATAATAGCCTGTTTGAAATCTGTTTCGAAAAGCAGTTTTCTGATTTTCAAAACAAAAAACTCATTTGATAGGCCTGTTTTGTTAAACACAATAATTAAAAATTGTAACTTTTTTTTTTTTTTTAGAATCAAATTTAAAGAACATATTTGAGTTGTTTTTGTTTTGTGTTTTAACTTTTAACTTTCAAAACAAAAAAACATAGACACTAATTTCATTAACTATTCTACAAAACAATTTTAAGAACAAAAAAAACCAGAACACAATCAAACACACCCATATCCAAGTTTTCTCATGATTGAAATCAGTAATCTAATATTTCAAGACAGAACCATAGCTAGGCGTTTCGGTTACAGCATGAAGGTTATCACATGTCTATTTCTGCATACCTTTATAGATTCTTTTGGACATTCCCTCTTGAGCTATGTCAGCAAAATTAACTGCTAATGCACACAATTTGATGTGGTAAGTTGTTACCATGTCATGCCAACCAATTTTCAGTAAATAACTTTCTAGGGTTGGCTTGTGAAGTTGCCCTTTCTATAATCCAATAATTGCTGCTCTCTATGTATATCTGCAGCAAGTTTGGAGCTTTCCCATTTCAGCTTCCTCACCATATCTTCAGCTTCAATATAGTTTGGAGGTACATCAGATTCTCCGGAAATTAGAGGAAACTTCACTTCTACAACTTTCCTACAGCCAGAGAAGAGTGTTGTGAGAAGTTTCATTGATAATAAGACAAAAATTTATAAATAAATTATAAGTTAGTCCTATCTATGATTACAGTAGTATATTTAGATGAAAGAAAAAGAAAGCAAACAATGCTTTAACTTAGAAAAAAAAATAGCCATAACACAAGTTGTCAAACGGGGAGAAAAAAGAAGTCTGAATAAAATCAATTCTAACTGCTATTTATTAGGGATTTCTTCCAGTAATCTAATTTTTCATGAGTACCAATAGTGAAATTGCCAAACATTTATAGCTCGTAGGCTATATTGAATGGAATTTAGAACATTTCATATGGAACCAACATTAAATAAAAATTTGACACCTCAGCATAGGTATGATACTCATAAGGGTATTATGTTAGGATTGAGTAGTTTAGACTGAGAAAAGGGAAGGGGAAAGGAAAATTTTCATTTTCAGTAAACATTCTCTTTATTTGACAGTTATTATAATTTATAAAATGAAAGATTAGTACGTAAACTCCCAATCACACCTAATTCTTTTAAGATGAAGGTTATAGTTACAACCTTTTTTTTTACAACCTCTTACAACCATATCTTAACACCGTTGATTTCCGCCAATCAACGGTTATGATTTTCGTAAATTAAAATCATTAATTAATTATTAATTCACAATAAATGATAACCGTTGATTGGTGAAAATCAACGATGTTAAGATATGGTTGTAAGAGGTTGTAAAAAAAACAAGTTGTAACTATAACCTACCTCTTTTTTTTTAAATAATATATATATATACATTTAAATTTTTAAATGAAAAAAATAACTCTCTCCTCCTTCCCCTTCCAAATTCCTGCATCCGGTACCATAACAATTTCCTACCTAAAAGTATTTCAATTACCTATCCACTAACAGGCATATCACGGCAATGCATGAAACATTTTCATTTTTCAATATGTAGAACATATTTATATACCCGAGTAATGCAGACATGTGGGCTTTTCTTTATGTCTAATTGGGAGATACTAATGAATTGGATCAATGAAACAACTTTTTATGAGATTACTGAAATGAGCAAAACTAAACAACAGAATAATTTATCTCTCAAAATTTATAAACAAAACTAAAAATACTAGCCATCATAAAAGGGGTAATAAAAGGAAAGAATCATATAAATCGAACATACATTAAAAAGGTGAAGGTTAATTTTTCACTGACCTACTACCAAGAGCAAACATACCACATTTTCTAATCATCCCACCATCTAATGACAAGGCTCCATCATTAATGCATGGGAGAGAAAGCAGCATGTCATTCCGCGTTTTATATAATTGTAGGCGAGAAAAAAGGCCATAAAACAGTGTCTCTCTAAGCCCGTGACCACTGGCAGTAAGAAAGGAAAAATTGTTTGAATCCAAATGGATCATGTTCACTGCATAATCAATAAACCCAGGTGGGCACTCCCCATTAGGTAATTTTGGCTTTGGAAGAGCCAGCTTCTTTTGTGGATCATTGGGTATAAAACCTCCGACAAATGGTCTGAAAAAAAAAACAGGTACAGTAGTGCTTTTAAAATTATAAGCAAAGAGCTTCAGCTTCTTTACAAATTATAAGTGTGTACAATTGGATCCAATGATGTGAGTTTTTCTCATATCTTAAAAAGAAAGTGATAGACCGAATGACCCTGCACAGGGCCCCAAGAATTTAGTCCTAGATAGTGTCTCTTTGTATATATCTCTCTGCATGAACATATCGTGTGACAAACTCACATAAGAGGAGCCAAATTCATATATATTGCCTTATGAGTTCAAACTTGCCTTAAGTCTTCAAGACATATGACAATAAATCGGCCATTTATTCTCCTTCCGATTGAAGATCCAATTCCATGCAAACCATCATTACAGTTTATCATGCCTTCAGTATTGTACTTCTCGAGTGCATTAACACCTTCATATGTACTGCAAACAATTGCAAGCATTGTCTCCAGGCCCAAATACTCAGAAAGGATCCTACATTTAGAAAAAAATTCCCAGTTTTTTTAAATCAATAATAAAAAATAGTAGCTTCTTTCTTGGTCACTATGCTAGTAAGAAAGACAACGGGAAAATGGGAGTATGCTAGTCAAGTTTAAAGATTCAGACAAGTAATAATGTGCTTGGAAACTTCAAAGATTATGTTACATGAATGGCCTCAAATATGTCTTTTAACGATTGTATTAAAAGAACTATTAGATTCTGATAGGATCTGGAAAAATGCATCAGAGATAGCGCACAAACACCAAGGAAATGGCCCAGAATCAATCTGGATTTTCTGTATTTTGAACTAAAAAAGACAATTACAATGAATACAAAAAACAGCGATGGAACAGTAGAAAATTACAATGGAAAAAGAAGAAAAAACAAAAGATAATTTCAGAGCAAGTAGAGAATGCTATGATTCTCTCCCAATCTGGTTTCCCAGCCCAAGTCCCAAGTTCTAATCTCAATCCTTCTCCACACAACTCCACCCCTTTTATTTCTTCTAAAAACCTTGCCACCTCAGCAATTCTTCTAGAATATACTAACTAACAAACTTGTCATACTCTAATAATCCCCTACTACCCAACTTACATATATCTACATATACTTACATGACTATATTCCTATCAATACTGCCCCCCTTAAACACTCACCTTGCCCTCAAGGTGAGGTACCCTTAAGTACCTTCCACCGGGATCCCATTGCTTGAATTGTAGAGATCCACATGAGCTCAAAGTAAGATGTTGTCCACCAGGATCCCATATTTGTCCAACTTGAATGGCTTTTACCACAACAAACAGGAATAAATTTAGCCCAAGCAAGGGCCTCGAAATGTTTGTCAGCAACTGTTGGTAGTGCCTCTTACTTAATCCAAGTAAGGAATTCTCAGATTTGTCAAGAAATAACTCGTTGGGTGTAAGGTTTGATTGTGACTGCAGCCCCACTTTCTTTTGAGAATCCTCAGTGATGACTTGTTCCAATTTTTCTTCATATATTGAAGACATTGAATGAAGTTTCAAAGGAAAAGAACGAGAATCTTTTTCTCTTAATGTGAAAGATGTTAGACTAGAATGATTAACATACTGAGAAGGCCACCCTTCAGAGAGAGTATTTTGCATCCACCTTGTCTCAGAAGAGTCAGAAAAATACTGTTCAAAATCTTCTGTTGCTAAAATGTTGGTTGTCTCAGAATATGATTCAGCCCCATTATACAAATCCACTTGAGGAGCACTACCCAAAGTAATTGACGAAAATCTCTTACAAATCAAGGAAATGTCCAAATCACCTAATGCATCTTTAAGACTCATTTCAGATTTCATTTCCTCACTGCCATTTCCAATTAAGTCAGGAAGGTTGTAATCCATAAGGACAAATACCTTGCATCGAAGACTTGGGTTGAGTTGTGGGATCGCCACTGCCGTATGTCTTTGTTGCTCCCTCTTCTTCGACGATCTTCAGGAGGTTGAGTGTTGGGATCATACAGAAATGGTTTTGACACGCACGCTCCACACCCTCGATTATGTTCGATCTCTCATCCTGCAGTGTTTTGTGATCATGGCCTTCGTCTGCTTCAGATCTGTATTCCGATTCAGAGGAATCTAGATTTCTCTTGCGAGAACAACCACTACGATGGTGCTTGTCTTTGTTTCGTCTACCTGCCCTTCCTTGTCGCCGTTGAAGGACCTGCAAGATTTCTGTCAATTTCTGATCAATTATGCGACTCCTCACTTCTGCAATTTCTTCATCCCTCCTCATCCTCTCTTCTATGATCTCAAATCAGTTGTCCATGTTGTGCATAAGAACCCGTTCAAAGCACCCCTAAGATCGGAGTGCTCTGATACCAATTGATAGGATCTGGAAAAATGTATCAGAGATAGCGCACAAACACCAAGGAAATGGCCCAGAATCAATCTGGATTTTCTGTATTTTGAACTAAAAAAGACAATTACAATGAATACAAAAAACAGCAATGGAACAGTAGAAAATTACAATCGAAGAAGAAAAAACAAAAGATAATTTCAGAGCAAGTAGAGAATGCTATGATTCTCTCCCAATCTGGTTTCCCAGCCCAAGTCCCAAGTTCTAATCTCAATCCTTCTCCACACAACTCCACCCCTTTTATTTCTTCTAAAAACCTTGCCACCTCAGCAATTCTTCTAGAATATACTAACTAACAAACTTGTCATACTCTAATAATCCCCTACTACCCAACTTACATATATCTACATATACTTACATGACTATATTCCTATCAGATTCATACTCAAAAATCTGGAAAATTATATGAGATCACAAGAGATATTGACGGCTGCAAGATTGGAACCAAATGACCAGAAGGGTGTTAAAGATTGAAAATAAATAAATAAATAAAATTGATATTGACCTGCTAAGATCATCATTCTCAACCCTGGCAAGGGTTGCCACAATTCCCACAGCATCCTTTGCAAATGCCAAATTTGATATCTGAGCATTAGCTTTTAGCCAACAAAATATGCCAGCAGCAGAGTTCTCTTTCTTCAATATCTGTTCCACTGTTTCCTCCTCTGTATGAAAGGCACCATTTCCATTCTCTGACATAATTACATTAGCTGAATGGTACCTTCCAAGACTCACTAAAAACTTCATCAGCCAAAAAATGTTGGAGAAACTTGCAAAGGAAATGCTTAATTAAAGCAGTTCACTCAACTAATGAGTAAAGATATGCTGTTGTACTAGTTTGCCTAGTTAATCTTAATTTAATTACTCCCCTTATATTCCCCACCCACACTCCCAAAAAATTAATTAAATAAATTCCGTCACTGGTGACAAAACAAGAAGAAAAAAAAGGATTGATTTGTGAGCATACCTTGTAAGTCAAGTATTGATTCAGCAAAGCGATTTGATAGAGAATTAAGAAACTTTATGTTATCTTCATGCTGCTTGATCTTATTCTTAAAGCTCTCTCTATTACCATCATTTAGATTCAGCTGAAAAAGGACAAACAACAAAAGTTCCAAAGTTCTGTAGGACTAAATTAATGATGTGGAAGAAATAACTTGAACAAAAAGTTGGTGCACGTTACAATATTTAAGTTCTGAATAACATCAAGTTATGAACAACATGTAATTCAACCAATACAAGGTTCTAAAAAGAACACCTCCAGTTATGGGTGCATTCAGTGGAGGAGCCAAGATTTCATTTTAGCTGGGGCCAAAAAATTTGACACATCAAATTATCAAAATATTTATCGTAATTACACAAATCTATTAGAAAAAAAATTTACCATGAATTCTAGCATACTTATCTAAAAAGCCATCGAGATGCTGCAAAATTTCATAATTTATCAAGAGAGAGTGTATAAAGTCATAAAGACGATTCAAATATTTAAGGAAACATGAAAGACCAAAACACTCAAAGGCACTCCACTCTAACAAGCATATCTTCACAAAGTAAAATCAATCACAGGGAAAACTAGAAAAATTTCAGAATAAAAAAGCACCAATTTAAGAGCAAATACCATTAGGGTTTCTAATTTTGAGAGAACAGCAAACAAATACGAAGACACTGTTAGGGTTTCCAACTCCACTCAGAGTGTATTAGGCTATTAGTTTAGAGAGAGAGCAGAGATGGGGCCAAATTTTAACTTTAGATGGGGCCAAATTTTAACTTTAGAATATATAATAATAATTTTTTAAAATAATCAGCAGGGCCCAGGCCCCATCTAGCAACAATGTGGCTAGGCCACTGGGTGCATTAAAAAGTACTGAATCACATAACAAAATGTAGGTCCTGGAACATATCAGTTTTGGTCCGTAATATACTGACCGAGAAAATTGTTTGTCATTTTAAATGACACAACTTTGTGTCATTTCAAGTGAAACCACCGTGTGTTGGTGCATATTCTTTGTTTTTTTATAATTTCTCCTCCACAATACTATCTATTTCTCGAGTAAATACAATGTAAAAGGCCAACAAATACCGTTTCGAAACAAAATTATGTCCTTTGAAATTATAAATGTTTTTCCCTATACTGTAAATATGTTATTCGACTGAAGAATGTTAGAAAGATTCCTAGTCATGTTCAGAAGAAGAGACACATATCCTTAACTGCAAACCGACATGCAATCTTTAATCAAAATGAATGTAGACTCCAAAATCTTGCTTTCAAGTATGTGAATCAATAAATTAAAGAGTCCATGTCCCCTAAAGTTATAATTAGTCACATCCTTCATTCTCAAATACTGAACTTAAAGTTGAGTTTCAGATGCAGGGGTTTGGTGCATGTAAAAAAGGTTATAGATTTAGCTATAAAATGGGTTACGGCTTGATCCATGTAAAGATTTTAATTAATTTGTAAAAAAATAAAAAGTGTTAAGATATAGAACTCAATAAAGAAGGGCAATAGAAGAAACCTCACCTGGCGATTAGGTTGAGACATGTATTGTGAACCAGAGAGACGCGATGATGACTCTCACACTTTCCTTCTCTTTCTTTCTCTGTTTTCAAAATCTAAAGATGCAAAATTCCCAAACTTGCTCTTACTTGTAACAATCTTTTCTATTTCTTAATCCTAACACACCATTGCACCGCAGTGGTAGTTCCGTAATTTCGTTCAACTTCTCCGACATTACAAGAAGTCCAACACTAACACAACGCAATTGTATCTTCTCGTGTGCTAATTAACACGATCATATTATGTGACTCAATCATGCTCAATACATAAATGAGTTAACGATGATAAAGAAAAATAAAATATAAATATAAAAAATTATACAATTATCACTGTTGATTTAATTATTAATGATTAAGATAGTCAGTCCACTTTACCTTACTTCGCCTACTTTAAAATTTAAATTATAAATTAGCTCACATATTTATGTCAAAATATTGGATACCTATGATATCCGCATCTAATATTTCAATACCTAATAGCAATGCATGTTTTAAAAGTAAAATTTTCAATTTTGGTTTGGTTATGTGAAATGAATCTAGTCTTGCTTTAATTTTTAAGAATAAAGTTAAATGAACAACTCTAATAAACATAAAAAATGACAACTAATATTCAATCAATAATTTTATGAAAATATTAAATATTTTCTGTAGAACTACTTGCAGTATCTTTAAATGTAAAAAAATTAGTAATATAAAAAATGTATGTAATTGTGCTATATTATTATATATCCACCATTGCTTCAAGATGAAATTAAAATTTCTTTCTTTTTTCTAAAAAACAAGACTCTCCTGCGATCATATTATTTTATTTTATTTCATTGCTAAAAAAAATCTACACTATCACCTTCAAAGAAGCGAAAGTTTATGGGCTTGGGCTTCTTCATCAAATTTAATCCTGAAAAGGTATAGTTGTATTGAGTCAGGCTTGATTTGGAGCAATCTAGGACATGGCTTTGGTTCCGTGTATATGGATTCCAGATTTTATCATTGGGGCAGCAATAAAAATAGATCTGAATGGGGTATTATTTATGAATTTGTCATCACAAAATCATATTCCAATATTCCATTATTTTTTCTTACATTATATTGAGCAGTGTTCAGTTGAAGAGCCTTTTATTAGATTTAATAATAACATGAGGATGAAACTCAATAAGCAATACTCATCAAAGAAGTCATAGATTCAAGTGCGAATTGGATCCTCCTCAGTTCAAAAGGAAACTGCATGATATCTAGTTTTTAATTCAACGATTCATATTTATTGAGTTATGTTCAATTTTTATTTAAAACTATCAATAAATCATTCACCATATCTGTGATCATGTTATTATTCTCACCGCCGAATTTATTGAGAAAATTTATCAACGTTTTAGGTCCATGCTTGTGGGAAAACAATTTTTTGAAATTCTGCAAAAATTAAGGGCTATTTGTCAAACTCGAAGCACCAGATAATTAGATATACTAGGACCAGAGGACCAGTTTTTAAATCTTAAGTATTTGATAAGAACTAAAAAATTACTTTAAGTTTGGACGCTTAAATTGCTTTTTAACTCGAAAATTAAGTTCATGCTTACTAAAGGTAACCGGGGTTAGTACGGTTGTAAAAATAATAATTCTTACATTAAATTTTAATCGTTGATTTCTCTCTATTTAACGGTTATAATTTATTGATAATTAATAATTAATTATTAACTATGATCCAATAAATTATAACTGTTATTAAGATTTGGTATAAGATTTATAATTCTTACACTTGTAAAAGTTGATCTTGCATATATATATATATAGAGAGAGAGAGAGAAAATGTTTCTCAAGCAGCTTGAGATATATTTATCTCTGTCCATCCAAAAACTACATCGTTTTGTTTATTTATTTACTAATATTAATTGATTCACCTTTGAATGGTTATGATTTTTTTTTCTCTCTTTTCCTTCATTACCATTATTCTATCTTTATACGATTATGATTTAGTAGATAAAGTTATCTCAAGCAACTTGAGAAACGATAACCCTATATATATAGGATTTCATTTTTCTACTGTTAGTCTGTTGCAAGAGAGATTATCTGTAGCAAAAAAAAAACTATCTACTCCGGGTAGTACATAGTTGTAATCGAAAAATTAATTTTTCTCTCTTCGTCACGTTAGACGACAATTATGAGGAGAGAGAAAAAATTTGCAGCTTTAAAAATATAAATATATACTCCCGGTAGTACACTGTTATATTTTTAAAGCGTGAGATAAATCTCTTCCCCCAAAAGAAAAAATGATTCCCTATGTATATATTGCCAACACATCTATCTTTCTTTTCCTACACACACATACATATATATATTGAGAAATTATACTCTTATGTTATATGAGATTGATCTCTCATATTGCACATCGAAAAATGTGTCTATATATCTTTTTTTTCTTTTTCTTTTTCTTTTTAAATTGATAAGTCCTACCTCATTTGTCACTCAATGTCACAGAATTTTTCTCTAATTTTTATTTTTTTTGGTGAGGAACACATCTGCCTTTTTAATTATTCGTAGATCTAGAGAGACAGAGAGAGAACGGATAAAGGAAACGAATTGGTGGGTTAGGTCACTTAGGTGCTCATCATTCACCCGCACCGCCATGTCGTAAGCGTTAGCCCTAAAAATAGTGAAAAATAAGAAAAACATGCGAGAGTTTATTCCTCATTCAACTCATGATAATTTGTATGGTGTTGTGGACCATTCGAGCTCTAATCGGAGTCTCTAGACCAGTGGGAGGCATGCACTCACCTTTCAATTGGTACCAAATATACGACCAAAATGAATGTGATTCCCTAATGTGAGGTTTTTTCAGTACCTTATCAGGTCAATCATGTCCAATTCTATCCTCATATAGAAATGATTAGTTCTTGATATTTTTATTTTTTGTTGGCCTTAATGTCGATATGCATGCACCATCACACACACACACACACATTACAAATAAGGACATATATTATAAATTATTGACCAATGACCGCTGCCACACATGGCATGCTTGGTAGTCGTGTTTTGCTAGACAAACAAACCCCACATCCCATCCTTAGAATTGATCCGTCGCTCCTCCAAAGGGAAAGACACTGGATGGATGCTTTAAACATTTGAATTTAGGATTTTCATCCAGACAATCCTAAGTGGAATAAAGGGCACCTAGGTGCGAGTTATGGGCATCGGAAGTTAAAGACCCCAAAGATACACCATGTTCAGTGTTGTGCTTTTCAGTTATTTAAGGTTACTTTTCGTATAAATAATATACACGTTTGAACTCATGTCCTTGTCCTCAGGACCAACTATAATTTTCATGCTAAACATTGATAGTATAACTACAAGAAGTTTTAATTATAATAATAGTACAGCACTTGTTCTTACAAAATAAAAGAAAAATTTAAATTAAATAATTATCAGTGGACTCCTTAGTTGCATATGTCAAACATAGTACATGGTACTCTCTCTAAATCATTTTTGAAATTTATTAGAGTCCTACTTATGTAGATATTATTTGAAATGATATCACGTATATATGTAAATAATGTAATGTACCAAAAAAAAAAAAAAAAAACACGTAGAATTGGTATTTCACTACAGAAAATCACGTTGGAATTGCCGTGACGACGTGAAAGTTTTAGGAAGAACCGAAACACGTTGGCACATTTCTCAGAGCACGTTTGGCCCTTAAACGTGGTTCACATCTCGCAGAGACAAATGCCTGTCCTAATAAACATTATGTGGTCAATATGGCTCTAGACTCGTTCTGTGTGATGTTGATGAAATAATATTATTCACACACATTTAGACATATATTAATTTATGAGAATAATATTTCTTATATATAGGAGTCATGCGAGAAAAAGAGAAAAAAAAAATAAGTATGAATCTCACGTACTTTTATGTATATGTAGAAAAAAAAATTATTTCTATAACATAAGAAACATTATTCTCATAATATATATAGAGGAAAGTTATACTTATAACCTTTTTTTTTTACAACCTCTTACAACCATATATCATAACCGTTGATTTCTGTCAATCAACTGTTGTCATTTATTATGAATTAATAATTAATTAATGAGTTTAATTTGCGAAAATCATAACCGTTGATTGGCGGAAATCAACGGTTATGATATATGGTTGTAAGAGGTTGTAAAAAAAAAATTGTAACTATAATCTCTCCCATATATATATATATATGTGTGTGTGTTTTTTATCATTTAATTATAAATTATATGTGTCATTACACCTGCACTTTATTGCCTATGCCTAATGTGAGGTAATTCTAATTCACAAATTGTGCGGTAAACATGGTAGATGCAGATAACTGGCTCGATACATCTTATTAATAATTATTATCCCACCAATTTGCTGGGCCAGCCATGCCATCCCAGCTATCTAAGTGACAAGCCATTAGGGAGACTGAGTGGGTCAGCCCTCGCATAGAAATATTATGAAATGAAAATTAATAGGTTAAACATCAAAGCATGCGAAGGAGTGCCACTTAACCCCTAATCTATCTATATATATATATATATATATATATATTGCTGGTTAGCACACCTAACTCATCACTTGTGAAGGGTTAGATTGGGTTGAATATTTGGTGGCTAGGCCAGACCATTTAATGGCAATGAAAGGCAGATTGATTCATTTGACAATTATATCGACACCCATCCAAGGACATAAATTATGATTTAATGATTCATGTACTAAACTCAAATATTCGAAACTTTTAGGATGTGCTAACAAAATCAACAATCAAACTCTACATATTTAAAAAAAAAAAAAAAAAAAAAAAAATAGACATGCTTATTATATCCTATACAATTGAATTGACTATTGATTTAATTCGCTCTACGTTTCAGTCTAGTATTATTCAAGTTCAAATTCTCCCAACTAAATAAGGGTCATTGCTTAAAAATATGTATAAACAATACAAGAAGCAAAAGCAAAAAGAAATATCATCTGATACAGAGTAAGGATGTTCGCGGTCTGGATTGGATCGATTTTGGAAGTAAATATCATATGATTCAATTCCTTCGGTTGAATCATGTAATCATCCATTCAGTTTGAATTTCTTTTTAGATCCGATCCGATCCAATTTTATTCGATTTAGATTGGATCGGTTTTCGATTTTTTGAAAAGCCTAAGATTTGTATGCTAAATATTTGGCAAATAACATATCTTTTATATGTATCGGCTTTGTAAAGTTTGTATGATGATTATTGTGCAATCTAGAAGCATTGCAATAAAAAATTAAATTATCATCTTTTACTTTCAACAAAAAATTTATAATATGGTTGCCTGAGATATGAAGTAACCCAAATTTTCATTCTATAGAGGAGCTGTTGTACAATATTAACCTATGTAATAAAAATATATTATGTATCTTACCAAAAAAAAGCATAACATAGATCAAGCACAACTCACTTTCTTCTATATGATTTTTGGGCTATGATTGGGGAAAGACCTAAGTAGATAGATGGTAAGGTTGGAAAATAATTGGATCGGTTTGGATTGGATCGGTTTTTACCAATCCATCCAAAAACCGATCCAATTCAATTAAATTTTGCGGCTTTTTTGCAGTTTTTGATTTTTTGATTTTTGGTTAATTCGGTTTTCGATTTTTCGATTCGGTCGCCGTGGTTTAAATTGATTTGAATCGGTCAATGAACACATCTAATACATCTAATACATAGTACTTTTTTTAGTAAGCATCTCATGAATTATCTTTGACCAATTAATTTATTTATTTTTCATTTTCGCTAAAATTAGAGAGAGAGAGAGAAACACCTCCTCCTTGCACACTTTTGTAGCAACAAATTCGCAGACTTCGCTTACCAAACAAAAAAATAATGCAGACTTTATCATTATTCAAATACAAAAAGCATGGGACGATAGTAGCATTCAGCCGTGGTTTTTGGTTGGGAAGCAAAAAAACAAAAAACAAAAAACAGAGAAGCAAGTAGTCCACGCAAATTTGACTCGGCACGCGCTGCGGTAACAACTACAAATCTACAAATGAGGTGAGATGAGTTTTGTCACACTTTCTTTCCCAATATTCTCTTTTAATTTTTTTATTTTTTTTTTCAAGATCCTAACTTTCAATCACTTTTAAAAGGAAACACATGCACCACATGATTGTTGTCAATGCATAACTCGTTAGTTGTTCAGCACGTGAACGTTTTACACAATTCAAAATTCAAAATAGGACACGACGCGTATTCTGCAGGACCACTGAACACATTGGTAATACCTTTTTTTTTTTTTTCACAATGGTACTTGTGTTTTCATTTATTTTATTTGCCGCCTGGGAATATTAATTAAATAACAGGAGAAGTTTAACCCTTTTTTTTTGAAAAAAAAAAAAAACCCTTTAAACTAAGGTTCTTTTCTGCATGAATTAATTAAAGCTACCTCAAATCCGACATAGAAAGCAAGTAATAACACAGCAACGGTCTAGAGTTTAAGATACTTTTCTTCCTTTTCATGTGTCAAAGATTCGACCTCATTTGATTGTTGAGATAGAGAGGAGAGGCGAGGAAACAATAGCATAAAAAATAAAGCGATGCTTGTACCTGAGAATGCAATCCATTTATTATGGTCTTGCAGCTAGATGATCTGATAAAACCAAGGATCAACTATGCGGATGTGTGTTGCCCCCTTTTTTATTTGTATCCATTTTCTAACTTCCAAACAAGTGATGCAACTTTATTATTATTATTATTATTATTATTTTCCGTCTTTCTCTTTTAAGATAACACTCACCGTTCACTTCGCAAGCAGAGACAAATTATGTCCATGCTCATTCAATTGCCATTGTATCTGATTTCCCAGCACAAGACCTATGAGATTTATTTATAGTCAAAAAGTTAATCCTAATGCAAATTGCAGAGATGAGAAAGGCAATTCTATCAATGAAACCGCCTAAACCATAAAACCAAAACCACAGAAAAGTATACTTGCAAGAGGGCCCAAAAAAAAAAAAAAAAAAAAAAAATTTACAATTATATATGTCTCCCCCAAGGAAGAGAGCATAACGAGAATATATAAATTTAGAGAGACAGGACCTCTTTACAAGTGACAAAGGAAGCAGATAATAATACTTTTCCTCTTATGCACAGAACTTGGTAGAATACAAGAAAGAAAATAAGAACTGAGAGAGAGATGGCCTAAAAGACCGAAACAAACCCTTTTGACCATGGTGGCTAGATTGGTTAAACTAAATAAAACAATTGACATTGCAGGAATTATAATATTTCTGATAAACTGTGTATACTGTAAACAAACATAAATAAATAGGCTGGCCCTACACGGTTAATAGGAGCTATTATTCTACTACTCTAGTTCCACTGCTTTTCCTTTTCCTTTTCCTTTTTGATCCTCCGCCGTTACAAAATTTTTGAGGAAGCTTTAGAAATTGGTTCTTCTCTATGTATCATGCCTATGGACTCTAATGTTAATTGCTACCCAACAGATGACAATGGCTGTAAGGAGTTGGATTCTCGGGAAAATGCAGCAATCAACTTGTCCTTTGTAAGCTGTTCAGATCCTTGGGACTTAATTACAAATGTATGAAACACTGTATCATTTGCGGCAGCGAGTTTTGACTCTACAACACTGATTTGTGCCTCTTTGAATGTTTGTATTACTCTTGAAACTGGGTGAGTATCAAGAGGGCAGGTCACCCTTACAATGACCTCATCTTGAGCAGCTTGAATATCCACATCAGGAGCTCTATTCTGATTATCTTCTGATCTTGGGTTTGCCTCCAAGACTGATCCATCCCTTGAAGTGCTTCCAAATCTCTCTCTCTCAGACTCCATGATCTTGAGTTTTGCCTGTAGCTCATTGATATAAGCAATGGCATCACCAAGTAACGATGCCTTATCCATCTTGGAGATGTTTGGCACAACAGATCTTAAGGCATAGAAACGCTGGTTCAGCTTCTCACGCCTTTGCCTCTCTGCTTCCACATGATTAAGGGGTTCGTCCCTTCCATTAGCAGGCTTCCTGCCACGCTTCCTGGGCCTCCTTTCATCGGTAGCACTCGGTTGCTCCTCCTTGCAAGAGGCCTCAACATCAGAAAGTTCTGATTCAGCAATGATTGGTCTCAGAGAAGGCCTTGAAGTGGCTCCAGAAAAGTCAATTTGCACCTGCCTTTGCGGTTGATAGTTGTTGCTCAGCCTGAAATCCTGTCTCGCACCATTAGCTAGCTCCTGAACATTGCTTGTGGAGGACCTAGGAGCAAAAATTTCAGTAGGGTTAGGCTGTCCCCAACTTGAACCATGAAGACCATTTCGAGCATTAGGAAAGTTAATGGTATTATTTCCATTGGGGTGGCCGTGGCCTCCCCATGGCCTATCTTCCATTTTCCTAACAGCAAGTTTCTCCCTGAAATGAGTACGAGCAGTGTTCAGATAACCTTTAGGAACTCCATCTGCCAAACCAGGAAAAAGGGCATTCTCGTCCCTTTTCTTCTCATTCACCGCAGCCACAGCAGGTAAAGGTGAAAGTGGCTTCACCACAGGGTATGATGATGATTGGGTGGAGAACACAGATTTGATGGCCTGCAACAATTCAAAGCTCTCAGGTAGCATTCTCACAGAACCCAACTCCACAACTCCCAAATCAGTAGGGACTAAAACAACAGTCTGAATTCCAGCTGATTTAGCCAAGAAAGATCTCACGCAGTAATCAGATACAGATTTCAGCCACAAATGCTTCCCTGATGCAAAACACTTACCTGGGCCACCATGCCCGCGAGGAAAAGAGAAGTACATGGAAGCAAGAAAGAACATCTCCGTGTCAGTCACACGGTCAAGCCCAAAAGCGTAATTGTCTTCATCTGAACCACCAAAAGTTGTGTGCAGCTTCTGCAGAACCCTCTTCCTCATCCTCTGTTGCGTCTCTTCCTCGATACGAAGGCTCAGGATTCCTCTAACTCCACCCTCTTCTTCCTCGTTGGGTTCCCTGCAACAACCATCTCCCCAACCCAGAACCCAATCCCCAGATTTTGACTGCGAAAGTTGCCAGAAAATAGCATAGTTCCAGCTGAAATTGGACACGTTCGGACGGTCCACGAGATCCGACAGCTTCATCTGCAGACCTTCGTCACTCCCAACAGCCATTAACATACTCTCATTCGACACAGAGTTTGTCACCAAGAAATCGAAAGCTCGAGCGCCCAGAACAGCTGAAACCATGGCCTTCTCATCATCATCCCACAACACGCGCCCTAAGCCAACCTCCACCTTCATCTCTATTTCTCAAAAAAAAAAAAAAACCCCAATTTTTCAACCCCTCAATCCTACGCACCCCGCCAATCACAGAAATACAATTTTTTCTCTGCTTCCATCTCATAAAGCAACAAAACCTCTAACTAGGCACTGACACGATCTCAGATCTTGTAAATTTCTGGTCCAGAGAAATCCCAGAAAATTTTAATATATAAAAAGAAAGACAGAAACAAGAACTGGGATTCAAACCAAAACAATCTTCAAAGGCAAAGCTGGCAAAAGGGGAACAAAACAAGGCATGGGCATGGGCATGGGCATTACAGGAATTGTCTATGGTAAAATAGACATTCTGAGTAAACTGAGAGTGCAAGGAAACAAAAAGGATGTCTCTAACAAGGTATTTTCACAAATGAAAACGAAGGGGGGGGGGGGGGGGGAAGGCTCTTGTTCCTTCGTAACAAAGTGAAGTGTGAAAAATGAAGAAACAAAGAATGAATGGGTATATGGTAGGGTAGAGACACCACACAAGTGAGAAATGAACCCTGCGCGTTTCGCACTCCAACTTCTAACTGCAAACCTCAAACCATGGTTGGGTCAACCTAGGATTAAAATATTACTATAGTTATTTGGTTGGAGGTCCAGACTTCAGAGTTAGTCGGCAACAATTATCATGCTTTTTGCTCGTTTTGCTTGCTTTTGTTTCTCTACTCTGCTCCACAAAACAAACCACGGAATTATTAATATAATAATAAAGAGAATTTATTATCTCTTCCCAATTGACAAATAAAACACGGACTCCGCTAGGTTTCTTTGAATGTTGTTTTTTACTATAAAATATTTTTTATCAATTAAAACTCATAAAAAAATACATTTTCCACTTAAACCATCATTATGGATGACCCCTCAAATTTATAGCTTTAAAATAAAAAATAACATGGCAAAAGGATGTATGATTCGGATTTAATATATTATATGATTAATGTACCACTTTTCGTCTCTTTAGCAATTTTTCTTTTATGGATGAAGTTATAAATAGATGTCATCACGTATTAACAATATCTAGATGAAGAATTGTTTGTTTGAAGTTTAGATTAGGAGATTATATATTGCCTTGCAAGGTTAGGGGGAACCACTTACCTAAATAAAGATTTATGATAGTGTTCTCTATTTGTGATAGAAATGTTCAATCAAATATTGGTAATATTTTTGTACGAGTGGGTGTCCTCTTTCATATATCTATACACTATAGTAACAGTATAGCCAAATGGTGTGATTTGTGTACAGTGATAGGCTGATGGCTAAGAAAAAAAAAGGTTTAGAGTGTGCATGTATGTTTATAGATGACATATCGGCCAGAAGTGGATTTCTGGACCTTATAGGAATATCGAGGTCCAATTTTTGATTGATCATTGTCGCATTAAGATTAGTATAATTAAAGAATCTTTTCTTAATTTTCCTCTCAGCTGTTAGCCTTTTTTGGACCTTATAAAGTATGAGTCTTTATGTCAGGTTCATAACGTGTAGAATCTTATATTGCTTACCAACAAAGAAAATCTAATAAACGAAACTAAATCACAGTTAGTGTGGGCAAAAGATATTCTTCTAAGTTGAGATTATTTATTTTTAATACATTTTTTTATTGGTGTTTATAAAATTTTTAATTCTCAAATAAATAAAATATTATTACTGATTTTCAATTTATTTATTTTTCATTAATTTATTGATTAGTTAGTGTTTCGAACATGTGAAATTGATCATTGTACGGTCCATCTTTTTTGTTAAGTGTACGGTTCATCTTTATTACAAGACAAAATATCACTTTCACTAAATATTTTCTTATCCTCAATTTATTCATTTTTTCGTAATTTTATTGAAGAGTTAGTGTTCTGGAAATGTGGAATGGGTCATTGTACGGTCCATCTTTATTACAACACAAATTATCACTTTTACTCCATATTCTTTTGATCCTTCATTTCCATATCTTGACATAACTGTACGCATCACTTCCATGACAAACACAAAAACCACGTACAATAACTGTGTATATGAATAAAATATTGTCATTTTTATTTAATTTATTGATTAGTTTGTGTCCCGGACATGTGGAATGGTTCATTGTATGATCTATATTTATTACAAGATAAAATATCTCTTTCACTGAATATTTTTTTTATCCTCAATTTATTCATTTTTTCATAAACGTATTGATAAGTTAGTATTTCGGACATGTGGAATGGGTCATTGTACGGTCCATCTTTATTACAAAACAAAATATCACTTTCACTCAATATTCTTTTGATCCTCCGTTTCCATATCTCGTCATAATTGTACATATGACCTCCACGACAAACACAAAAACCTAGTGCAGTAAATGTGTATATGAATAAAATATTGTCACCGCTATTCAATTTATTTATTTTTTATTAATTTATTTATTACTTTGTGTCCCGGATGTGTGGAATAAGTCATTGTAAGGTCTATATTTATTACAAGATAAAATATCACTTTTACTGAATATTTTGTATCCTCAATTTATTCATTTTTTCATAAATAAATTGGTGAGTAAGTGTTTCGGACATGTGGAATGGGTCATTGTACGTTCTATCTTTATTACAATACAAAATATCACTTTCACTCAATATTCTTTTGATCCTTCGTTTCCATATCTAGTCATAATTGTACGTATCACCTCCATGACAAACACAAAAACCTCGGGCTATAAGTGCGTATATGAATAAAATATTGTCACTGCTATCAAATCTATTATTTTTCATTAATTTATTTATTACTTTGTGTCCCGGCATGTGGAATGAGTCATTGTAAGGTCTATATTTATTACAAGAGAAAATATCACTTTCACTGAATATTTTTTTATCCTCAAATCATAAATTTATTGATGAGCTACCAATATAATTAAGAAATATTTTCTTAATTTTTCTCTCAGCTGTTAGTCTTTTCTAGACCTTATAAAGCATGGGTCTTTATGTCAGGTTCATAATATGTAGAATCCTATATTGCCTACCAACAAAGAAAATCTAACAAACGAAACTAAATCACAGTTAGTGTGGGCAAAAGATATTCTTCTAAGTTGAGATTATTTATTTTTAATACATTTTTTTATTGGTGTTTGTAAAAATTTTAATTCTCGAATAAATAAAATATTATTACTAATTTTCAATTTATTTATTTTTCATTAATTTATTGATTAGTTAGTGTTTCGAACATGTGAAATTGGTCATTGTACGATCCATCTTTTTTGTTAAGTGTACGATCCATCTTTATTACAAGACAAAATATCACTTTCACTAAATATTTTCTTATCCTCAATTTATTCATTTTTTTCGTAATTTTATTGATGAGTTAGTGTTCCGGAAATGTGGAATGGGTCAATGTACGGCCCATCTTTATTACAACACAAATTAACACTTTTACTCAATATTCTTTTGATCCTTCATTTCCATATCTTGTCATTACTGCACACATCACTTCCATGACAAACACAAAAACCACGTGCAATAACTCTGTATATGAATAAAATATTGTCATTGTTATTTAATTTATTGATTAATTTGTGTCTCAGACGTGTGGAATGGTTCATTGTATGATCTATATTTATTACAAGATAAAATATCCCTTTCACTGAATATTTTTTTATCCTCACTTTATTCAATTTTTCATAAACGTATTGATAAGTTAGTATTTCGGACATGTGGAATGGGTCATTGTACGGTCCATCTTTATTACAACACAAAATATCATTTTCACTCAATATTCTTTTGATCCTCTGTTTCCATATCTCGTCATAATTGTACATATGACCTCCACGACAAACACAAAAACCTAGTGCAGTAAATGTGTATATGAATAAAATATTGTCACCGCTATTCAATTTATTTATTTTTTATTAATTTATTTTACTTTGTGTCCTAGACGTGTGGAATAATTCATTGTAAGGTCTATATTTATTACAAGATAAAATATCACTTTAACTGAATATTTTGTATCCTCAATTTATTCATTTATTCATAAATAGATTGGTGAGTAAGTGTTTCGAACATGTGGAATGGGTCATTGTACGGTCCATCTTTATTACAACACAAAATATCACTTTCACTCAATATTCTTTTGATCCTCCGTTTCCATATCTAGTCATAATTGTGCGTATCACCTCCATGACAAACACAAAAACCTTGGGCAATAACTGCGTATATGAATAAAATATTGTCACTGCTATTAAATTTATTATTTTTCATTAATTTATTTATTACTTTGTGTCTCGGCATGTGGAAGGAGTTATTGTAAGGTCTATATTTATTACAAGACAAAATATCACTTTTACTGAATATTTCTTTATCCTCAAATCATAAATTTATTGATGAGCTAGTGTTCCGGACATGTGAAATGGGTCATTGTATGGTCTATCTTTATTACAACACAAAATATCACTTTCACTCAATATTCTTTTGATCCTCCGTTTCTATTTCTCGTCATAATTGTACGTATCACCTTCATGACAAACACAAAAAACTCGTGCAATATCTATGTATATTAATAAAATTATTGTCGCTGTTATTCAATTTATTATTTTTTCGTTAACTTATTTATTATTTTATGTCTCGGATGTGTGAAATGGGTCATTGTAAGGTCTATTTTTATTACAAGACAAAATATCACTTTCACTTAATATTATTTTGATCCTCATTTTATTCAATTTTTTCATGAATTTATTGAAAAGTTAACGTTCCGGACATGTCAAATGGGTCATTGGATGATCCATCTTTTTTTTTTTTTTGATAACATTAAGGGGCGAAGCCCCAAACAAAAACAAACTAACAACCAGAAACAAAAAATAACTATCCAGGGTCTATACCCCTACAAGAGGAGATTCCCTGAAGATCGTGATCAAATAACTGAGCAAGGTGAAACGGCATAACTCTATGACTCCAGAATCCAGTATCTTTGTGAAGAGCAGACTTGGCTAACCAATCAGCACAGGAATTAGCTTCTCTTGGAATATGAGAAAGCGTTACCTCCCAATCCTGACCGATGAGTGCTTGTATCTTAGCCACTATACGAGGCTGACAAGCTGCATTGCAATCAGCAAGCAAAGAGAATACTTCAGAAGCATCTCCTTCTAGTTCCACCTTCTTAAATCCCAGTTGCCAAACCAATTCCAGACCTTTTAGAGTTCCCCAAAGCTCCGCCATTAAAGGAGTGCAAGCACCAATATGATACTCAAAGCCTCCCAACCAAGAGCCATCATCAGATCTGATAATTCCACCACAAGCAGCCACCTCAGTATTCCTTTCAACTGCCCCATCAATATTAATCTTCACCCAATTTAACCTTGGAGGTTTCCATAAACTCATACGAGTTGGATGAATGCTAGTAGTAGCCATAGCCTTCCTACCCATGCAGTTACGAACTTCCTCTATATACATAGCAATTATGTGCGTTCCATGGGTTGTATGCTTGAAGTTAGTATCATGGACACTTTTGTTCCTCCATCCCCAAATGAACCAACAAGAGATAAAAAAGACATCACGCCAATCATCTGAATTACTTTGATTCCAAGCTTTTGAGATATTATTTTCAACCCAATCTCTAAGATCCAAGCTGTAGAATAAGCTTTGCCGATTAGCTGAAACCAGAGAATTCCAAACACTTCTAGCATGCTTACAATCTCTTAGAACATGGAGGTTTGTTTCCAACTCACCAGGACATATTTTACAATGACCAGATTCCCCACTCCATCTAGATGTGCGGTCTTTAGTAAGAAGGCGGCCATGCATTATGATCCACATACAAGATTTAACACGTTGAGGCCCATGCCATTTCCATATGGTAGTCCAAGAATTTTTCAACGGCATGAGTGGGAAACCAAGCATGTTATAATACGCGGTTTTAACTAAAGAGCAGCCAACCTTTTGATTTCTCCAAATAATGCGGTCATTTCCATCCGATGCGCTAGGAATGAGAGCAGCTTGGATCCTTGCAACAGCTTGATCATTGAGATATTGACGAATATAAGGAAAGTTCCATTGACCAGTATTGCTGTTCACGAAGGCACTAACAGGGAGATTCAACTCCAAACTAGTTGGAGTACGAGTAGCCAGAGAGGGATGATCCATCTTTATTACAAGACAAAATATTACTTTCACTCAATATTCTCTTGATCCTCGAGTTCCATATCTCGTCATAATTGTACGCATCACCTCCACGACAAAAACAAAAACCACGTGCAATAATTGTGTATATAATCACCCACATTTTAGAATATTTTGTGAACATGCCTATATATACCATCCTTATTGCCTCTTGCGCTTTCACACTCTTGCATATATTAGGTAAAGTATCATCAGTCTACAAGGGAAACACCACCTCTCATTCTCCACCATAGCATACAGCGGAACAACTCATATAAACACCTTTAACCCTATAAATAATCATCTCAACCAAAAGTTTAAGTCGTTGGGTAAGGCTATATTAATGATTTTATAATTTTCTAACATGCCCTCTAACTCAAAAATCCTTTGGACTTGAAGGGCGGGTGATGTATCAGGCTCAGTTTACATGTGTTAAGAAATTCCACAATATTCCATTATTTTTATTATTATAATAGGAATGTGAGAATCGAACTCTTGATCACTTATTGACGTTGGCTCGACTCTGATACTATATAAACAATCATGCTTAAGATGGTAAGTGATGCGCCATGAATGGTTCTATATTATATCACTCCAATACACCCCTTCACGCAAGATCGTTTTGAATTTGAAGCATCTTTTTTGACTTGAAGCATGAATACTGCACAACCCCCCCTCTTCCCCTTTTATATTGTGCTGAACTTAGGTCAACTAGAAAGTGAGAGATGATGATGATCGAACTCGTGATAATCTTGGCTTTGATATCATGATAAACAATTAATTTACCTAAAAGCTTAAACTTATTAGGGACGAGTCTTCAATAATTTTATATTATATCTTCTTAACAAACCTTAACACCTAAAAGGCTAGATTTATCCATTATCTCGATCAATCACTTTGGGTCATATATCATTCATTTAATTACCACCTTTAAATGAAAAATAAATTTTCAAAAATAACAAGCAATTTTAAATATTCTAAGACGGAATTATTTATGGGTTTGTTCATAATTAAAGCTATCTTTCTATTTAAATAAAAATAACTTTTAGATGCGCTACTATATAATAACGTTTTCATACATATATAAAAGGGAAAAAAGTGTGCTTTTGACATTATTTATTACGAGTTTTCTACGAATATGTTGCTATCATTACTTCATAATTATAAATAAATAATGAATTTGATTTGATTGGACAAGATTATAAGGGCGACAAAAGATTTTGCTAAATTTTTAATGTAAATTCATATTCAGAGTTCAAAATCACTAATTAAGTTATAATAATTCCATATCACTAAATTTCAGTGATAAAAAATTTAAAAGATTACATAAAATTATAAACTATAATAGACAGCTAATTATAATAAAAATGGAAAAAGACAATATTTAAGAGAACTACAATGTAGCATTGCACGAGCTTAGTTTTTAGTCATAAAGATTATATTAATTACATAAGCATATATTTATGACTAATAAAAGAAGAGTTTATTGATGTGTATCCATACGACGTGTTAAAAGTTCGAGAATAACTAAAAATTGTAAATATTTAATATCTTACAAAAATTAAAAAGAGTTTAATATTTTTACTCTTGATGCATAAATTTTTTCTCTGCCACATTCATATAAAAGCTAGTGGATTCCTATAACTTTTATCTTTTTTCTCTTTAAAATGAGATCCATTCATTTTTATATAAGTGTAACAAAAAAAAAAATTCTTCAGTGAAAGTATAAATGTTTTTCACATTTAAAAGCATTGAAACATTTTAATAAAGAATTAAATATAACATTATTTTTATTCTTAAAATATGCATATATACATTAACAAATTATATAAAAGAAACTGTTTTAAAAAATCAGCATGGGGGGATATACTCAACACCCGAGTATAAGAATTACTAGTTACTAATAAATACATCCTGTTAATTACTCATGATAATCTCTTATTTTTCTTGAGATATTTATTTGTCATATATTGTTTCCGAAATTCCATAGATTACTAAATGTTTGCAATTATTGTTAGAGTAATGAGTAATTTTCTTTCAGGTATTCTCTTCACTTTTTCGATGGTGTGTTTCTATTACGCTATAATTAACGACAAGTGTGATCCGCAAAAAAGTAAAACTAGATTTGATCAGGTGTGTTTGCGATTTGCTAACCTTAATCAACAAAAAGAAAACACAATCAAACTCACAAAGCATTAATTTATGGACTCATGACGTTGAAAGTGAGACGAAAAAGGATTCCTAGGAAACGAAACACATTTTGATTTCTTTGAGGTTTAAACTTTAAAGCCTGATTTCTTAGAGATAAAGCACTTCTTCAAACTTTAGCGAAACATCATAGCTCATGGAGGCCGTAATTTGAGTGGAACACAAGGCAAATATAAAATAAAAGTGATTCAAATTCGAAGTTATTCTTTTTTTATATTTAATTGTAAGATATTTTCTTATTGGAATTCAGCATTGAAGCAGTTTATATTTTTTGATGGAGCCCGCATTGACTCATGCTTTTGAAACTTGAGCGTTAATAGACGACTAAAATAGCTTGTCTAAATTTTGGTATACTACAACGCTCCCATATATATAATTGTGGATCAGGACGGTGGTTTTGTAAATTTATCATCAAAGTAGTAATTTTAAGATTTAAATCATTACAATGGATGTATAATTCACCTCAACATGTAGCAAACTTTTATAGTAACGAATTACCATTGCTTATTTAAAATAATGGTAAAAAAAGAGACAGAATGTTTTAATCTGGGAGCAAAAAGTAAAAAGTATCATAACTTAATTAGTATATATGAATACGATCTTATTCATTAATGTTTAAATTTTAATAGACAATCAAAAAATTTGTCAACTTCTTTTGAAAATATGTTATTACTATTTTGACCATTTATGATTTCAATTTTTAATAATAAAGGTCATATTTGCAGATTATATATATAATAATTGGGGCGTTTAAAATTAAAAAAAAAAACCAATTTTAAATTAGATAAATTTAAAGAACAAAAATAAAATCAAAAGTAAAAAAATATTTGAAATAACTTGAATTTCAAATCTAAAATTTAAAAAATGATAAAATTTATATTGACACAAATTAAGTTTATCACTTCTTACCACCAAATCTTAATAGTTGATTCTCGCCAATCTGACTACTATAGTTTATTAAAAATTAAAAATTAATTAATAAATGACATTCAATAAATTATAACCGTCAAATTCGCAAAAATTAACTGTTAAGATTTGGTAATAGGAAGTGAAAAAAAAAATTGTAAACAGTAAGTGGTAAATTTAATTGATAGTAAGTGGATCTCTACCTATATATATATAAGAAAAAATATTTCTTCGACGGAGATAAATTTATCATATTTATATATAATTTTTAATTCTGATAAAGAATATCTATATCATTCATATTTATTAAGGAATTTTATTATTATGCATCAAGTCGGACTTAATTTCTCTTCTTATATTTTGACATATATTGTATGAGGAGTGGGATAGAGAAATTTTATAGTTATGTTTAGAATTTAAATTTATAGTTCAATTTATTTTGATGATTTCGTGTAAATTTGTATTTAATATTTTTTAATTATTTTGAATATATATTGGCTATATATATGTATAAAATTAATATTTTAAAAACTAATGAATCAAATAATATTATAAAAAATAAATTAATTAAATATTTTCTACAAAGCAGATCCAGTCTAATTTATAAACACTTTAGTTATAACATCAGGCTAACTCTCAAATAGATATTAATCACTAAAAGGATGCGAGACATGCTTGATATTATTCCCAAATAATAAATAAGAAAAACTCATATCATATGAAAGATTTGATAGTGAAGTATATTTTAATATTATAAATTTTGAAAAGTGTATATTGTTAAAATTGATATTTATTGTAATATTATAATTTATATTGTAGTTGTTGAATAGAAAAATAATTCCAATTATTATAATTAATACCAAATGTAAAAATTGCACTTCAGCTGTAAAAAAAATGCTCTTTAAAATCGTACGTGAGAGACAAATCATAGCATCTTATTTCAGCTCATATCAAAAGCATTTAAAACCCAGAGAAAGTAACAAAATGATATTTTAGAGAAACGAACAATTAAGATAAGAAAAATTAATATCTATCATATTTTATAAGATAATTTTATCTCATATAAACACATAAAAGTATACGAGACCTATGTTATTTTTTTTTTCTCTTCGATCTCATCACATAATTTCACATAGACTTTACATATTTTTATGTAAAAATAGGGAAATACTACTCTCATTTTACATGAGATAACTATCTCATGTTTCCTCTTCTTCTTTTTTCTTCTTTTTTCCTTTAATGGTACGCCTCATCTGGCTTCTCTCTATAGCACGAGAAAACTACTCTTATAAAAAATAAGAGTTATATTCTCCATAAAAATATATAACTAAAGTATGGTTAACAGATATCTTTAGAGAAAAAATGTGTGTACAAACTTAGTTTTTTTAAGAGGGATAAACACAAAGAAATAAGATTCATACGTTTCTTTTTCTAACAGGACTCACAATTTTTATATGGGAAAACATTATCTACTGTTGCAAAAAATATATTATAATTCCTGCTCATAGATAACAATTTGTGCCATTTTTTTATTTTTATTTTTTGAAAAAAAAATGACGAGACCCATGTATTATGTATACCCATGTATTATGTATATACAGGAATTATTGCTTCTTATCTGCAACATAAGAAAACTAATGCTCTTTTTATATCTATTTCTCTTTTAAAATGATCTAAATTTATGTTCTTTAAAAGAACATACACTTTTCACATCTTTAAAATAACAATCAAGCAATTAAAAAAAAGAGTAAATATCTTTTTTGGTCCCTAACAAAAAGTACGGTCTCCATTTTAGTCCCTTACAAAAATAAATTAGTCAGTTAGTCCCTAACAAATTCAAAGTGGACCCATTTAGTTGAAATCGTGGTCCCTCACAAATTCAAAAAAGACCAATATTAGTCTCTCAAAATGACTAAAATGGGTCCATTTTGAATTTGTTAGAGACTAATTGACTAATTTATTTTTGTAAGGAACTAAAATGGGAACCGTGTTTTTTTGTTAAGGACCCAAAAATGTATTTAATCTAAAAAAAATAGACAATTTTTTAATTAAGCGCATTCGCCACTCATTAACAAATGTCACGTGTTTTTGGCAGCTACTAGCCTACTAGACAATAGACATCACCATAAGTAACGTTCCTCTTGAAAGAAAAAGTTTCTCCCACGCATTATCAGCGCGTGAAGAGAATCGAAGACTAGTTTTCATTGATCACGCAGTGCCAGCTCGGGCTTCACGCAATTTGTGCGGCACCCATCATTACTCTCTCCGAAAACGAACACGTTTTCGAACATCACACGCGTTCCACGTGCCCTATTTAGGCTCTTGGTTTCCCACGTGTCCTCATCTCGCCCATCCTCAAATAAAACCGATAAGGCTGCGGGTCCCCCCACTTGTGAAAGGCACGTGAACCCGATTGGACCGTGGTCGATGAAGCACGTGAAGTGCATTTAAGCCTCATTTGGCTCCTTTCAATTGACGAAAAAGATATATGCATATGCTTGGTAACGTGTTTGCCGTGTGCATTATTAAAGTTTCACGCAATCAACAACGCAACCCGCTGTTTCATCCAATAGACGGGTGCTAAAAAGTTATTAACTAATGACCTGTTTGAAAAAGAATTTAACTTTTAAAATAAAATAAAATTTTATTTTATCTTTTCTTTTACAAAGTTAAAAGTATATAAATAGTTTTTCAATTTTTTATCTCTTTGTATTTTTATTAAGTGAAACGATAAAAAATATTGTTGAAATAAAATGACAAATTAATCAAAAAAATTATATTTCCTTAAAAATGGAGAAAATCATGTTTGGGGTGTGTTTCTCCTTTGTACCACATTTATGAATGTATGATTCAATGTCTTGAATAACCATCTCAATAAATGTTGTTCATCTCATTATTGGTGAAGATTCTGGAAGAAGGTGTAGGGTTCCTCCACACCTATGTAAGCTTAAGAGCTTGTTTGGATTCTCTTACTTTTAAGTTAGAAGCTACTTATAAGTTAAAGCTAAAAAAAGAGCTTAAAAAAAAGAAGCTAAAAGTTGTTTGGAAATTACATAAAAATTTTAACTTAAAAATTATTTAAAAGCACATATTTCAAGAAAATTATCTCTCTCCATCTTTATCACTCGTCATTTTAAAAAAAGCACACAATTCAAGAAAAATATATAAGAGCTTAAAAAAACTCCTCCTATGAGCTTTTAGTTTTCAATTTTTTCTTCATTATAAAAAAACAGCTTTTCGTTATAAGAACTTTTCTCAAAACCTGTTTGGCCTAACTTATGCTTATAAGTAGCTTATAATTTAAAAAAAATGGATTCAAACAAGCACTAAATATTTTGAGAGTGTGAAATACGTTAAAGAAAATTTTGAGTGTCATACTCATACCTATGTAAATCACCATTGTTGGTGAAATTTTAGTATAACTCTAGCGTGACTAGGAAAATTGATCATCATCCTATTATCTTATAGTAGAAGATTTTTTAGACTAGGTTCCGTGTTTTTTACTTCTATGCCTTCAGGGATATTTTTCACATTAAGATTTATCTTGTCTTTCTCTCTATCCCTCATCTTCTACATTTTTTCTGTTTCCAGCCTTTATATTTACCGATTGGTGAATTCAGATTGTTTTCTTATGTTGGTCGACTGATGCCGACCCCCAGTGGCGGACCCATAAAATTATATTTGTGTGTGCATATTTTGTGGTGGGTCAGCCCCTAATTTTTTTTTTAATAAAATTTTTAAAGGCATTAAAAAACAAAAAAATTATAAAAAAAGCCTTCAACTTAACATAAATCATATATAGACATTGGTACTATAAATCATCAAATGTCAACCACCGAAATCATCAGTTTCAACCACTAAAAAAAAAATAATAATAATAATGTCTGCAATTGCAGACATAGAAACATATGTAGGTCTGTCGTTGCCGACCCCATAGTGCCAAACGATAAACTAGTATTGTTGATCGGTAAATTGCTTCTGCGTGGACTAAGGGTGTTCGCGGTCTGGATTGGATCGATTTTGGAAGCAAAACTCATCCGATCCAATCCCTTCGGTTCGATCATGTAATCATCCATTCGGTTTAGATTTTTTTTCAAATCCGATCCGATCCAATCCAATTTTTTTCGGTTTGGATTGGATCGGTTTTCGGTTTTTTGAATATCCTAAAATTAGTTTCAAGATTATTGTGCAAATAACATCTTTTGTATATATTGGCTTTGTAAAAAAAACAAAATTTGAAATACAAAAATATTAGTAAACAATACTATAGTTGATGAGACGTGACTAAGTTTTTTTTTTGGTTTAGTTGATGAGTTAATGGGTCTTGAGTTTAGAAATTTTTGGGCTATGATTGGAGAAAGGACAAGTAGGTAGAGAATAATTAATAGATTGGATCGGTTTGGATTGGATCGGTTTTCATCAACCCATCCGAAAACCGATCCAATCCAATTAAAATTTGCGGTTTTCTTTCGGTTTTCGATTTTTCGGTTTTCGGTTTTCGGTTTATTCGGTTATCGGTTTTTCGGTTCGGTTTTCGCGGTTTGAATCGGTTTGGATCGGTTGATGAACACCCCTAGCGTGGACTATTTAAGGGACTCCGTCCTAACAAATCTTACTAAAACATATTGTGTAGACTTAGTACTTGCTTATAAGTTTTTTTTTTAGTTTTTCTTGTAATTTGACCAAACATGCTTTTTTTTGGGTAAACGACCAAACATATTCTTATAAAAACTTTATCATCAAAAGAATTATTTTATAATAAATAAATAAAAAAAATTGAATTTGAATTTTTTTTAAAATGTAAGTCTGATTCTAGAATATTAGTATTTATTTTTTGGCTTCATTCTTATTCTAAACTTATGTTTAAAAAATTTACCCTTTCATCTTAAGAATAATTTTTATGTATAGGAAAAATCGGATTTATGCGGAAGCAATTTTATGATATAGTATATTTGTATGCTTATCGAATTATTATCGTCTCTCAGACATATCTCTTGTAGAACGAATCTATAAGTGACCTACTTGTGTGTGAACTCTCTTCACGAACTGATCTCCTTTGCGTCGCAACATGAAACAATCTCCCTGTAAAGGCTGGCCGATGGCAGACCTTACATACTATCTCTCAAGGAGGTAAGTGGATGGTGGGTGTGGACACTTTCTCACTTTCAGAAAGATGACATTATCTCAGCAACACAAACGGAAGATCGACGACTGATGACTGAAAGAGAGAAATATATATATATGGGTCACAAGAAATTCTAACCCTAGGCTACTTGAGCTCTAGACTTCTTGAGTTCTTCTTATACTCTGAGCCTAATTGGGCTTATAGTGAAAGAGCGTAAATACAACATATTATGTACTCATCAATAACTTGTAGCATTTTTTATTTTTATTTTTAACTTTAGCTTAAAAAAATTTATAAATAAGTTCTTATTTAATAACAAACAACATATCATCTTTCTACCTGAATTAATTATACAAAATTTTATGCCATATTATTAGTTTTTGATTGATTTAATGTACACAATAGGAGGATGTTTAATAGATTTTTTTAAAGGTTATGTTTATCTCATTTTACATAAGATAAACAACTCTCCTACACACACAAAAAGGGTTGGATATCCCACTACTTTTTTTTTTCTCTCCTCTTACCCGTGGGTTCTACTTATACTTTTATTTATACAACATGAGATAATTTTTTTCCTACTTTTTTAATGCGTAAAAATCTTAACGAATGATAATTAAAATGAAAAAGAAACACGTGTTGTTGAAGTTTGCTTATTTTCTACAAAAGTTATTTTTATAACAACGATGCTACACACATAGTAATGTTAATTTGGGCCGACTGAACTTATTCGTGTTAGCTCAAAACCAGATCGACTCCTAACGGGTTAATTATTCAGCTCATTTGAGTTATGAAATATTTCGGTCAACTTCTAAGCTCGTATTTTACTTGTTTATTTATATTAAAATTTTAATAATATTAATTTCCAAATTATATATTCAAATAATTTATATTAAAAGATTAAAATAATCCATTACTTGAAAATAAATGATTGTTTGTTTCAAAATAATATTTATATAAATTTAAAATAATAACAATAATTATTTAGTTATTATAATATGTTTAGATTTATAAGTTGGTTCAAAACTGTCGTATATATACTCAATAAAGTTGAATTGAGTTTTTAAAAGCTTTTTTGTAATTAGCCTTTTTTTAATATAAAAAACGATTGATTTAAATCTTTGATTTAAGAGATACGAATGGGATTCAAAAGAATTTAATGCAACAATGAATAAGTAATAAAACAATAGTTAAATATGCCAAATGATAAGGCGAAGTGTACTAATAAAAAAGAGATACAGATATTACAAATGGAGATTTATGCTCCTTCGGCCACCGTTTATGATATATGTCTAATTTTCAAGCTTCAATATATGTCTAATTTTTAATGTGATTAAATAACTGGAGCTAGGTTTCTGAATAAAATTTAATGTTAAGTTCTACCTAAATTTTTGTTTACCATACTTAAATGAATAAGAGAATATGTACTGGCTTGGAATTGGGTGGTATTCAGATATTGACCCTCCAAAGCTAGTATTTGGATATTTATTGAGTGGTATGCATGTCATGTGTGTACTGGTTGTACCTATATTGGTATCCGGATAAAAAGCAAGTGATATCTTAAGATACTGACCAAACAAAAAGCCAATGTCTTTATCAAATCTCACCCATTTCAATTTTAAATGGCTCTCAATAACCTAAGAACATGTAATTTGCTATAGAAATATAATTTGTGATATTAAAACATGTTAAAAATATTTTCCATGCATTTTTGAGAGAATTTTCGGTATGAATGCACTATTGATTTATGCAATTTAAAAAAGGACTCTTTGTTCATACAATGCACTTATCATATTTCCTTACAAAATTTCTAAGTCTTAAAAGTGTGTTATGCTAATACCTTGAGTTTAGCCTCATGCTTTGATATTTAAAACTTATCTTTCTTTTATCATTGTCGCTTGACTTGTTGAATTAGACAATGGTTGCTCTTTGTAGATTTTGCTTCTAATTCATCTTTGAATGTTGCTTATGCACTTAAAATACATTTTTTATACTTGTTTATTATTATCAGAACTACGTTGATTTGGCACCATCAAATTATCTTCCTTATTTTCGTATAATTCCAAACAAGCCAAATTAAATAAAATTGAATTAGATCAAATTAGTCTAAAATATGATCACTCTATTTTTTTTCCAGGTCAACACACATCACTCTTCATCTACAAATTTTTGTTATGAATTACAATCAAGCTCATCTCTTTTTGTGAACATATACACTTTGGTTATGAGACATAAATATACATGAGAAGTGTATAACCAAGAGTGACATCTATCTACCATTTTACTCTTTATAAAATTCCAAGTATAATTATAGTTCACATTCTAACTAAACAAATTCAAATTAGAAATTATAATCTTAATTATTTATGCAATGACTAGATGTGATTTTGAGTATTGTGATTTGTTTAAGGGTGAGTTTTGTTTGTCTTAAGGAGTATAGTATGTCAAGTAACAATGAATAGATGAGGAAGTATGATGTACTAAAATTCAACAATGAAGTCACTCGTAAAGTATTTGAAGTGTGCGTCTATGAAAATAAGGGATTATGCTAGGTGACAGAACATTTATCACCAAGGTTATTAAAACCAACCTGAATCGACAGTCCGACTGGTTGAATAAGGAATCAGACCACTAACCAATTCGATTTAGTCAATTGATTGACTATGCATGCAACCCAGTCAAGAACCGGTGAACGGATTATATCATCAAAGGAAATGGAGTGAAATACTAACTGTTAAACCACATTATTTTAGTTGTAATTTATTTATTTATATATTTATTATATATTTTTAAATGTATTTAATATAATCAATTTAACCAATAATCCACTAATTAAATTAATAATCCATTGTCACGGACTTAGGGGTGGTAAATCAACCAGGGACCTTTAGCTCGGCTCGTGAAGATATGAGCTTATATGTCTAAAATTAGTTGTTGGAATCAGGCTTGAACTTGTATAAAAGTTCGTTTGATAAAAAGGTCTCAGGCTCCAATTCAAAAGTTCGACCTTATAGCCTCCCAGACTGGCCTAGTATATTAATTTTTATTTTTATTTTTATTTTATAGTTTTTATACTACTTGTAATAGTTCTCTCTCTCCTCAATTCATTTCACTCCATTTTATTGGTTAAACATACTTTTTGAATTATTTTGTTCTATACTGCGCTGTTTGGATATACATTGAATTTATGAATATTTGTTAAATTACTAGTACTGTTGATTGTATATTCTGTTGGATAAATTTTTGTTGTCTTATTTTTTTAAACAGGCTAAATCAGGTTTTTATTTTTTGCAAATAAGTCAAGTCACAGGCCGATAATTATATTTATAACAGATAACATGCTTCGTTAGGCTGACACATTTAAATATAGACTTAATCTTTTAAAATCAAAGTTCGACTCGGCTCGTTAACACCACGAGCACTGCTACAATCGACTCAATGACGGTACAAATTTAATAACACTATTTATTACATTTTAAGAGTGTAAGCATTCAGCCCATGTACTGGGCTCAATGGCCACTCGGAATGTTGGGTCTAGTGGCATGTCCATAACAAATTGTAATTCTTATATTTTATTATTTTTTAAATATTTTAAGCATTAAATTTCCCTTTTCTTGTTTGAGGATGCAAGAATTTTCTCTAGGCTCTCACGTTTGAGACTTTGAGTGAAGTTTTTGCATGATCTGACTTTACCCTGTGAATGTGATGGCCCACAGTAGTGAAAATGGGATGTCACACCGTTCACGTGCTAAGAATGCCAGTTGGTGCAAACCAGTGGGCCCCTTTCTCTTCCATGCCCCAAAACACACAATCCATCCATCAGCATTCAACTACTTTTTTAGTTAAGCCAAATAAAAGAGAAGAATTTCACCGGTTATCATCATTTATTTAATGGTTCAGATCAATTAAAATTATATAATTAATGAGAAAAAATAAGAGAAAAAAAAAAGGGTTATATTTATCTACTTTTACATAAGATAACTACATTTCCTACACACACAAGCTAGGTGGGTCCCATTTCTTTTTTTTTCTCTCTCCTCTTACTTATGGGTCCCACTTACAATCTTGTTTCTACAACATAAGATAAGCATTTTCCTACAACATAAGAAAATTATTTCCCAAAAAAAAATTGTCCAAGTATCATATCTTAAATGGAAGGATCATGTGGAGCCTCGAGCATCCAAAAAAATTTCTCAAATAAAAAGTCCAACCGACTCATAGAAGGATCTAACCCCTTCCTTCTATTTTAAAATAGATATAGGAAAATATTATGATAAAATTTATATATGAGACATGATCAACACTCAATTTTAATCATCAATTTTTGTCAATTAAGTAATTAATTGAGTTATTTTTATCAATTAATTATTAATTATTAATAAATTATAATAGTTAAATATACAAAAATTAATGATTTTAATATTGAGTAGAAACTTATTATTCTTATATTGGTGTAAGAATATCTGTCCCTTTATATATTAGTAGTTTAGTACTCTTAATATTACTGTGATATTATCATATTAATCCTTAAAGATTTTATAATTAAAATAGTCATTTAATATATAAAATACCATCATATTTATTCTTATGCATAATTAAAGTGGTGATATAAAAAAGTTAAACTTAGATATTATTTATATTTTTAAAGAATTAACGCAACAATTTTTTTAAAAAAACTAATATGATGGTACGATGATCTTTAAATATAATAAATTTAATGGTTTATACAAATAATAATGAAAAAATGTTGTAATTTTAAAATTTTCCCATGGAACTTATTCATTAAGATCCGCGCTTGAGCACCGGGAGAATATGTACAATTCCCAGCAAAACTAAAATTTAAAGATTGTGTTATAAAAAAAAAAAAAAAAAAAAAAATTTAAAGATTGCCACGTTTAAAAGGATGTGCACGGAGAATATGATGTATCAAGTTTTCGGTGCATCTTTTATTTACAATGTGACATGTGTTCTATTTTTATCAAATTATTAATAAATAATGTATTTTAAAATCAAGTGATAAATGATTTGATAAAAAAACAAGACATAATGTAAGATACACTAAATTTTCGATATATTCGTAGCACTAAATTTTTTTTCATGTACATGAGAGGGAATGAAAAACTCTTTTTGTAGAATATTTTATTTCCTCTTATATATATATATATATATATATATATATATATATATATATATATATATATATATTTTAAACATTTCCTCTTACATATTAAATCAAAGTCGAGAGAGAAGTTAAATATTTTAATGTAATATTTCTTTAAAATTATTATATGCTATTAATTCAAAATTCTTTAAAATATTTTTTTGATTTATATTTTTATATTATACTTAAAATAAATAATATCCATTCAATGCATAAGATATTTGTTACTTGTTAGTATATGTTAGAACTTAAGACTCTTTCAAAACATTTGGTCGTTGAAATCATTATTTTTATTAACATATTTATCATTGTTTATAGACTTGGGCAATAGTCTTTAATTCTTGATTGCTGAGATTTGGTTCAAGGGCCTATCATGTTTAATATTTTTTATTATTTTTATCATTATTGATAAATAATACATTTTAAAAACCATAATGCATGAATATATGTATTGTTGGTTTAGATTTTTCGCGCAAGTTCCTTTTTTTTGTTCAAGATTATATATGAAAAGAGAGGAATATAAAAATACTCAATAAAATAAATTTTGTTGATCACTATAAATAATTATTGTAGTTATTGTGAGAATCCATGCTTATTTTAATGGGTGATAAATAAGAAGTTGAAAATGAAATAAATGAAACAGATGAAGGAAAAGGGATTGAAGGAGTCTCGTAGAGGAGGATCCCCTAGATTGCCCATCGGGGCATCCTATTTTTACGAAGGGAGAAAGACTTAACTGTAGGAATGTGTAAAATAATCAAAAATCTGAACCGAATCATGAACCGAACCGAACTGCTCTTAAAATAATCGGTTTTTAAAAATCAGTTCATGAACTGAACTGGTTTTTAGAACTAGTTTAAGAATCGAACCATTTTGAAACGAACCGAAATCGAACCAAATTGATTTTTATAATTTTATTTTTATTTTTTATTTATTCTTTTCAAAAGAGAGTCGACCCGAACCGGGTTCGAACCGAATCGTTTTGAACCGAACCGAACTATTTAAACCAATTCAGTTCGATTTTTTAAAAAATCCGATTTGATTTGACTCATCCACGTACTTAGACGTAAGTGATATGCAATTCATCACACACGCACAACTACGGGCTGCGGCCGTTCGGCTTGCCACTGCACATATGTGGGAAATATTTATTATTTAAAGTTATTTTATTTGATCTTAAATGTTCCTGTCTTATTTGGAAAATTCAAAATTTGTCCTTAAGGGTGTGTTTGGTTGGAGGATTTTGGTTAGATAGATGGGCAAATGTTAAGTGGGATTGTAAGGATACCACATTTGGTTGAACCACTTCCAAACTTGCCTAGCTAAATTGGAATGATAGGTGACCAATTTGCATGTCTATTTGGATCAATTTAGCCGGCCAAAAATCCCACTTCAGATGTGGTATTGGGTCTTATCTATGTATTTGCTTATACTGTCTAAGAAGCAGATGACTTGTGTACCCCGCGCGAAACTGAAAATGTCGTACCCTGTTTCTGCTGTAGGAGACCTTGGAATGCAGAGAAATGGACTGAGGGTGGCCTTTGAAGCTTGGAACTTTTGCAATGAAGTTGGCCAAGAAGCTCCTCTCATGGGTAGCCCAAGAGCTGCTGAATGTTTTGATATTTCAAATAAGCCAAATCACACAACAAAACAAACATTGATCATAGTATTTTTGTTCTTTTACAAATTTATTTTTCTTTTGTTGAAACTGATAATGTAGGATGCACAGGTTCATTGAAACACAAGGTCACAAAAGCTGATAACAAACTTGGGGTGGGAAAGCCCTTTCCTGGTCTGGGACCAAAAGATATAAACAACACAGACCTTTATGCAGTTCAAAAGGAACTGTATCTGGGTTCTCTGTGTCAAGTTCAAGACACTCCAAGGCCTTGGCAATTTTGGATGATAATGCTGAAAAATGACAACTACGACACAGAATCTGGTTTATGTGCCAAGGATGGGAAAAAGGTACCCCTTTTAGTCCGGGGAGGTTTCCATGCTTTGGACAAGGGTGTATGAACCAGCCAACACAATACAGGTTGTTTAACATATAGACATTGGAACATGACAACCCTTTTTACGGGTAAAGGGTACTGATTCAAAATATCTGGAAACAGGGTTATTTTGGTAATAACAATCTTTTTTCCCATCTAAATTTTACCTACATCCAAACATAGACTTTATAAATGTTACCTAATTTGTCCGGTTAAATATTTTCCAACCAAACAACTTTTTTTTACATTTTCCTATCAAACTCACTTTCCAACCATTTCCAACCATTTTCCTATGTATATCATTTCCCTATTATTCATAAAATTTCTCCTCAACCAAACGCCCCCTAACAGTATCCAACGGTTTTCTCTCTAAACGTCGCAATTTTATCATGGTTTTTAAACCGCGCGAGTCATTCGCGTTATTTCATCATTGAATCGGAAGTGGATCCTCTCATCTGCTAATTAACATGACCATGTCATGTGGGACAATTATAACCATACATGAGTGAGTTAATCGTGATAAGGGAGGAAAGAAAAAAAAAATAAAGATAGAAAGTTACACAATCATCACAGTTGATTTAATTATTAATGGTTAAAATTCTCCCACATGACATGATCATGTTAAATTACACATGAGAGATTTCATTTCCCAATGAATCAATGCGTTATAGCAACCGTCTAGTGTCTATTTATAACCATGGACTTCAGAAAATCATCTTAAAGATGATTTTTTTTATCCCTATACCGACATTCTGCCAAATTTTTTTGCATTATTCATAATTTATCCGATCAATTTCAATCATTTTATTGTGTCGGTCTAGGCTCTTGATTGATAGTGCCATTATTCTTGAGAGAAATCTGTTCTACTAGAGGCAATTGTCCACTATACTTTGACATCAGAGGAGAGGACAAATTTACTTTGGAACAATTTCGGTTAGACTTGAATTTTTCGCATACGTCTGTATTTACAGTGTTATTTATCTGTTACATGTTCTTGTTCTTTGTTGTTTTTGTTTTCGGGATCTTCTACGCAGATTCTTCATTTTTTCTCCATTCGTTTAATATTTTAAATACATGGGCACTAACATTTATCTTTAACATTATTTGGTTATATAAAGAACTCATATTTAGCGATAGATTTATATAAATTTATATTAATATTTGTAACGCAATTTACATAAAATATAATAGCTTTTCTTGTACTTGTACCTCTATTTACAAATTTGAAAGAGTTATGTTATAAAAAATATTGTATCATGTAACTTGATAAAGTGAATGTATCATTTCAGGTTAAATTGATGATACATTCTCGATGATAGTTATTTATTAAACATTTTTTATATGACTTTTACTTAATAAAATAATATAATATTTTTTTTATTAACGTCATAGAAATTTTGACACAAAATCAATCCAACTTTATGCATCGTGTAATTTCTCCTCTGCAATGAATCAGAATGCGTCTCTCTCTGCTTGTACAATTTTTTTTTTGGCATTCCCGTCGACAGATCATTTTAGCTCATTTTACATGACTGTAAGAGGAAAAAAAATAAAATCATTTGTGGTCATTCGTTATTGTTTCGTCAAAAGAATTTGAGTAGAGTAACTTTTGAGTCCTTAATAAAAATTACGGGATCTATTTTAATTTTCTATAAAAACAGTTGACTTGTGGTCCCTCTCAAATTCAAAAAAACAAACGTTAGCATATCAAAATGTCTAATATGAAATTATTTTGAATTTCAGAAATATTACAAGTCAATTCTTTTTTTGCTAAAAAATTAAATTGTGCTCCTAATATTTATGAAGACCAAAAGTACTTTACTTAAAGAATTTGATTTCAGTTATTAGTAGTGAAAGGACTTTATTATATCATACCTGTGTGATTGAGTAGCCCAAATAGCTTGATGGTTGATGAATTATTTTACCGTTACTTCAGTTAGAATGTTGAGTGTTATGGGACGTTTGGTACAGGAGAAATTTTTTTTGTCGAGAATCTCAATTTTCAAAAATATGATTTTTACATTTAGTTTATGATAATATCCGTAAATTTAAAATTTAAAAAAATTCAATTTACCGAAATTTTTAAAAAATCCCCCGTACCTAACCGCCCCCAGCATGAAACAAATATGACAAGAGAAAGTGAGAAACTGAACAGCCAGATCCCATCGCTATTTCTTGCCATGACAGGTAGAACGTCCTTGTACATTGAAGTTGTAACAGGCAAGTAGAGCTCCTAACTCCAAAGTCCTACCAGTGGGACTATAGCTGAGTTGGGCTTTGACTAGGCCCAAGAAGTTATGTAGGCCTCTTGGAGTATAGAACGTGCTTGTACATTGAGACCCTGCTTATCTTTTTTTTTTTTTTTTGGGTAAACAGACCCTGCTTATCTTTATCCAATTCAAAAATTACATAAATAAATTAATATATTACATAATTATTTTATATCAGTGTAAATTATATGTTCAATTTTAGTTTTTAATTATGTTTATGTTTAATGACTTTAATTTATTATATATATGAATTTTTAAATAAAAGCGAATCAAGGCTAAAATTAGATATAAGAATACTTGTTTCTGCAATTTAGCACTCAATGATGGATTTTATAAGTTGCGAGTCAAATTTGTGACAAACCCCGCTTTAATCGAACTGGAGTATTTTTTTTACTCATAATAAAATAATAAAATAATTAATGGCACCTGGAAAACATATGTTAGTACATTTCAAATTATAAAAAATTTCCATCGTCAAAATTATTATTGTAACGGTATTTGTGACAAACTATAAGTGGATTAAATCATGGGAGATGATTCTCTCCGGTTGCCTGCCGAGGAGAAAGCATCTTCTGTTGTCTCATAGATTTATTTTTTAAGTTTTTTGTTTATTTTTTTATTAACTGAAATAAAGGGACCCACACAATAAAGGTTTGAGTGACATGAGAGATGAAACTATCTGCAACGTAAGAAAAGTTTTTGCCTTAAATCATAATAGTATAAGTCATGCGTAGTGGCGGGTTACAAAACAGTAGAGATGATTGAAATAAAAATGTAAATGGAAAAGTGATGCAAGACGGTTATGGGATGGGATGCACAAAATATTGAAATAGTAGTCATTTTCAGATATCTATATCCGCAAGAATTGTGACACATGGGCTTTGTGTTTGTCATATTATTGTGAATGAAACCCATCCCTCCCACTCCCACTACCACTCCCACCCACCAAAAAGGTGAAACAGTCACCCTAATCCCGTGCAACCCTCTCCCATGTGAAGTTGTGAGCTCAACATTTAGCAACCAAGTAATTTAGGGGTACCTTGGTCATTGTCCTCCCAATATGAACGAACTTGTCCATCCACGTAACATAGGTCATCAATTATGTACGTACGCTCCTCTTCCTGCTGTGGGTCTCACGACCTTTTTTAATGGGCTGGGTCCAATTTGTTAATTTGAATTTCACGTTTCATTGTCGATGAAGCTTGCAAGCTGCTTGTTAAAATGTCAGAATCATATAGGTGGAGGTTTTTCTAAAAAATAATGAGTGTTCATCAGCATTTGTTCGCAGGTTGCTCCAAATTTACTAATTTTCATCTCAAAGTTTGACTGGCAGGAGTTAGCAACACTAGAAATTTCACACCGTGATCCATGATCGTGTTATAAATTTTTTTATACAATATAGTAAGAATTGAACACACAATCTAATACAAACTACTCAAACTCTTCATCACTAGACCAATTCTACAGGTTTAATCGTGTTATTATTTTAAACTATAATGTCCAGTGTGTTGGTTTAAGTTAAATTGATCAATTATTACTTTGTTTCGTATATTCAAATTAAACGTGCTATTAAATCGTAATAATTTCAGAGTTCTAGCGTGTCTCCAAATTTACCAGCCGCGAGTAATGAAAGAAAGAAAGTAAGAATATATCTACATATTTTGACCATGATATAATGGATAATTTTTTGGTTCTTTTTGCGCAAGAGTTCTCACCTTATAGACCAATTGGGGAGTATATATACTATACATAAACTTCAAAAGTTGACCAATAACCATTAATTAAAGAATTGGTTTTCTTTAATCTAAAGTCTATGGACATGATGAAGCCTTATAAGTTAATTCCCTTCAAAATATCATTGACCATTCCAAATAGTTGCCCCCGCGCATTATCATGTGTGAAATATGTCATCCATGATTGCATGCTGGGTCTTTACGTAAAGGGTTTATTTGGAGTATCTGATAAAGAAGATAAGATAGGATATCTTATCATATCTTACTTTTATCTCTTATTTGGGGAGTCAATAGGATGATTATCTTATCTTATTGTCTCATTTTATTCTATCCAATACATGATTTCTTATTCTATGGGAAGGAGCTGAGTTAGGATTCAATAGGATAGGATACCAATATTGGGTATCCTATATATCCCCATGCTATATCCAATATATCTTCACGTTACCCAATATATTTATATTTATTGCATTATTTTTTGTTTTTTCTTTCTCCTTTCTCGTTCTACATAATTTTATCAGATTGCTGATCAGTGCTCATCAAACACAAAACATAATATAGACTTGTCAGCCTTATATCATATCCTACCCTTATCAGCAATTCAGCAGCATATCATATCCTACTGCCTGTCCAACAAACGAGACCAAAAAGTGTAACTTTTGCCCCCTTAATCTGGGGGCATTTACGTAATCTCACGTCGCTGGTCACTTTAACGTTTGATGAAGCCTATAAATGTCGGAGACACTGGAAGAGCCAAAACGGCTGCCAGTGTGAAAATTGTAAATGGACCATCAACCACCACCGTGCCCCGAAGATGACGTAACCATCACCGCCACAACTACCACCAAGAAAACCGACAGCCAGCAAGGCGGCACACGCCACCCAGTGTACCGTGGCGTCAGGAAGCGGCGGTGGGGCAAATGGGTATCCGAAATTCGGGAGCCACGCAAGAAATCGCGCATATGGTTGGGGTCGTTCCCGGTGCCGGAGATGGCAGCGAAAGCATACGACGTCGCAGCGTACTGCCTGAAAGGCCGAAAAGCCCAGCTCAATTTTCCCGACGAGGTGGAGCACCTGCCTCTTCCGTCCACATGCACCGCCAGAGACATTCAGGCGGCGGCGGCCAAGGCGGCGCATATGATTAAAACTTTGCCTGATGAGAAAAGTAGCATTGTATCCGACGGGGATAGCGGCGGCGATGATTTTTGGGGTGAGATTGAGTTGCCGGAGCTGATGGACAGCGAGTACTGTTGTTGGAGTTCTCCAAGCGGGTCCTCGTGGACTTCCTCCGGCGACCTCACGGCGTGGCCGGAGGTTCAGCTTTGACCGCAGCAACCGTTCATGGCGTGTCTATAATGTGTATTAATGGTGCCCGGTGGTTGGTATGTTTCTTATATAAGAATATGTTATTATTATTATTATGCGCCAACTGTTTGTGTTGTCATTAATAATAATAATTATCAGTACTAACATTTTTATGCAAAGTTATTTTTTGTTATTCGTTAAGTCAGCCACATTAATTAATTAATAGTATAAATACATAAACATATTTGTTAACTAATATATTATATTTCTTTAATAGACAAATTATTTTTGACCGGTAAGTGTACTATGGAACCCATAACCCGATCGGTCACACAATTTTTTATTAAAAAAATCAAAATTAAAATTATTTCATCTTGTCAGAAAAAATATGTAGAACTCATTTTAGAATTTTTCTGTAATTTTATTTGCTAGTAATATACTCTTCTACAATGACTTTAAATTTCAGCTTCTAATACTAAAGTAATTTGTGAAATAATAAATTAAAAAAATGTGACATATGTCATTATAATGTAGATGAATTTGAAAAACATGATGTCACAACATCTACTTTTTGAATATCGTGGAGAGGTATGCATCTGAAGATTCTGAGTTGCAATTTATATTGTCATAGTAATTGGATTTTTATTTATTTGTGCTTTATGAACTTATAAAAGTGTGAATGAGTAATTTTTGAACTTATTTAGTGAACTTTCTTTAACTTATTTTAGATATAGAAAATATAATTAAATTTATATATTTCATATTTATATATATTTATATATATTAGGATCAATCGACTCGACCAGTGACCCATTATTCCAACCAAGTCAATATACATGTCGGATTTAATAACACTACTATAATTAAGGCTTCATGCCCTCCGCACACACATATATATGTGTGGAGAAATGAAGTTTCATCTAAGACAAAAATTATTTTTCCTTCAACATGATACTTCATTTCCCTTATATATATATATATATATATATATATATATATATATATATATATAGAGGTAGGATCCTTTGACATCGGTGTCAAATTTCAAATTTGATACCTCATCTGAGAGTCGTTCGATCAAAAAAGATCAATGGTGTTGCATGCTTACGAATCAGAGTCGTTGATCTTCTTTGATCTAACGGCTCATAAATGAGGTGTCAAACAGTATCAAATAATCATACCTCATATATATATATATATATATATATATATATATATATATATGAGGCATGATCCTTTGACACCGGTGTCAAAAAAAAAGTTTGACACCTCATCTGAGAACCGTTAGATTAAAAAAAATCAACGATTCTGATTTGTAAGCATGTGACACCATTGATTTTTTTTAATCTAACGGTTCTCAGATGAGGTGTCAAACTTTTTTTTTGACACCGGTGTCAAAGGATCCTGTCTCTCTCTCTCTCTCTCTATATATATATATATATATATATATATATATATATATATATATTCTTTATTAACTTCTTTTCCAATTTCCATACCCGAATACCTTCAACGGAAGACAGATGGCCTGGTTTAACTCTTATCAAAATTGTAAATGTTCTTACATGAACTTGTTACTAATTAACTCCTTGATTACTCAGTTCTGCTCTCACATACTTACTTAGGTGATCTCATTCTCCAAATTTAATCCTTGTTTTTATTCCTTTGTTTTTAGCTTGGTAGATTATTATTCAACTGATGCGATTTTTTTTTTATATAATTCGATGTTAATTTATTTTTTAGAATGATTAAATTATAAAAAGTCATGGGTCTCAACCATAACTTCGTAGTAATTTTTTTAATTAAACTTGTAGACATCAAGTGTGACTTAAATATTAATTTTTTTAATTATATTAATATTTTTTTATTAAAAGTGGACTTAAGCACAACTTAAGCTAAATTAATTTATATTATTTTAATAAAGTTATCAACATGAATAACGAATTGCAATAAACTTAAAGAAAAGTGTCTGTCCTCATTCTTCCCCTTCATAATTTTTCATTGTATTAAATTTTTTCTATCGATAACCTCATTTTTTCCCATCATAACTTTCCATTGTATGATAATTATTTTTCACCGTAAAATTAAATGTTACCATTTTATTTAAAATTACATAATATTTTGTTCTTGAGAAATACATTTCCGTCATTATTGGTTTGTCATGGCTCTGTCAACATAGCCCTGAATTTTTTTCGTCAAGTCAGTTGTTTTTGTGCCACGTATTATAGACCTCACATCAAACATTTATATGATATATCTAACAAATGTCTGAAGCCTAGCTAGAGCTTTGTTGGTTTCAAATTGCTTATGACAAATGTATCATAAATATTTATATTAAATTCGGACAAATGTTTGATGTGAGTTATAAAATGCATATTTCGTGGTTAAAAAGTTACGATTATTATCATACATAATTTGTAATTGCATGTTATGATTGGGTTTAATGTTTTTGTTTTTCTGTCACATGAAATCCCCTCATTTTTATGTGACAGAGAAATTTTTTTTTTCAAAAATATTTTTTTATTTTAGGAAAAATGTTTATGTCTATGATTTTATTAAAATAATATAAAAATAAATTTGGGTTTATTGTTTGTCGTTTTAAATGACATAAGTTATGTCATTTGAGGAGAGAGATAGACACAGAAAAACGGAAATCATGTGAGAGAGAAAGTGAGCGATTTTTTTTAATTTAAAATTTAAATTTTCTGTGTCTGTATCTCTCTTAAAATGATATAACTTTCTGTCATTTAAAATGACAATCACTTTTCCCAATGCTAAGTCATGTGTCAAATCAATGCAATAGTAAAATTATTTCTTAAAATATAAACCATATATTTAATTGTATTTAATGTGGATGCTTTATTAAAAAAACTATTCCGAAGTTGGTTTAGATCTAGATATTTTACAATTTATACTATCATAAAAAATAAATTTAGAATTATACCATGTTATTAATTTAAAATATAGTTATACGAAGAAATTAAGAAAACCCTTAAATTATCCTGATTATTTATATATCTTTGGTACTTGAACCCTCTTCCATATTTTATCTGTCTTTCACTTTATTCTGTCCCGGGAAAAAATGCACATTTAGTTTTCTGCAGAATGCACATTGAGAAAAAGAACTGCAGCATGAGGGAGGCTTTGACAAATAATCCCAAAAATTTTTTTAGAATCAACTCAACCCTAATTATTTAGAGAAATTAATTTTTATTGATATTAGTTTTGATTCTTTGAGCCGGACTAATTTAGAGTATATGAATTAGGAATAAATTTTTTTAAATCTCTCCTAAAAATGAATCGAAGAACTTTTCATTTCCATTTAGTTAACTCTCTTACGAACTACCGCCATTTGTTAAATAATCAGAAGGTTATTTATCTTTGTTGGAACTCGGAAATATGTAACCAACCCATCGTTTTGTTGAGGTAATCATGTACGACAAAATAGTCTCTTCGTGTTCTAGATTTCACCAAAAGTAGCAAGAGGGAGGGAGGATAAAAGCTCTCTTTCCTCTCGTGCAAGTTAATGTAACCGATCGCGCAAATTAAATTGTTAAAAACCATCATTTTTTTTTTTGCAATAGTGGGTTCAATCTTAGGCAATCATCAATCTAAGATATTTTAAATTTAATTGATAATCTTTCCATAATTGTTAGCCTACCTTGATTATATTAGCGCTGCACTAATATTACTTTTTCTTTTATAACAAAAAGAAGAAAAATACAGCTACCAAAAAAAAAAAAAAAACAACAAGAAGAAGAAGAAAAATACTACTTTTTCTTTTACAAAGAATTAAAGCTATACTTTTTCTCATACATTCCACTTAGAATAAGATTAGCTTCCGTTAACCTCCCCAGAACTTACATATAACAAAAACCTATGACAAAGTCCACTCGCCCTCCACACTTGAAACAAATCTAGGTAACAGCTCAGGTCAAATCCAATATAGCAGAAGCAAACGAGTTTGGAAAAATAGAAGGAGGATCTAATTAATCGTAGGTATATATATATTTTCCCCCTAAAGTGGCCAGTCTAGTATAGAATGATGACCTCCATTAAGTCAAATTTAGCACGTCATTAACTATTTTGTTATATGTATTTCGTGCGGCAATGCATTGATGTCACGTATGAAGCATTGAGGAATCTTACAAATAATCATTAGTCCAAGTTAAACACGATAATAAGAAGGATATTATTCTAATTTGGTGGCATGACGTGTCTAAGAATCAATAATCGTGCCTTAGGGCTGTTTCTGTTTCAGTTTAATACCAAGCCCGTAACATTGCATAACTACGTGGGGCAACCAAAACTTTAAGGTGAAGTCAACAACGATACGGTTTTTGTCATTTTTGCTTTGTATTTTTCAGGGAAAAAGTGACAAGAAGTTGACCTTTTACTCGCTGTTTTCATGTGGTTATTTGTCTTTAACTCAATATAGTGGTAGGTGATGATATAACTCTCAATCGGGACGTTTCGGATTTTAGAACAATGAGGTGAACGTGGGTGATTGATCTTTTGACACGGAAGGTGATCGATATCAGCAATGTCATACATGTGGGTGGGATTTTCCCCAATGTCTCAGTTCATAAGACTAAGGGGGAAGGGGAGAGATTTTTGTTTGTGTGTGGGGGAGTATAATATGATTAGCAAAAGATAAATAACTTTGCCCAATAAAGAATAATGGCAAAGTCAAGAAGAAGTTGGGAAACAGAAAAATAGATGCAATTTTTCGTCCATTAACCGTAGGCTATATGATAGGAGTGAGTAATCCTTTCTTAATTTCTGTCTCTTCACGATAAATATGTGATTTGACGTAAAGTTTTGTACTTAGAGCGCGCAAATAAATTTATTAATTGACATTTTTACTTACAATGATTTGTATTAGTATCTAGTCTCATGGCCATTATAAAACACTTCATGCTTATTTGATAATATGTTATATAACTTCAATAAAGTATAATATCCCAAATTTATTTTCTATTAATATATTTAATTAAGAAAAAATCTTGTCATAAGTAATTATTAAAAATATTTTTCTCAAACCAATTCAAATGTACACGTGTCAAAAATATCTTCTATGCCTAAACAAGGAGAAAATTAAGCAATAAAATGGGCAGCAAAGTATGGGTTTGGAGTGTGGGGATGAGTATATTTTTAACAGAATGAGAGTAGATCTTGTGCCCCGTTTGACACAAAACTAACAAATATCCGAAGAAGATTTGGTCAATTTTTTTTTTCTTCCAAAAAATGCTTTCTTGTGCCCTATTTTTATTTTTGTGTGAATGATGTTATTTAATTCTTATTTTTATTTTCACTTTTCAACACAAACAAATAATCCTCTGGGAATTTGACAGTGTGTATATCTTGAAAAGTTATTTAAAATAAAAAATACTTGGTTTAGACACCCGAGCTAAAATTTAAAGTCTTTCGAAGTTTTACGATAAAACTACCAAAATTTTGTTCCACGTGTCATCATCGTGTGAGTCTAGAAACTCGCAGCCACAACAAATCCAGACTGGTTTCCACATGTCGCTGGAGTAGCTGAGCATTCTGAATGACAACGAGTTTGGTGGCCTCAAGAAATATGCCACGTGATAAATTAAACCAGCTGCAACTGGCAATGGGTTTGACAGCATGGTATTTTGACAAAATTTTAAGAGAACATGGCATTCATGTAAATTTTTGGGAAAACATGGCATGTGATTGTGCCTTTATCTGATAGATATCGTTAAGATGGGCGGTAGAATTCATATTCTCTTAGTTATAAGTCATGACTCGCTCATCGTGACTTCAAATATGATGTGGATAGTCATTAAAAGTTATGCTGATTATATTGAGTGTTAGACGGGTAAGGGGAAGTTCATGGTGTCAGATCATCATCAATGGGTTAAGGTACACTGACCTTATCAAGTGGATTCGATACCATATCTCAACCCATAATTTTAAGGCATTGACTTTATGGGTCCTTTTACTTATATAGATTTCATTTAGTCTATTACCAATCAATGTAAAACTTTATCACATTTAAATATCTCAACAATTTTTTTCCTCAAGTGTGAAACTCCACACTAGTATGTTCCCCGTCAACTGAGTATCACATGCACAAGTATTCAACTCGCCTCTAGCCAAACACCTAGCTTGCTCGAGTCCAACCTGACTTATATATAAATTTTCTAATTTCACTTCAGACCATTTCATACAAAATTTTAAAGAAGTTTATACAACATATATTTTCAACCAATAAATATTATATCAAAATTATAAGGAATTACAGATAAAATCTTGAAAACCTAAAATATCCATAACAACAAAGAAATCCTCATCACTAGTTCAAATAAAAATAAAAATTTCAAATAATATAACGAATACAATGCAATTTCTATACGAGAAATTCGTATGAGAATGGGATAATAAAACATTAAATATGTGTTACTTTAGCCATAACATTAAAAATACATTCCTATATAATAAAATAAAACACTCACTCTTGAGAATGGAATAATTTTTTATTGTATTCACTTGCTTTATTTGACGCGTAATTTCGTTGTTAAAGAGCACTTTTATTACTTTTTAAATATTTCCAAGTACTTGCAAATCAATTAATTTCAAACCTAGTATTCCTTTAAACAAAATGTTCAAATTCCTAATTCATTGTTTATTTTCAATTTCCGATTTAGTAGGAGTGTTTTCGAATTTATGTAAAAAAGATTATCATAGATAATAGGAGTGTTTAAAAAAACGGGGCCTCTTTGATTGTGTTTACCCCCCTCCCCCCTAAAACTGTTTTGTTAATTAACGAAATATGTGTTTTCTATGTTTTGGAAGTTAAAAGTTAAAAAAAAATAAAAAAAAATTCAGACATATTTTATAAATTTTATTCTAAAAACTAAAAAACAGTTATAATTTTTAGAACTATTTTTATAAAACAAGACTTATTAAACAGGTTTTTTATTTTTTTGTTTAGAAAATTAAAAAATTATTTCGGAAAACACAATTCAAAACAGGCTAATTTTTGTTTTTAAAATTTGAGTAAATACTCTTTTTGGTCCCTAATAAAAAATCGGTCTCCACTTTAGTCCCTTACAAAAAAATTAGTCAGTTTGTCCATAACAAATTCAAATTGGATCTATTAAGTTGAAATCGTGGTCCCTCACAATTTCAAAAAAGACCCATATATATTAGTCCCTCAAAAGGACTAAAATGGGTTCACTTTGAATTTGTTAGGGACCAACTGACTAATTTTTCTTTTGTAAGGGACTAAAGTGGGGATTGTGTTTTTTGTTAGGGACCCAAAAGGGTATTTACTCTTAAAATTTTAAGTTCAAATTCTTTTGTATCTGAATTAATGGATGTTTTTTAAATTCAAAACAGATACAAATCATTTTATTTTTATTATAATTTTAAATTTTAAAATTTTTATTTATTTAACCTCAATTTTTAAAGAATACATGTGAAATGTAATTTATATCACAATCTAGTTTAAATGTGAGACTGTAATTCTTATATGATTATGAAGTGAATTAATAAATAAATACAATAACTTTGTGAAATGAACTACAATGATTTAGTTGAACTTTATACTCATTAATAACTTCAATTTGCCAAAGATATGTATCTACTTTAAATTTTTTATCTAAGTTATTGTTATTTAAAAGATAGAAATACCATACTTTAGACAAAAGTTGTAAATGTAGAGTTTAATTTCATTGAAAAATAAAATAAAAATATATTGTTATCTAATAATATATTGTGTGTAGAAAAAATTAACTATCACAAAAGTTTAAATTGTTAGATGAATGCAAAAAAATAATTACATATTTTATGTTATGTTTCTAACAAGTTCACGTATAAAAGTTCATTGAACTTGAAAGATAGATATTATACAAATCCATATTTATTTATGTGAAGGATTTTTATAATTAAATATTTGTTAAAAGAAAAATAGGGCAAAACTCTAGATCACTTAATTATAAAGGTTCTACTATCATATCAAACAACTAAATAATTTTACATTATATATTATATTTTTAACCATCACCTTATTAATGAGTTTGATAACATATGAGATGTCATATTATTAAATAATATAATTGATGACCAACGGATCATCAATATCATAAGGAATTAGTATAAAATTGTTCGCACCAGAAATACGTTCAAATTAAATGCTAAATATTATTATGCATGATTGTAACCTCCAAAAAAGTATTATTAAGCACAGGCTTGGGCGAAGCGTCAGCTAAAAAGCTAGTTGATAAATATTTTATGTTTTGATAACTCAGTTGATAAATAATTTTAAGGTTATGCTTATATCATTTTACATGAGATAAACAATTTTTCTACACACACAAAAGAGGGATGAGTCCCACCACTTTTTTTTTCTTTCTCCTCTTACCTATGGGTCTCACTTATAATTTTATTTCTACAACATGAGATAATTACTTTCTTACAACATAAGAAGTATTTCCCATAATTGTAAGTCATAAACAGTTTCATTTTTGCTTGTATTTCTTGAGGGTGTGATACACTGATATGTCATGATATGTGTGCTCAATCAAATTGGGCTGGGCTAAGAGCAGAATGCGTTCCTTGATGGATTTATTGTGCCGACCTAACATTTCATGTCTGAAAATACCTCTTATTAATTGGTAATTGTAGTGTGTTTGGGGTTTGAGCCCACTTCAATCCACTGGACAGCATGCTGGTTTTGGTTTTTAATTCCATTTTTTATTCCAGGCCTACTCTAAGAACTTTTTTATTGTCCCTTTTGTTTTATGCTTTAGTAGATCTTGCTAATGTATTAGAGGTTTACCTGTAATGTAAGTTATTTATTTATTTTTTGAGCAAGTAAAGTGTAAACAAGATTAAATTTCTTGATGGAAAAATATCACTCATTACCTTTATTGATTAAGTTTTCAAATTGAAAAAGGGTTAGATTTCTGTCTGCACAAGACAAATAAAGACAATCAACTTCGGCTTTTAAGCTTGTTTGGATATGGTTTAAGGCATTATTATGAGCTACAGATGTATATGGGCCAGCCCGGACAGCACCGACACTCGCATTAGTTATTGAATAATAATACTTTCAAATAACTTTTTAGAATAACTATAGAATTAGTTCATAATTGAATGGTCACACATACGTGTGTGTACGAACAAATGTGCTGAACCTGTAAAAGCTCAAATTCATTTTATTTACTAAAATTTCCAACTCAAGCTTAAATCGTAAGCCTAATTTAGTTCATGGAGAGAGGAGCAAAGTTTAAATTAAGAAAAAAATAATTATTAGAAGAAGAAAGAAGAATACTGCCCTATTACTAGATAGGAATTTTAAAATAGTACACTTATTTTTTGTTTATGAAATTTAAAATTGATTAAATTATACACTTGACCCTATAATTTCACTCCAAGTTCAATTAAACCCTTATAGTTCAAAACCTTTTGAAAGATTCTTATAATTTTCAAACAATATGCAAAATGTATTTTTTTCCAGTTGTTTTAATATTCTCCCTCGGTTATTTTTTATTTGTTTTTTAAGTTAGTTGTTTACGAATTAAGAAAATAATTATATCACCTCAATTATAAGCAAAAATACCTTTATTTGATTGAATTATCATTTATTAGGATATTTAAAATATTACTATTACTCTATTAAATCTTCCTATCATTTATTAACGAGGTAAAGTGTGAAAAATAGAAGAAAAACATTTCACTTATTACATCCAAGCAATACTGTTCATTCGAGAGTTCCACATGTTCACTCAATTTAGAAACAATGACATTGACAATTACGCGGATGTTACATTGCAACAAACTGCATAGAGTAATATTACTTTATATTTTTTTTCTTCCAGAAATTATATATAAAGTATTTACTTAAGTTTGACAAAAAAGAGAACAAGTAATCTAAACATAAACGATCAGATTTCCAGTCAATGTGACATTAAGAAAAATATGAAAAACTAGAGCTGGAGAGTATGGACTGCATGACAAATGTAAGGGAAATTTTTCAATCCTCCTGGATGATTTTTTTCTCTTCTAGAAATGATTATAGCCAATAAATCTAGAACTACATAATTAAATAAATTTAAAAGTTATGATCTTTTATGAAAAAAAGTAAAGTCTTTCTTTAAAAGAACATATACAATGATATTTGACTTCTCTTATTTTTTAATAACAGTATGTGATTGTACTTAAAAGAAGACATAAATTTCATCAAGTACCTATCGTATTCAATTAATATTTTCGCTTTCTAACAAAATTGTATTCTATTGGTTGGAAATTCAAATGTCAACAATATAGTTCAGTATCAGAGATGAATAAGTTAAATAAGGAGTGTTTATCATAATTCAACAATATAATTCAAATGTTTTTTTTTTTGAAATTTTTTGAGGTAAGAGGACGTACATTTCTCCTCAAATAAAAGATTAATCTCATCTTTTTTTCGATAACGAAGCTCAATGTATCCGTTATTCTAATGAGGGATAGCCTTTAAGTTGTATTCTGAGAATAAAGTGACCCGAAGAAGTTGAATAAAAGCACATCTAAATTATATCAAAATAAAAAATAAAAATAAAATAAGGAATGTTTATGTATGAGCCCAAGTTTTAATGTTTTTAGTTGAGATATAATATCAATTCACCTAGCTATTGACCTATTGTAATAAGTTAATTGCTTAAATCCATTTATGTATTGATGATAATCTTTCTTATTTTGGGCACCGTCACCATTATCCTCAATCCATATACATCCAAAGTGTTATTATCTTTCTCTCGATTTGTTTGACTCGAGTATCATATTAAGAAATTTCACTCTATATTTCAGCCGTTTATTTGATTATCTAGTTTATTTAAAATTAATAATTAATAAATAGATATAATTTAATAAACTACAACTTTCTATCAACAAAAATCAATAGCTAAGAGAATAATAAGACTTAATAAACTACAACTATATATATATATATATATATATATATATATATATATATATATATATATATATATATATAGAAATTAACATGATATGATTATGTAAGAAAATGAATTAACGGCGATGATGTATAATTATCTATTTTAATATAATTTTTTTTCCTTATCACTATTAATTTATTTTTGGGAAATAATATCTTCATGTTGTATAAAAAAGCTATTTTATGCTATACATCTATAAAATTTCATGTCAATTATTTCTTTTTTTTAGATTGTGAATCCCACATATTTGTGTCACTAATACGAGAGTATTATCTCATATAACATGAGATTAGTAAATCTCTTTTATTTTTATATGATTATAATTTGTTGACATAATTATATAATGTTAATTAATACATAAAAAATTTCATTCCGTACATATCAAAGTGGCTGTAATGCTCACTTTTTGTTCTGCTTTTTTGACTTGGTGCGCTTGAGGTTGGAGATTGCAAGCTGCTCTGAATCTGTTGTTCTTATTCCGATACCCAGCACTTTGCTTATCCTTTGCATGGTTGTTGACTTCTTAGTTATCACGGAGTTGGGAATAATGATGTTTAAACAAGCACGAGTGATTTGACAAAAAGTGAAGGCTGTGGTTGTCTTTTTAAATGTACAATTTCTTAACGTGATTTTTTTTTTTTGCTTCCTCAGCCGACAAGAATGAATGATCCCTATTCCCTAGCTGCTACAGTGAAAGACGGAAGAGTGACCATTTGACAAAAAAATTTATCAGACTGTGACATAAACAGTAAATTTTGTCAAAATACCATGCGATATATTTCGTTATTATGTGTAGCGAAATATGTTTGCAAGTAATTCGCTACACAGTGTAGTGAAATATGCCATGTCAGGCTGCAAAGTCAGCAAAAATGTCACGTGTCAAGCAGGCAGAAATTCGCTACACTGTGTAACGAATTATGTTTGAATTTTGCTATTCGCTACACTGTGTAGCAAATTACTTGCAAACATATTTCGCTACATAGTATAGCGAAATATACCGCGTGACATTTTGGCAAAATTTACTGTTAGTGTGACAGTTTGATAATTTTTTTGCCAAACATGACAAAATGGTCACTGTTCCCTAATCACGTCTTATTCTAAATAAAGAGAGAGACAAGAGCCAAGAGGGATACTGATTTGAAGCTTGAAAGTGAATTTCTTCATTTTTTTTATTTGTTTCTCTTTTGTTTTTCATAATTATATTATTAAGACTTAGTTACTAAATTTTTTGACATAAATAACTTGTGTTGTTAACCATTTTGTTCAAACCCTGACAACCATTCTGACAACCATTAATGGTTGACAAGGATATCAACTCAGTCAACGTTAAGTAGTCTCATCAAGTGCAAAATGTTTGGGTAAATTAGATAAAGTTAGATTCCGATATTTATGCATATCTTAACATTTATTCTCAATATTTATGTTTGACATCTTGCGATTTGTTAAGGAAATCTAATGGGGTTTGGTAGCAAACAGGAATAGCTTGTTTGAAACGGTGTGTGATGTAGCCAATCCAAGTCCAACTAGTCCGTGCCCTGTTCATGCTAACTCACTACTCAGTTTTCTATCCATGAAAATGACACCAAACAAATACTAGACATGACCCGAACAAAACGGGTATACGTATTTTATCACTTAATCATTAATGTCCCCACTTCAGTTTATACAGCAAGTGTTCATTTTTCTTGGGTGGTAATGAGTCATGACAATAGTAGGCTAAATTCAAATGACGAAACAGTTCAATGTGTTAACATATATATATATATATATATATATATATATATATATATATATATATTCTTGGGTTAATAATCGTACGAGAAAATTAAGTCCATATACACAAATACTCGTAGATGTAACTTGTTAGAGAGAAGATGATAACAAGTACTTAATGGGTGCTCGCTCCTTATGAAAGAGCCCCAACCTTTCTGCTGAGAGAGAAAGAGTGAATTATTAATGGGTTGTGAAGCAGAGGCAGAGGAGCATAGCAAGATACCAATGCTACCCTTGTTCTCTATCCCAACAATAATGCAGTCACCAGAGCGTTCAGGGATGCTTACTCCCCCACTTCACACTTCAGCTGCAGTTCCATTTCGCTGGGAACAAGAGCCTGGAAAACCAAGGCCTTGCAACGCCCTTGTCACCTTCTCTAAGGGCTTGGAACTTCCTCCGAGGTTGCTAGCACCCTCACTCTTGGAGGGTTCTTTTGTGACCAGCAACAGATTTCGGTCTCCATCTTTTAGAAAGAGCAACAATTGCTATGGTTCTTTTAGTGCCGATAGAGGGCTGCATGGGGCTATGGTTCTCACCAAAGGAGAGGCAATCAAGGACAAAGGGTGGTTTTGTTCTTGGAGGAAAAAGGGCTTCAAGGTCAATAGAGAGGTCACTGGGGGTAGTCATGTCTTCCCATCTTCTACTGCTACCTTTGGAGACACTCACAACAAGGTTAACAGGTCAAAGATGAAACGTTCTGGAAGCTTTTCCAGCAGCCTATCCCATAACAAGTCTCGCGTCTGGGTAAAGATTTAACTCTTTTGTAGTCAGTCAACTGCTGGCTACTTGAATAATTGTATTGTTATCCTGAGAGCATGTAGTTTTGTAGCAATTTTTGTCTTGGTTGGCCATTTAGTCAAGATTCTCTATTATGTCCATGAATCTATATCTGGTAATTGGCTGGGATTCTTTTGAGGAAAATTGAGATTCTAATTTCTAAGAATGAGGGATTTCACTTGAATAAAGCTGCTAAATTGTGTGTTACCCCAACAAAAAAAATTTGCTATTTTGAGTGGGGTAATAGAACCCATTTGGGATTTGGTTGATACTGCTGTGAGATCCTTTTAATCTTAGTGGGGGGGGGGGGGGGGGGGGGGGGGGGGGGGGTTATGCCGCTTTAAAAAAATTGTGTGACTTGTGTCTCATAAAATTGTTTTGTGTTAGTGTGAATAAGATGATATTTTATTACATAGCAAATGTTCCTCTGATCTTGTAATTATTTTGCAGACAACTATCTGTGAGGGCTTGAAACAGGTGGTTCCGTGGAGTAGGAAAAAGCCGAAGAAAAATGGGAGTGGCCTTAGGCTCTGAGATTTTTTCTGGGCAACGTCGTCTGGTCAAATTCAATTATATGAAGCTACACCACTATAAAAACTTCGGATTAGTTCATGCTCGCCACCTGTAGCTGTATGTATGTTTTCACATGTTATAAGTTGTACAGGATTTATAACCCTATCAATTATCAATTATTAGAAGTAGGTATCTCCGTGTAATCTTGCAATGTTACAGTTGTCTCTGTCAACGTCTCCGTTCCATGTCCAGGGAAAAAAATATGTGGGCACGCATAACAAATTATTCGGAGTTCAAGTCATGAAATAAATTATGGTGGTACTACCCTATCCAGAAAGGTTTTACATATACTATTAGGGTAAAGCTACCCTCATGTAACATAATTTAAACAAACTTTACTACTCAAACAAAAATGCATGTGGGTCCCATATATGTAATAAAAATAAAAAGTAAAAAATATGGTGCGAAAACCAATGAGTCAGTAGGTAAAATTACATGATACTCCTTTTCTCCATACTATTAATACATTTTTAATTCTAAATATTATTTTACTCACTTGATTTAATCATTTATGCTAAATGATATATTTAATTATTTATCCAATTATATTAATTATGTTTTACGACACATTATATACAAATATCAAATTCCTTTACCGAGAAGTTAAAATACGCCGTAACACATTGGTCTAACATTTTAAAAATGCAAAGGTTTCGTCGAAGTTAAGTTAAATATGGTCAATATTTATCAAAAAAATATCGACAATATCACTATTCTAACATTAATGTTATTTAAATATTTCTTAAATAATTCATATAATTCTCTTCAACATAATTCATTTACTTGTTTTTTTTTTTGTTCTCTTTCTTAATCACCATCAATTACCCCTTTTATTTAGGTAATTATATTATTTTTACACAAGATTTTACGCTTCCCGTACAAGAGATAGATCTTCCTAAGAACAAGGCTTACAGTTATTGATAATTTATAAATTATGGTTAACGTATATTAATTTAGGGTAATGTAACTATCATATTACAAGACAGTGAAATGAATTTCCTGCACACACACTTCGTTTATCGAGCTTGTGTTTTTTTTTTTTCTTTTTAAAAATTGTGGGCACCATAAAACTTGTATTTGCAGGAACATTTGCTTCCGTCTAGGACAAAAGTAAACCCCGTTAATTAATTATGGAACTAATAGTTTATGTTCTAGGAAAATTGTTACCTCATGTTATAGATATAAAATTATAAGTGAGACTCACAAGTAAAAAGAGAGAAAAAAAAAAAAAAAAAAAAAGAGAGAAAAAATAAATAATGAGCCCACCCATCTTTTGTGTGTGTAAAAAAATTGAAAATATAACCCATAGTTTATTCCCAACTAGTAAGTAATTCGATTTCCTGCTCAATAATTAACCAATACATTTTTTTTTTTTGGTAGTCAACCAATACATATTAACTAATAGTATATCTTTTTTTTGGAAATATTCCAATTGGTTGATCGCTTCGCGATTAGTCCAATTCGGAGCGGGTTCAGGATTAAGACTTTAAACCCATCCCAAAACAATTCCATGAGAAGCGTAAACTTATCGTGCACGATGGAGGGGAAAAAAACAACAACGAATCTACATATAGCATGAAAAACACTATTAACTATCTTTTCAGTTTTTTTATCTTAAAAACTTTTTTAAACATTTTTCCATCGAAAATGCTTAAAAAAGAACACAGACAAATTTGAGTAAACAAAAATCCTTCACATTGACCCCAGAAAAACAATTTCAGAACTCGCAGATAAACTGATATTCAACCAACTCTTAACCTAAATTAATATGAAATGAAACCACTTAATGATTCCGGAGCAGATCCGTCACAAATAAAAGCTAAATCCAATATTTAGTACTCTTATTTCTCTCATTATGAATGAAAATAAGTTCAGACACGGAAGTTGGCAAATTTGCCATTATATCTCAAGTAAGTCACACTTACTTTTTACCAGTCATACCTGCAACCACCTGCAATGACACAAGACATCAATGTCAGGAAACGATAAATGAGGGAGGCGGAGGGAAGGAGTGCATGTAATAACACTTCAAAACAAGCAATTCCTGCAAATAATGGTGGGTTAACATATATTGAAGGAACTTTAAAACACTGGGTGCTTTGACTCAAGTGGTACGAGTAGATGAAACTGAAAGCGGGGGGTGGTTTTGAAAACCCAGCTCAATACACTGTGATGCTGAAACTCGTTTGTTTCAAAACCACCTTCCATTAAAGGCCTTTACTACGAGTTATTCAGAAAGAAGGGGACCGAGTAATCTGTCTCCTAACAATGGAAAAAACAGAAGAGAGTCCTCTGGACCTTTACATTTGAGGACATAACACCACCAAACTTGAGTTTAGTATGAAGAGTACTACCAGTGAACAGAAAACATATTAAACATTTATACAACAACTCTGGATTTGAAATTAACACTACAAAGTTAGTGCCAGAAGCAACACTCACATCACTTAAAGCGGGCTGAGGAGGTCGCTTGGTTCCCTGATACGAATCCAGCATAGGCCTCACAAAAGCTGGAAGAAAAAGCCCTGAAGGATTTCACAACATAATAAGTGACTAGCCTGTTAGTAGAAAATGACTATACCGAAAGAGAAATATGTTGAAGTGTATACTAAATCTAATTTTAGTGGACTCGCCATCCGTTAAACAGCATAAACTGGTTACGGAGAATATTAATTAATCAAAAGAAAATTTAAAACTAGAAGAGCTAAACCTCTCACTAGGGTTTCTGCCCTTCCCAGAGCCCAGTGAGGGAGCAAAGAGAAAAGAACCAGGAGCTAAGAGAAAGAACTCTTCATGCTTTTACTCTTAGTCCTTATTTTAAAAAAGAGATTCAATGAGCAATTTGAATTTAGTCCTATCCATCATGCACTCTTATCAAATAAAAGCATAGAAGATTCAGGCAGTTAGGTGCACAAACTACAGGCTGGAACAAGAAGAATTATTTTCATGATTGTGATCGAAATGATATATGCAAAACTTGAAATTTCATGTGGCTGGTTCAAATGAGGATTTACATCCACATTTACAATTCAAGAAATTGAACATGAGGCATAAGCCGCAACCTAACATTCTGTTGGTTAATTTTAGCATATCAGACGTACCTGTAGGATGTGAGATGAAAAAGGGGAAAAAAAGGACTTGATGAAAAAATATGAGTTCGTGAGAATAGATTTTTTTTTAAGAAAAAAAAGTTATATAATAAAATAATAGTAAGTAAATAATACACTAGAAGAAATTAACTACTAATTACCATGAACTAAATGGAGGAAATAATCTTTTGATCAAATTCAACGCAAAACAGCCATCCATCACAGTCAAAACGTATAAAGATACAGATAAAAAAGATTTGACGAGCAGAGGAAATAATTTGCTTGGTGACAATCATCAATCATGTAGCTAACAAAGGACACGTTGGTTGCCCAGGGAATCTGAAAAAAAAAAAAAATCAAATCTACTACAATCTCCTTCCAAACATTTGAACAACAAAAATTACAAATTTCTATCCTTTTTCGTACATCGAATGCAGTCTTCAATCAATCTCACAACAATAAATCCCAAAAACCAATTGCAGATGGAAAGTTAAATCAATCAGCACAATTATACCCAGTAATTTTATGAAATTATTCGCAAAAGGAAAATTCGAAAGGCGAGGGTAAAGAGAATATTGACAGAAGATTAGGGTTTCGAGACATACCAAAGCCAGCGATGAGAAGGGAAGCAGTGACCACTGGCTCTTGAACAACAAACATCTTCAGCTTCTCCATCACTGTCATTTTCGATTTCCTTTCTCACTTCTCACTTCCAACTTCTTAAGAAATGCGGCAATTTTTTTTTTTTTTGTCTTCCCCTCTCGTCTTCCGTGTGTAGGTGCATTCCTATTTTTCATTTTCAATATTATTTTTTTTGCCTTCTGAATTTTACACAATTTTTTTAATTGGTGGGCCCTATGCAACTTTGGCCCATCCAATTTAAGATGGTCAGAATCAGGCCCGTCCAGCCCGTTAATACTGCTTTTGAGTAGGTCATTAGGCTAGTAGGCTATAAATTGCAGCCACACAAACAGCCTGCAATGCTTGAATAGAAAAGCCCAAACAGACCAACTGATCCTACTTTTCGAGTGGTGTGTGTCTGCTGCACGCTTTGGAGGCCCACGGTGGCCTAAACAAATGAAAAATATATAGTACTGGGCTCGGACAAGATAGCTTGCCCATTTTTCATTCAGCTTTCCATGTGATGTCTAGAATGTCTTAATTATAATTTTTATTTTTAAATGACTCAAGTGGTTTTAGATAAATAAGACTAACAACATCCTAATAAGTAAATACTTAAAACTTAAAAGAGTAAGATAAGTGGGATATAAATATTTGGAATAGTTATAATTACTTATTAATTTTAAATTGTTGAGGCCGTCCGTTATTGACTTGACTTTGTCAGAACAGTGAGTTTAATATAGGTACCATGCATCACATAAAATACTTGGAATATAAATTCAATCACCATAGACTTGGTCCTTTAAGATGGAACTCTTCCTCTCAACAAAGAGCCACCCCCATCATTTTTCTTTTTAGTGTAATTAGTTACTGAAATAAAGTTTTTGGCAGTTTGCAGCTTGATATCTTCACCTACTCCCCGAAAGATATTTGAAGAGAAATAGCTGTTTGACATCATCTTCACAAAAAGATTTATGTACATCATCTCATTAACATATTCATTACAAAAGTGATGCAGAATACACAAATGTAAGGACCAACAAATCTACAAAAATACATGCACATCATATAAAATAATGGGGCTTCTTTCCATGTTAACCAATTCCCCTTGTTGATTAATCTTCTATGACAAGCAGGACTATGATTCAAGTCATACAGAACTATGAACGAGGCCACATCCAACCCACTGTCCATCCTAAGAGCAAGCCAGCCCCAACAAGACTCAATCCTAAAGCAAACGCAACAGCATATGTTGTAATATCACATTTTGGCTTGCCTTCCCTTTCTTGTTTGGCACTGGGAAATTTCTGTTTTCTCTTCCTTGAGTTCCTACCTTCATTGGATATCCACGGAAGAGCCACTGGAAAGAGAGTAGAGATTGGCTTATCCGTGTTCTTAATCTGACTGCACAGAGTTTCCAGCTGCAGCAGTTGCAACCATTGCTTATAGGCAAAGAGTTGTGAAGCCTGTTTGAAAATGAAGGTAACAATGTGCTCTTTCTCAGCCATAGCTTGTTTTGCTGCTGCTTCTGCTTCCCTTGCACGTGTTTGAGAGTGACACAGTGCTTCCATTAGTTGAGCTTTGCTGGGGTCTCCCTCAAAAGTTTGTTGACTCTCCGTGACATCCTCATGTATAGGGGTATAACTGCAACAAAGTTGCCAGTCCAAACCAATATTAAGCAAATGAAAAGCTATGCGAAGTTGTATTGTTTTGGGTTTAAAATAGCTTATAAACAAATTCTTTCTGAGAGATCTTATGACAAATAAGCAACTTTTGTCCCAAATTTATACAAAATCAAACACATGGCTACTACCTATGGTAGAATATAGAACATTCCCCAATTTGTCAACTTTTTTGGCTAAAGATTTTGAGCGAAATTTAATGCAATCATCTGACATCAACAGGAAAATACCTTGAAGATTTGTCAGAAGCAAAATATAAAAGCCCTTCATTGGCAGAAGGCCGCAGCTTCTTATGCATCAATCCTGAATCTAAACTTCCCCGTGCATGAACTGTCAAATTGGAAAAGCTTATGGGTTTGGCCTCACATTCATAAGATGCTGTCTTTATTTTGTCATCACAATTACTATCACATGGGTGTCCTCTAAGATGCTTCTTCTTGGGTGGAGGAAGATCACAATTCTCAATATGGTTGTGTGATTTCTGTGAAACAAAGGAAGCTAACTCATCCCTATCTGTAGTCCGCCACCATGGCACGGCCTTATCACCTTCAACCCAAGAATAATCTGATTCCAAGCAAATATCATTTGTTTGCTTGGAGGACACTGAGCATCCAACAGAATCTCTCTCCATTGATTCATATTTTGCCATCACATCCATTAATTCAGGAAATGCTTCAGAATTCTTACTAAATGTTTTATTTTCATCACTAGCTATCAAAGTTTCCATCTCATCCTCTAATGCATTTAACTGTTCACATGTTAAACCCTTTTGATACCCATAATTAGATTGCAAATGCAACCACCACCTAGAGTCAGGTGAAAGATTAGAAAATGATGTTTTACTGTTAAAATGGGTGACATTGGAAGCAGCATGATCAGATTCATCTGCTGTATTGGCAGGTCCAGCATCAACCAAATTTGATGTTGCACATGAAGATTGACAACAAGCCAACTTGGGAGCTCTTTTTGCATCTTCTTGGACAAAGCAACGATTAGCAGTTCTCTGCCACAGAGCCCTCGCTTCTGCTGCCGCCATCACTCATCTATTCTTTCTTCATAATTTCTGGGCAAAACTAAAATATTAGAAGTTAAAAACATCTGAATCCATTTAAAGGGATTTATTAATTATGCTTGGCAAAGCCAAAACTATGAAATCACAAAGAAGATAGCCTGTAATTGGTTGACCACCAATGCACTTCTGACAAAAAAATAAATAATAAAAACAAAACATTGAGATGCATAGATTGGTACGACTGCTCCACATATATCAAAAGAGATAAAAAAAAAAAAAGATAATAATTTTAGTAAAAAAAAAGGCCAAAATTTTCACAGAACTCGGTACAGAGTCAGACTTTGGGATTTCTACATACACTTACAAGATCATACACCAAGTTTAAAGGGGCAGAGAACAGATAACATAGAAACTGAAAACTCTCTTGCATGGAAGTACCAGGCCAAGACTTTTTTAAGTAAAAAGGCTTATCAAAACAGATCAAAATGGTCAAACCCAAACATATTCATAACAAGCATAAAAAATCAATCAGCACCAGAATGAAATTAGAAACAAATACATAAAATAGAATATAAAGTCCGCAAATTTTGAACCCCCCAGAAGACAATAATCACTCAGACCGATAATCATAGAAAAGACGCAAAGAAACCTTGGCATATGAACAGTTTAAGACCAAAACAAAGTATATTATCAGAGAGAAAAAAAGAGGAAACATAGAAGGATTGAGTGAACGAACCAAGAGAGAAATTTGCACATAGTGGGCAAGCCTGGATCATGGTGAATTGATGGAAAAGAAGGGCATAAGATAGAAATCCAAGAAAATCAGAGACAGCAATGAATGAAGAAGGAGAAGGTGATGACGCTTGTGAGAGAGCATGGCTTTTGTTTTGTGTCTGCTTTTCTTGTTTTCTCATTTTCTTTTATCATTCTATTTTACGCTGTCGGTTTACACGCAAAGCTTTTTTTGCTTCGGTACAGGGACACGACAACTGAAGCTTAAGACCACTACGACGCCGTTTGTGGCATTATCTCTTCTTTCTTCGCAGTCTTTGTCAATTAGTTGCTCTATGCCTAGCAATGGCGGGGTCCACAAGAAAATCAATCTGAAGAGTTCTTCATGAAGCCTCTTGTATTTACACGTGGCGATGACGCAAAAGAATCAACGGCTGATCGCTTGTCCGCCTAGCCATCAAAAGATAAGGAGTAAGAACTCTTATCTTTCTTTCAAAGAAGAGATATCATTGTCTTTTTCCTTTTTTTAAAAAAAATTGCACGTAGGAAAAGCCCTTATCCACAGGCCATGCCAACGACCGTTTTGGTCTGTCCTAAGAAGTAGATATAATCACAAGTTATAAATGCTTCCTTTTTGGTATTTTTATAAATTTATTGAACTAATTATTTATTCTAATTAATATAACACACAAATTCAGTGGTACTTTGGAACTGTCAGTTAACTTAACTTGAATTCTAAAGATAAAGGCCTGAGATCAAATTAACTACTAACACAGAATGATTCATTTTGGTCAGGATCTATTTACCATTAAAAAAATCAAAGTTCATAATCATAAAAAAACAACGTGCGTAGCCGTAGTTTTATGGTTGACAATCACAAATTGCAATGGCTTGAGTGGAAATGGTATATGACTACTAGGATTTGAATTATCTCACGTGAAAAAGTAGTTATGTGATCATATTATTTAATTACAATTATTTATTAATGATGAAATAAGAGAGAAAAATATATAATTTTTAAATAAATAATTATAATAAAAAAATATGATCATATGACCACTTTTTTCACGGTATTACCATAATTGTGATCCACGTCAATTCTGGTTGCTAGAATGAAAAGATGAATAAAAGATCCACGTTCCAGGCTGGCAAGTGAATCCACAGATCTAGGTTGTTTTTCTCTCTCTGTGTGCTGCAACTCATGCGGGACCCATTCGTATCCTCGGGTTACGCACACACTATGCAGTTTGGTCCCTCGTAGTACTGGATTATGGAATCTCAAAAGTCAAAATAATGCTCAAAATTATTAAAGCTGCCTTATCGCCCATTTTCAACTGTTCCCCACTTAATCACTTCCAACTCTCTCTTCCAGTGTGATAATTACAAAAGCAATATTCCAAAAACCTCCACAAAAATTATTGATATTGCTAATAATTTGTTGGCTGAAATAAACAAAGGGTTTTATAATTCACAGATAAAATATGCGTGTGACTTTATAATATGTAATAACTAATATGTAAGTATAAAATATGGGAAACACTATTTTTATTTTATATGAGATAATTATTTTATATTTTTTCATTTTGAAAATTTTATCCTTTTTTTTTTCTTTTAATGATTGGCTTCATTTGGCTCCTTTTTATAATATGAGAGAACTATTTTATATTTAAAAAATATATATATTTTCATGTAAAATAATAACAGTATTTCCATCCGAACAAAATCATTGTTTCGTTGATTATAACGATGTGCGCTCATTGTTGGTATTAAGCCCAACTTCCTTTGGTCCAGGCCCATGCCTTTCCTTTTTCTTGCATATAAGTATGTCGACGGCCCATAACCATAGAATATGCCATACCCATAACTTCTATACCTGAGTGAGCCTTTGGAATTCGTAAAATCATCCCATTTACATTTGGGATCTTGTCAGAATTCAAAGATTTGCTGGAGCTTTGTTCAACCTTATAAGCACGCCTCAGCTTTTTAGAATTTGTTTGGGAAAAAAAAAAATTCAAGGGAAAGAAAAGGAAGCGAAAGGAAATGAAAGATTTTTCCCTTCCTTTATAAATAAAACCCTTAAATTGGAAGAACTTGATTTTGTGAAAATTTCTAAATCTTTTTTCTTATTATTTTAAACTCACAAACAATAAAATAGATTATTAAAACCATTGTTTTTTTTTTTCCTTTTTAAAATTAACTCTAAAACAAACCCTTGATCATTGACCCGTAGACATATAAGGAAAGTCAAGAAGTCCAACATCGCCATTTTTGCCACCAGTCAATGACTCAATATAACCGTTTCGTACTCATTATCAAACCCAGAAAGAGAGCGCCCACCACCTTCACAAGAGAAGAGTCAAGAATTGTCCCGTAAATAGAAATGAGCCAATATTCATACACAAAACAGGTCACGAACCTTAAAAAATAATTCATCATTTGACCCTCATATAGAGCTCCTTTTCGCAGAAAAAAAATAAAAATAAAATAACGAGTTTTATCCTTATATTTTTAATCTTGAGAACGGAAGTAATTACAAATTACGTTTGATTTTCTCTTTAAGATTGAATCGATAGTCCATAAACAAGAATTGGATTTTTTTTTTAATTTCTTCATTTCTGGATTAAAAATAATAATACTTATTTCCGGTCTTGAAAATATTAGTTCTATAATAAGAGTGAAATATGGTCTTGAAGTGATGTATAAGAGCTGAGTAGGTGATGAAAGAATTTTAAGAGAGGCTTAAAATTATAATCCCTGACTCGTGTCGAACTCGGGATTAGTTCTATAATCGACTCAAAAATTTCGAAGCCCTGGGAATATGAGGAATTCTTCTCGCCTAAAAGATAATTAGGGTTGATATCCAATTAAAAAAAAAAGAACAAGTCAAAGGGATTTTAAATTTTATTTTTTAATATATACTTTTAGTCTTTGATTATATATTCTCGTAAACATTATCGTAAGGCTAAAAATGTCTCAAGGCCTTGTGCCAAAAAAAAAAAATGTCTAAAGGCACCGTTGCGAGTAAGGAAGCACAAACACTTCTAAAAACAGGGAGAATCGTGTCCGACACGCTTCGACACGGCGACACGCTCCGACACGGTGTCGAATACGCGGTCAACTTTTCCGACACGTTGACCATTCCGACATGCGAATTTGACCATGTCCGACACGATCAAATGGCATTTTTTTAATTCTTTTTTTAAAAAAAAAATTATTTTTTTTAAAAATTAAAATATATTAATAAAGCTTCTACCTGATCATATCAATTTTATTTTTTTGTCTTTTTTCTCCTTAAGTAGATAAGAGATCATCTCAGCATCATTGTTGTCAATTCCTATCACGCTCTTGTTGTATCTCCTTGTCTCTGATATCTCTCTCTAATATGATTTGATCTTTCTATCTGATATTATATCTCTCTCTCATCCCAATTTTTATTTTTTTATTAAAGCTTCCATCTTTATAACGTGTTGATGGGTATTATTAATTTAGTTTCATTTTTTTGTTAAATTATTAAATATTAAATGAAATATACACTATATAAATTAAAAATATTATTTAATATTAAAACGTGTCCCAACGTGTCGAAATCCATAATTTTTTAGGATTGACGTGTCGGAGTGTCGTGTCACGCGTCGCGTGTTGTATCGGTGCTATATAGGTTGCGAGTACGACTATCAATAACAACATCTTTACTCAGAATTCAAATTTTAAGTATATGTTTGAATGAAAGGATTTGAAAGAAAAAGAAATGGAAGATTAATTTTTGTCACTAAATTAATATAGTTACCAAATATTTATAAACATGAATAATAATAGATGATTTATAAGTTACACATAATTTCTTATTTTATTCTTTATTTAAAAAATTTCTCAAATAAAGAGAACGTGTGTACTTATATATTTTAAAAAAGAGGAAGGTTATATTTACAACTTTTTTTTTATAACCTCTACAACCATATATCATAACCGTTGATTTTCGCCAATCAACGGTTGTCATTTATTATGAATTAATAATTAATTAATGAGTTTAATTTGCGAAAAGCGTAACCGTTGATTGGCGGAAATCAACGGTTACGATATATGGTTATAAGAGGTTGTAAAAAAAAAGGTTGTAACTATAACCTCTCCCTTTAAAAAAATAATTATATATTTATGTGTTAAACTTTCATTTTCTTTTTATTCAAGTTAATATTACAAATATTAACTATCGCGAGGTTGAACGAACAAGATTTATTTCCCACTTATGATAATAAGACAATGTTTTCATTTCACATGATAACGTAGTGTGGAAATGTTTTGTAAAAAAAGTAAATATAAATGCTGTCGAATATAATGTGGCTATTTTTTCTTCTTATATTATAAATTAAACAAATAAAGATCACGTTGAATTGATTTGTAATCTCCAATGGTTTTTTTCTATTTACAAAATATGAAATTATTCCTTTATACTTTAATTTTTTCACTATTAATTTCCTGTTTCATTTAAAATAATACTGATAATTGTAACCAAAAAATTAACAATATTGATAATTAGTTACTCAAATATATACGCGATTAAAATGGCTAATAGTTTACAGTAATCATGTAACAGACGGGGGCAAATTCTATTTTCTACAAGTACTTGCATTATAATTCAAGAAAAATTGTTAATGCTGGTATGGTATGTATTATACAGAATCAGGTGCCAGTGCATACGATACCTAGTTTCTGGCTTGGTAATATTCGGAGTTCACAGAAGACTTTTGTTTAGAAAATTATACACGCGTATACATTATCCTGAACTAACATCAAGTTCTCTCTAGCAGGTGGATATTATTAATATTGCTAAGTACCCAGTCACCTTCTACAGGAAATTCAAGTGGCTCACCGGCCATGGGATGATCAAAGTCTACTAAAGTACCGTAACCATCAAAGATAGGGTTGTCATTGATTGGAAAGACAGTGTCAAGATGGCCGTGAGCGTGTTCATTATGAATGCTCAACAGCTGCTCTTTTTGTTCTCGCTGCTCTGAGACCCGAGTTTCTATCGATTCCAGCTGCGCCTTCAGTTCCTGAATCATCTTTTGCAGCTGGAAAATAGCACCAGCACTGCCATAAACTGGGTCTCTAAGCCTTGCCGTGGCCTCATAGACCATGGCTTTAACAGCATCCTCTCTCTTTGTCTCCTCCACTATCTAGAACAACAATAACATGTTACAATGTTAAACCTTTTACTAATCCTTTCGCACCATGTTCATGTGTAAGAAGAACAAGTATAGGCAAAGGTGGATTTGGTATAATTAAGTTATATAATTAGACCATTTTTTTTTTCTCTCTAAATTTCCCTCTCTCTTATAAAGGAGAGATGGTTTGATTTTATTAGTTTATCATATTTGCCATAGCAGATTTTAACAGTATCAATTAGCATATATAGCATCAATTCAATCCCAACATAATCAGGGAAATAGCTAAACATTGGACAAAAACAAACCTTCTAAAGAACCTTGGGATACACCATCCCAAAAGCTAGCTCAAGGGGTGAGAGTGCCCCAAGGCCTTATAAAGGCCATATTAGTTGTCCATCCAATCAATGTGGGACTATATATCATCTCAACACCTCACGCAAGAGTCCTTTGGGCTAGAAGCGTGGAATTGCACATGCCCATACACCACCCCAAAAGCTAGCTCAAAGGGTGAGAGTGCCCAAGGCCTTATAAAGACCATATTAGTTGTCCATCTATATATCTCAACAAAGACTATTGAAGGATTTTAAATATCTAAGGTTAAACTTTGGTTAATATCAAAATGGGCACATATAAATTCACTTGGAAATTAACGTAACAGTCGTGATAAAGGATATATAATTGTATGAGCAGCTATATATGTCACCTGAATCATTTTGATGACGTTGCTAGCACCGAACACCCTATGCACTCCAACAAATTTTTCAACCTCGTGAGTTGGGAAATATGGAGCAAGTAGGCACTTACTGTCACATCTACGGCGTAGCATCCTGCAAGCTGCGCAAGGTTGATGGGTCTTCGACTCTGCCTCAGCATGGAAACCCATATGTTTGAAAGATGCAAATTGTTATAATAATGACTAGCTAGGCTGAGTATGACCAAAGTGCAAATGAAGCACATATATAGAAGATGGAGAAGTTGTTACGTGGGTTGATAGGTCGAGTAGCAGAAAAGCTTCTTGTTTGGATGCTAGATTTTCAAAGGCTAAGTGCAAGGAAGATGCAGAGGCGGCCACTAAGGACAGATTTAGGATGATGGTATTGTTGAAAAAAAAAACTTGCGATGTGTTACGTCTCAGTCTCACTGTTGGCATGGTGAACCTAACACACGCTAACCCAACTTGGCTTTTCCCAAATTAGACAATTGGAAAATTGGACCGGGCCAGTCGCTGTTCTGTGTCCAGCCGATATAGAACTCCCGCATGGTGAGATCCAAGTCCAACTACTTTCGAAGGAGTCAAACATCAGAATTCTGAACAAGTGATTTCAGTTATATATTATTGTGCGAGCCATTTTTTATTTTTCATTAATATTGTTCAATTGGAAATGTTTCATTAGGGAATGTCCAACCCAAACATTGGTATAGATACTCGTTTTGAGATGATTAGAATCCGTAGGCCAATAATCCCGTGTTAGGGGTGTGTGTACTGGAGTGAGGGAGATTGAGAGAATTTTAGGCATAGTGTGCCCAAGTGAATAGGTTGATGGATGTGTATATTGGACTATAATCTCCTTAATATACGGGAGCATTTTGACAATTGTGGAAGTGGTGCACTTAGAAAGTGATTCTACATATCCCTGAAGAATGGTCGTGTCGGTAGCTACTCACATCAGTGGATAGAAAATAAGACCAAGTCAATAATATTCCTCATCCAATGGGCCTTGGACTTGATTGGAGATCATGGCACAAATAATCAAAACCATACATGTATCAACGATTGAATCAAAAAATCTAATATTAATTAATAATGAATTAAGTGAACATCATATAAATAAAAGGACTTTGCACCTAATAATATCATTGCTCACTTGACCCATGGTTGACCGTCTCTTCCTATCATGAGCTCCGTCTGCACAGCCGGCAATTATCATTTAATAAATATTCTTCAAATAGCTATAAATCATCAAAGTACAATTAATTGGAGATAACTTTCGTATTAACTAGTAACAAGGTTCAAACTGAATTTTATGTGGGATAAATAGTTTAGAGGATTGAAATTCACTCAATAATATTTTGCAAAAGGCAGCTAAGTATAGCGTTCAAGTAAGAACTAGCCATACAATCAAAGAAGATACTTAGGTCTTTGCGGTCAATAAAAAAAAAATCATATTCTATCATTAATTGTATTTGATATTTATGAAATTGCATTTGAAAATTGCAAACTTTACTAGGACTATCAATTTATCATCTATACTAGGGTTTGTTTGGTGTGATATATAAGATATAATAGTATAAATTTATAATATACATTATGATATTTTTAGTTGTTTGATGTTATCATCGTATAGTATTAAGCTTATACAATACGTTATGACATTTTTAGTTGTTTGGTGTTACCATCGTATATATAGTATAAGCTTATACAACATAATCCCTTAATACATCAAAATGATGTATAACTTAATCAGGTCTAAAGGGGTGAGATTAGGTTTGATAAAGTGTTTATGTATTAACATTACTGACTAATACAATTTTCAATAATTAATATATTATTTCAATATTAATATATTAAAATAAAAATTATTTTTTTAAAATATTAGATATTTTTATAAAAATTAATAATTTTTTAAGCACACTAATCAATAGATTTTTATAAAATTTAATATCATATGATATATTTGGAAGAATTATATAAATTCTTTATTAAAGGGTATCTTTGTTAAAAATATTTATTTTTATCTTATCTAATGTTATACAGTGCATTACCAAATGTTAAATGATATTATCTTATATAATAACATGTCAAACGCTGGATAGTATTAAAATTTATTTAGGCTTATACTATCAATCTTTATCTTATATTGTACACCAAACATGCCCTAGAGATTGAAATATGGCAACATTCCTTAAAAATATATATATAATAAAAAATAATAATCACTTCAAATTACAAAGCGAAGTACAAATTAAACTAACTGGTTTTGAATTTTGAACATTGACGTTAATTTAATTTAATTTATTTTTTAAACCTAGAAGTTGGAAGTAGATAGTTTACTCTTCAGTTTTCTTTCTTTCTTTATTTTTTTCTTTTTGGCCAAATTTACATGTGCTTGTTAAAAAGTTTTACTTACTTCATTCAAGAATAATATATAATCGGAGGAACACAGAATCCAAACTCAAAATTTATGTGACAATATAACGAAGAAACTTATCATTGAGATTTGAATAAAACGTCGTTATTAGGTAGGAAGTGTAAACTTGAGAATTCGAAGTAGCTAGGAAGTGTAAAATATATAAACAATTGCGGTACAATATTGATTACTTCAATGTTCGTTGCTGCGGCGGCTTCTTTCCTTGAAAATAGAAAAGAAAAAACAAAAATGTTAGCTAGCTTTGCTTTGACTGATATCGTTTTACTCTATATATCTTAAGTGTTTATCCCATTGATGACCGGTCACAGCTAGCTAGGCTTTGACTGCAGTGGACAGCAACAGCAACAAATGGAAGAATTAATCTTCCAAACAAAGTGGAATTAATTAAACCTTGTTGTCGGTGTTGGTGTTGGGAAGCTAGCTAGCTAGGTATGTGCATGCCAGTCATTTTCAACTTCAGGATGTTACGTATATATATAGACATCTCATCTTCTGTAAGTCTTCTTTGCTCTGTTGTAGGTGACTGGAATTGGAATTGGCGTACTTAGACGTTGAAATTTGAACTGCTGAGCAGGCTTAATAAGCTAACTCATAAAACAATAATATTTGATATTATTGCCGGTGGTCGTCGGTGGCTGAAGAAACGAAATAAGATTAATTATCAATAACAATACAATCTTAAAGCCAACATATACGATACCGTTTCCTGACCGTTGTTCTAGAGCTTTGAATAGACTGTTTCGCATTTTGAATTTTTTACATGAGATGTGATTTGTGAAGAAATCTCATTCGGGTAACTTTCGTCATTTGTAAGGGCTTTCCTCTGTATCAAAATCATGAAAAAGTTACTGTTTTATGTGATTGTTTTGGGGTAAAATAAAGATAAACAATCAATAATTTGCAACGATAATATTGTTGTTAACTTGATGTTCTTATTTTATTGCCATAGAGTTTAATTGAGCAGGAAGAAGTTCTCTGATTGTTTGTGAAGATAATAGATTATTGATGTCAAATTTAAGCATGTCTTGGAAAATATTGCCTTAAAATATTTGTGGATAGGTTTTTCCTCAATCCGTTTTGAGTTTATTTCTGATTCTATTTCCTTCCAAATCATGAAACAAAAGTAGTGCTTGTGAATTGGCTATACTATCCAAGGTTGACTGGACATCTTCTGGATTTTTCGTTCTCAATTTTTTTTTCTAAAATCTTTTTGCAATTGGTCAGACAAATTAAGGAGAGACTTTAACATTGAAGATAGTCTAAAATGTAGAAAACAACTGCGATTAAGTATTTTACGTATTGAAATTTCAACATGTTCTCCTGTACTTGTTCCTACATATAATAAAATGTCATAGATGTCTTGATGCCTGATCAAGAGATTTTCTTTTTAAGTAGAAATTAGTCCAAATAAGTTTTTATAAAAAAATTTGTAACTAAAAGAGTTATTTTTATAATAAAGAAAAAAAATCAAAATTCAAAAGTTCATTGAGGAGATTTTTTTTAATCTGTAGCAGTTTTTTTTTTTTTTGAAATGTGTGCTTTTTGTGAAATGAACCACTTTTAAGCTAAATTTTTTTATATAAAACATCAAACAACTTATAGATTTATTTTTAAAGCTTTTTTTTAACTTTAAGTCAAAAAGTAATTTTTAGCTTAAAAAAAAGAGATGCCAACGAAACTCTTAACACCCTTTTCTAGAGATTATCTGTCAATACTCTTTTTTTTATAGGAAGTTGAAAGAAAAGTAAAAGAAAGAAGGAATCAAAGAAATCACTTGATTTATTTCAGCTAGGCACACAAATTTCATAAGTAATTATCTTGTAAGAATTGTATCATAAAATATTCTATATTTTTCTATCGATCAAATATTGTATGTATGAACCGAACCCCCATAGACTAATCGAATTGTACTCTCATTTTATTTTAGACTCTCTCGAATAGTATCAAATATAGTATCAAATCAAGATTCAATTTTTTTTTCTAAACAAGTAAATCTAAGAAGTTGTATTTGGTCAATTTAATATCTTTTATTTTGAAAACAATACTAGTAGTACCTTTAATAATTTAAGAGCAACATTTTTTTTAATCAACACCAATATCTTTATCCCAAACTAATTGAGATGAGATAGATCAACCCAAATAAAAAATTAAGAAAAAAAGAAGAGAATAAATACATACATAAATAAATAAAATCAAAACTAGTGATTAGTATTTAGGGATAGGTTATTATACCCACCATTTTTCTGCCTACCTTTACCTACCATCCTAAAACACCGTTAGATCAGAATATTAACTAATATTTATCTTTCTCTCTCTTATGATCTAACGGTGTTTTAGGGTGGTAGGTAAAGGTAGGCAGAAAAAATAGTAGGTAGAATAACTTATCCCTAGTATTTAATCCTGTTCACTTATTCAAAATATAATTTTTTGTATTTAAATTTTTAGTAATTTAAACACATAACTAAATATAAACCATTAATTACCAATGTATAACAGTAACTGTAACACCCCGTATATATCCGGTAATGTTATCATACTATCGTATTAAGCGGCGCTTAATTAAAAATGCGGAATATCTTTTTCTTTTCAATTATGATGTCATTATCATTACCAACTTGCTTATTAATCATTTAATAAAACAATGCCGGTATATAATTGCAATAAAACATCTATCTGAAATACCTCATAACATAGATAATAAAAGTGTGGCTCTAGTCACGGAACTACAACAACGTAGACCGGACCATCTAACAGTTTATACAACTCCAATCTAAAAGTACGAACATAAAGTGTCATGGACAATTCTCATGCTCACTCAAATAAGGCAACACGCCCAACATCAGTCTCAACAACAACAGTAATCATAAATAGCGGAAAACATAAACAGCATCCAAATCCAGTCATGGCAGCAATACATCATAATATCATCAACTAAGCTCTGGCCTCCTGCCGCCAGAGGCATCAGTTACCATACTACCGGAACCTGAAATAAGCATTCCCCAAACGTGGGGTGAGATATCTAAACAAGAAATCTCAGTAAGACAAGGGGTCCTCAAGGATCTTCCACCCCAAGCTCACTTACATGTGCAATATAAGTTTAAAAGCAGTTCATCAATATCATTTCTAAGACAGTGCAATGCAGCAGATAATCTTGTCATGTGTGTCAATTCTATTCTACTGGCCAGAGAAATGCAGGATTTATATACGTCTAATACCCATAAATAGTGCAAGACGCTACTTGCATCCACCCCGGATCACCGTCTTGTATGACGCTACATACTCAGGCTTACCGTCAAGATGGAACAACACATGCATATTAAAAGCCATTACACATAAAGCTCAACAGCATTTCAAATATCCAAAGCATGTAACACAGCATGCATACAACCATACCCCCATGGGACATGGTGGAACCACAACATGGCTAAACCGATGACACGAAAGCTTACCTTGCAAGCTAACACCCAAGGCCAAGAGTTCACAGCTCAAAGTCCAAACACAGCAGATTCACAATCTGTTATTGACCAATACTATATCAATAATAATGTACCACAAGCATATAACTTAAAGACAACGCATTTCCTTACGTTTTACGTCTTAAGGCTCCATACCAAGCCATAAGCCTTTAATCACTATGATTCTGACTTAGTTCATTAATTACAGAAGTTCAACTTCATCAATCTAGGGTCCACAAACCCCCAATAGCCTACTGTACACACAACACAGCTACTGTTCTACGAAATCCCAGAATATCCGAATATTCCTCGGGACCATATCCGGATATCTCACTGGACATATCCGGACCAAATAATCAGTTCTCATTATTTGGACTTGAAAATCGTTTTACAAGTCCTACATATCATTCTAGTAATTATCATGCACTTATTATAATTTTCCAGGATACTTTTTCGGTACGCATTTATACCGACTAGCAGAACCAGTATCTGCACTTTTCTTCCGAAAAGCGGCTTTCAGCATTATTACTCACTTACCATAATTATTAAAGCCTCATAATAATTATTAGGGTCAATTATGGAATCATTTCCTATTTTCTCATAATTTATTAATTAAATTCCTTAATTAACGGTGCGGGTTCTTACAGTAACCATTGTATTTATATTTGGAGGATGGTTATGATGATCGAAATAGAAGATTTTGTCCGCAAAATTAATACACATGAAGTCAAGGAGGCTTTAAAAAGGATGAAGACTAATAAAGTTTTGGGACCCGATGACGTACCTATTGAAGTGTGGAGAGGCTTAGGGGAGGTGGCAATAAATTGGCTGACCAATCTTTTTAATAAGATTCTTCAAAAAAAAAATATGTTTGATGCTTGGAGGAAAAGTGTGCTTGTGTTTATTTACAAAAACAAGGGAGATATCTAGAATTGTTCTAACTATAGTAACATTAAGCTTATGAGTCATACTATGAAGTTGTGGGAGAGAGTCATTGAACATCGTTTGAGGAGAGATACCAAGATTTCTGCAAATTAATTTGGATTTATGCCAGGAAGATGTACTACATAAGCTATTTTTTTGATGTGTCAATTGATGGAAAAATATCGAGAAAAAAAGAAGGATTTATATATTGTGTTCATAGATCTTGAGAAAACAAATGATAGGGTCCCAAGAAAAATTTTATGGTGAGTTCTTGAGAAGAAAAAAGTATCCTTAAAGTATGTAAATGCAATCAAGGATATGTATGATGGGGCTATTACATGTGTGAAAGCTTGTAATGGAACATTAAGTTATTTTTCTATTACAGTAGGTGTACACCAAGGTTCGGCTCTGAGTCCTTATCTCTTTGCCTTAGTGATGGATGAACTAACAAAAAGACATTCAAGAGGAAGTGGCGTGGTGTATGTTTTTTTGCTGATGATATTGTGCTTATTGATGAGATCAAAGACGGTGTTAATAGGAAACTTGAATTGTTGAGAAGCACTTTGGAGTCTAAAAGTTTCACGTTAAGCCGGAGCAAGACTGAGTATATGAAGTGTGAGTTTTCTCTAATAAGAGATGGAGATCAAGACCTCGTGCATCTACTTGGTCAAGAAGTACCAAAGAAAGATGTTTTTAGATATCTGGGATCAATTTTGTAAAAAGGTGGTGAGATTGATGAAGATGTAAATCATAGAATCAGAGTAAGATGGATGAAATGGCAGAGTGCATCTGGATTTTTGTGTGACCGCTGAATGTTGGCCAGCACATAGGCAACACGAGCATAAAATGAGAGTAGCAGAAATGAGAATGTTAAGGTGGATGTGTGGTTATACGAGGATAAATAAGATAAGAAATGAAGATATTCGACGAAAGATAGGAGTAGTACCGGTAACTGAAAATATGAGGGAGCATAAATTGAGGTGGTTTGGGCATGTAATGAGACGGCCCCTGGATGCTCTTGTAAGAACAAAAATTTGTTACCAAAAGCTCGACACAAAGAGAGGTAGAGGTAGACCGAAGCTTACATGGGGAAAGGTAGTTAAATAAGACTTAATGGAGTGGGACATAGATTGGCGGACAATGTGTCTTAAGACGGAATGGAGAAAAGCTATAAGCAGGGTGGAAAGGTTAAATCCGTTGTTATTTCTATGTTTCAGGTGATCTCTTTTTAGTCCTTTTCCTTTTCAATCCTCCCTCTTTTTCTTTTCCCCTTTTTGTCTTTTATCTTATTTCCCCTTCCCTAATTTTTATTTATTTATTTATTTTATTCTATTATTTTTTTTAATCTCCTCTTATCTATCATTGGATTCATCTACCACCGACCTCAATTAACTTGGGTTAAAGATATTGTTGATATTGATGTTGTATAATAGTAACCCTGAAACCAAAATAAAAAATGCAAGGGTACTAGAAAAAGCTCTTAAAATTTATGGTTCCTCGTTAATTAGGGAATCTTTTTTCAATTGACAAATCACAATCTTTAAGATGAATTTGGTAATCAAATGTTATATTTTAATTATACTAGACTTTTTCTGTCCTTATGCTAGCATGTTCTTGCAGTTCGTTCAAAATTTAAAGTTTACCATTCTTGTTCAAATGTTAGTACATTTAAATGGTGATTTTTATTGTATTTTTGTCAAGGGTGATTAATGATTATGCTGTTTTTTTATTCAAGATGTATAGTTGTGCATGATTGTGGACCTTAACACTTGCAAAACTGAAAATCCCCATCTGAACTGAATAATAAAGAAAAGCTCAAGTGCAAATTTAGTTGAATCTAACATTAGTATCAAGTTTCTCTGATGAAGAGATGAGCACGTTACTTGGTCGAATGAAATGCGATATGTCCTCTTCATTTTTTGTTTTTAAATGAAAACTGCATAGATCAGCCCGGTGTGTAACAACTCCCATAGCATAACCCTACCAAAAGCTGTGAACATGAGCCCAGGCCACACCACGTATCCCTAATAAGCCCACAAAGATAAAAGTTCACCACAGAGTCTTGCGGGCTAAGGGCCCCTTTGTATTCACTTTTTTAAAAAGTTCTTTTTATAACTTCCTTATTTTAAAAGTACCTTTTATAAAAGTTACAGATATTTAAATTTTTAGAAAAATATTTGATTTTTGAAAAAAATATTTGACTTTTGACTTCTGTTTTTTTGAGAAGCTAAAATTTTTAGCTTCCGAAAAAAGTAAGTTTTTTGCTTTTTTTATGACTTCTATTTTTTTTAAAAACAGACATACAAACAGATTTTTTTTTTAAAGTACTTTTTTTTCTTAAAAAAAGCAGCTTTTGAAGGAAAAAAAAGCTCATCCAAACGAGCTTTAAGACCAGTTCATGTAAACAATCTCCGAGCTCAAGAGATTATATTCTAATTTAATACAAAAAAGTATTTTTAAATTCATGTAAAAATTTAAAAATATAAATAAAAAATTATTTAAAATCACAAGGGAGATACGTAATTAATAATTAATTCACGTAAAATCATTAATTAACGGCTAACCCTGATATATAAAGATATCATGCACCCTAATCTTATGTTTTGTAAAGGGACTGTTTGTTAAATTCAATTATTTCAGTCATATTACAACGGCTTAAGGGCACGAGTAAAATATAAATAAAAGTATTTATAAATATAAAAATATGTATAATTAATTTAAAATAATTTAAATTCAAAATTCAAAAGAATATAAATTGTGAATCATATGTAAGGTTCATTATGAAAAGTAAACTAAAAGTTTAATTAAGTCACTTTGTTCTAATTTCGTATATAAAGAAAAACTAAAAAGGCAAGTTGCTTTGAAACTTAAAAAATAAAAATTATAGTTTACGTCATCCTTAATGGGGGAAATATTTTCATATCCTTTTACACGTTTTCATCTAAACTTTCTACAATATACATTTCCTTTTCACATTTACTACTAAGTCAAACATATTAGCAAAAACCCTTACGTAATGAAATGATTTCTTCATGGAAGCTGGTTTTTACAAGTATTCACATAATAGTTTAAGTCGCAGTCAAAGTTGCACGAGTCAAAAAAAAAAAACAATGAAAGGTTAAAGGAAATAATAGCAATTAACTTTCATGAGTCAAAGTACAATGTAATACTAGAGGAAACAATTGTACATTTACTTACTCCACGGCAAGTAAAGATCCTTTTACAGGAATTTATGTTTGGATAAATAACATTTTACTATTTATAATTTGACAAAACAATAGTAAACTTTGAACTTGACCATAAATCACACATCACTTTATTTTTATCATTAATTAATTATTAACTTAACACTGTTAAATTTTTTTAAATAAAAAAATTATATAAAAATTTACTAATTAAATTTTTAGCAAATAATATCAATATTTTCATGCAAAAAATTAAGTTTTTTAAGTTCGTGATCTTTGTACTTAAATTTTAAATTAATATTTATAATTTACAAGTTTAATATAAATTTATTCAGTTTTTAATTTATATATAAAAAAAATTTAAAATAAGATTTCAAATTATTTAGTTAATTAATTTGTGTTCTGAAATAATTTAAAAGAAATGGTTTTTTTAAAATAATAAACTGAATTCACTTTTATACTCACCAACAAATATATGAGGGGGAATATATAAGTACCAAAAAAATTCACTACAAACTTATTACCTATCTAATCGTAGTTGGATCAAAGAAAAAGAATACTAAAAAATTTCAGAAAAGAGAGAAAATACTGATTCAACATTGATTAGATAAATAATGGGTTGATAACGAGTTATTTTGATAGTAAGAATATATCCCTAATATATATATATATATATATATATATATATATATATGACTTATCGTTTCTCAAGCTGCCGAGATAATTTTATCTTCGGCTACTCAGTCATAACCATACAAAGATGGGCCAATTGTGATAAAGGAAGAGAGAAAAATGGAATCATAATCATTCAAAGGTGAATCATAACCATATAAGGAAATAAATAAATAAAATGACGTAGTTTTGGGGTGGCCGTAGATAAATTTATCTCAAGTTGTCAGAGAAATATTTTTCTATATATATATATAGGACAGGATCTTTTTACACTGGTGTAAGACTAATAAATCTTACCCTGCATCTCAATCGTTGATGGACGAAAATCATCGGTTGTCATTTATATTGTAATTAATCATTAATTAATTCGTATGACTTCCTAAATAATAACAGTTGGATGCACGAAAATCAACGGTTGAGATGCAGTGTATGACTTATTCATCTTACATCGGTGTAAAATGATCCTCATCATATATATATATATATATATATATATATATATATATATATATATATGTGAGGTTTACATTTCTGCAGTTGTTGTACGTGCAGCAATCTAATACTTGTCATATATATACGTGAAAGTATTAAATGCAGGAAATCATAACTATACAAAAGATGAAAGCATTAAATGAGGGGAATCATAACCATACACCTATTGTTGATGTACGTAAAGCGATTACAGAAATAATTTTATCTATATATATATATATATATATATATATATATATATATATATGTTTTTAAAAATTTATAATTCTGCTATTAAAATTAACTTAACTCATCATAAAAGTAAAAAAAAAAATCTCTCGAAATCAATTTTATATTTTTAACGCCACCGCACTTCCCATGATAGTGAAAAATATTCGCATATGTTAATTATTGTACAAATCACGAATTGGATTTTACTGGCGGAAAATGTAAAAGGGAAAAGGTAAAAGTCAGCTCAGGTTACGTTTGCGTTAGTAGTTAGTACTGAACTAGTTCAAATTGAGACAAAATATATTCATTAATTTTGTTGAAATATGATGGGCCAGCGCCAGCCTATTTTATCACCACTAAATCTGTCACTGTCCTTTGCGACATGGTCCATGGTCCATACATATGCACGATACATTGCCACCCAATTTTATCACCACAAATGCCATCACTTTTTCGCGTCATATATGTATGGATCTTGTCCCATCACATTTTAATGTTACGGAATAAAAGAGAAATAGAAAGACAATTCATCGTGTACATGGTTTATACCATTATAGCGATTTAGAAAATCCCATAATTTATTTTATGTTTATGTTTGTAAATTTTTTCGTCCGCATGGACGGGGACTTTTTAATTTGCTTGTTCAATCTATAAGTATCGCTAGAGTTTTTTTTTTTTTTTTATGGAATTATCGCTAGAGTTTTATTATTGTGATAATTCCCCTTTTCAATAAAATAATGGTTCAACTTGCTAATATAAGTTACTATGTGGAGGAATTGCACTTTCGAATGTGAGGATTTGAATTTTAATAAAAATATTTTATTGTGTGTTTATTTACTAAAAATTTAATAGACAGCGCACAACATATAAACGAGTTTTTTTTTTTTAAATTGTTTAAACAATATAAATATTAGAAAAATATTTTAAGACATATTATAAATCTCTAAAAAAATTTAGTACATAATCTCTAAATTTTTATTAGTCATTAAAATAAACTTAAAAAAAATTATTCACCAAAAAAAAAGATCAATAATTCCTGCCGTTTTCATTATTTCAGTTTCATATTGACTCAACTATCACTTATATTATATTATTTTATTTATACTGCCACTCAATATGCGTAAAGGCCAGAGTAAAGTAGACGAGAGTAAAAATATATATATTTATTAGATAAGAGTTTAGTTCATGTATAAGAGTCGAGTAGACGAGAGTAAAAGTATATATTTAATTTTTTTTAATATTATTTTTGAAAGAAATTTAAAATCTTAATCTTAAACTGACCTGAACAGAATTATCATCCATAAAATGTACACGTGATTTATCAAAAAATAATGGAAGCCGCACTATGATATATTCTTGAACAAAAAGGTAAATTCTTTTAGCATTAATAATAAATAATATAATAATGATGTATGAATGATAAAGAATCCCGCTTTATCTCTGATTTGGAGGGTAGGTCATGAGTTTAAAAGGTTAATCAAAGTCAAATAGAGTGTGGACAATTAAACTTATTATTTGACATCATTTTCCATTTTTTAATAAATGGCCGCGAGGAAGATTGCAACAGATTCTGCTGCAAACTTATTTTAGTCAGATCAGACAATTGTAAATGCTTGTATCTACTAACTATGCTATTTGTATAGATAGCATTATGCTACCAACTTTTCATATTTATTTAGTTGTTATTTCATTTATTGTTGTTTTGTTTATGAATGTCAATTCCGGCAACTGGCGATTTTTATTTTAATGTGTTAATTTGGACTGAGTCATCAAAGTGATTTAAGTTTAAGGTTCGCTTTTTTTGCAGTTACTGCAGATAAGTTATCTGCAGTAAGGTAATACGACGTCGTTTTGGGACGAAAATCATGGTGTTTTTGTAATTTTAATTTATTTCAGGATTATAATAGTCTTTATATTTATAATTTTTTAAGATTTCAATCCCAAAACGACGTCGTTTTGAGAATAAATGCAAATAACTTATCTGCATTAACTGCAGAAACATTTTAATGTGAGTTAATAGTGATTTTAATTATAACTAGTAGATTAGTAGTCTAATTAATTAGTTTAATGTGAGTTAATAGTGATTTGAATTAGCTCTTTTTTTCTTCTTATTATTAGAGTTTAATAATTTATTTATTTTAATCTAAAGATTAAATCATTTAAAAAAAATATTTTGAATTAATTGTTTCTTAAAATGAATATGTGTTTATTTTAAATAATATTTATTAAACTTAAAAAAAAATTAATATTCTGAAAATTAATAGTTAAATTTGTTATTTTTAAATTTACAGGTGACTCCAATCAAGGATAAATTTGGTAAAAAAAAGAATTAAATATTAATTTTATTAGGACGATTTACTTATTTTGTCGGGGTATTTAAGTTGGTCAAACAAATTTATCCTATTTTACATCTATGATTTTTTTTAGGATAAATTTGTCCATCAATTATTGCATTTGATTCCAACTTTTCCAATATCTTATAAAATAAGCAGGTATCCTGTTATTAAAAAGACATCGATATAAAATCATTGATTCCTACGTCATAGAAATGTGTTCACATTCCCCTCTCTCTGCATATATTAATATTAATATTAAGTACAAAATAATTTTTATATTGGTATAAATTATATTCTTAATATTAATCATTAATTTTACTTGTATTTAATAATCAATGTGATTAATAAATTAAAATTATTAAATAAAAATAGAGTAATAACTAAAATTGAGTGTTATATATTGTCCTTTTAAAGGATCTAAGATTATGTAATTTTAGTGATTATAACCATGTACTTTGGGGAGTACATAGTTATAATATAAAAAATTATTTTTTTCTCTTTTCATTTCAACAGACAATTTTTTGAAAAGTGTTTGAAAATAGAGAAAAAAATAATTTTTCATATTATACTTCCCGACGTACATAATTATAATCACTAATTTATCTTTAAAAAGATAAATAGTTTTTATATATATATATATATATATATATATATATATAAAAGAAAATGCTTTGTGCACTGTGACAGAAATTTTTTATCTGCCACAAAGGAAAAAAAATGAGAAAGAGAAACCCATAAAAAAAGAGAATATGGTAACTGATAGATTTCACCCCATTCCCCCCCCCCCCCCCCCTCTATGATAGATAAACTGTTTTTTTTTGTCAAAAGATGCATAGAACATTTCACACACACATATATAAGGGTGTTATTAATTTTATGTTAAAGGAAATAAATTATCTTATATTATAGAGATAAATCTGTCAGCCTCACTATTTATAAAAAATAAAATATAATAAAAAATTTTATAAGACCCATCTTTTATTAATGTAGGAGAAAAAATATTATCTCCTCTAACATGAGAAAATATTTTCATTATATATAAACACCAACTTCTTTCTGTACCGAAAAGGCCATAAGAACGTAACTAATTAATTCATGCAAGATCAGCCGGCTCTGGTTTAAATCAAACTTTTCTGACAAGTTGTTCAGAGTAGCAACTGCATGATTTTCTGTACAGAAAAGGCCATAAGAACCTAATTAATTAATTCATGCAAGATCAGCTGGCTCTGGTTTAAATCAAACTTTTCTGACAAGTTGTTCAGAGTAGCAACTGCATGATCCGAACCTAAATATTTAGAAAATATGCTACTGATATTATATATCATTGATTCTACCGGAATGTATCATTTTAATATTTATGGATCTCAGTCAATAATATAATTAAAATTGGCACTAAAAAAAATATTAATGTCCTCCTCTTACCGTGAGATAGAAGATATCTGGGACGTTTCCATTTAACTATATATCACTTCTTCTAGCTCGAATTTCGGATTGACTTCTAATAAATGACAGTTCAAGAGGGTTGTCAATAAGTTAAGAAAAGAATATTAGAAAAATCAGAGGATGCCGTTCCGGAATACTATTGTGCTATACGAAAGATATGTTACGAATCTTGTGTCAGTACTTAGAACTTCGTGACCTTTGAACAAATCTTTCAGTGCCCCACTGTATATACAACTTTGCTAAAAAGAGTAAAATGTTAGGATTTAGAGTGAAATAAAAATGAAATTGTAGATTTAAATGGAATAATTTTTTTTTCCCAAAAACAGAAAAGAAGAACACCGAATTCGATATTCCTATAGTACCGAAGATTTGTCCGTGACCTTTTGTCACTGATATCTGGAATCTGCACTAGGAGTTGCTATGATTTATAATGTCAAGATGGACCATTTTTTTTTTTAAAATTAATACAGCACAGTTTGAAATTAAATTTGAATTTAATAGTTATAATTTTTATTAGAAATAAACTATTAAGATTATAATAGTATAAGATATAATAAACTATAAAATTGTTAATTTTACTTGATTAATTTTCTTATTAATATTATAATTCCTTGTTTTTCTTTTAAAGTGAAATTTTCACTTCAAATGAAATTCATTTAAAAATTGAATACAATTCAATCAGAATATGTCAAGATTCAACAATACTTGAACAACCCATGATCACTCATTTTGTTATAGAATTCTAATAATATTTTTTTCTTTTTAAATTTGCTTAGCCTTACATCCAGGTGAGTTAGCATTAGTACTCCTTTATTTTTTTTGGTATGCAGCATTACTCCTTTAGCTATGTACTTAATTTTCATTAAATGAGAATATAACTGGAAAATGATTCTAGAAAGGAAAGAAAAAAGAAAAATTAAAGAAAAAAATATTTTATTATTCTAAAATATTATTTTCAATTAAATATAGTGTTACATCTATTTTAAAATATTTATTGTTTTAGATATTTATACACAGATTACAATTTTCATTAAATAGTCTAAACTAGAAGAAATTATAGTTATATTTGACTAAATTATTTTAAATTGAAATACTCAAAACATTATCATTTTATGAATGATTTCTGTCATTTTATTTATTAGATACACCAAGAAATAAAAATAGAGTTGAGAAAAACAATTAATGTCTTATTGATCCTCTATCGTGATTAAACAAAACAAAATTCATTTTACTAAATGAAAAAAAAAATTAAATAGAAAAATAATTTTTTTATGAAATATTATGAATTTAATTTAATTGCATATATTATATTCTAACTTATGTATTATGTTTTTTCTAGGATGATAGATTTTTTAGTTATGATATATCTCCATATTTGTGGAGTATGAGATTAATTTCCATCTAGGATAGTTTCTTGGGTATTGAAATTCCAGCCTTGTAAAAATGTCTTTGAGATCAAACTTATTTACTATTTCAGTCATTTTGAAAGTTAATTTTTTTCTTTCTAAAATGTCATTATTTGCACATTAATAATAAATTAAAGCCGTTAATCGTTAGCGACTAACATACGTGTGTGTGAGTGATTTTGATATATAACTCTTTCAATTGTTTTTCAAATGCAAACAAGCTTAACGTTAAAGTCACGGGGAGTAATCTTCAAAGATAGGTCAATTGGAAACTGAGTTTTTAAGGGTTTGTTTCCATTAGGGGTTCAAATCATGTTGCTTCTTTCCTCGAAGTCGCTGTTCCAACGAGAGGTAGCCTTCGAGTCGTAACAAGATGACTAAAGGAGGTTGAATAGGGATACCCTTCAGGTTATACAAAAAAAAACACAGGAAGTATGTGTTTATCATATTGTATGAGATAATTTTATTTCATGCAACACATAAAAAAGTGAATAAGACTAGCTCATTGATTAATGAGAAGAGAGAAAGAGACAAAAATAAATCTCATCTATTTTTTATATGTGAATGAGATAAAATACGAGTGACATATTTCTTAAAAATATATGTTATACATAAAAATAAAATAAAAAGAAAATATTGTAAATAGCGTTGTTTGTATATATCTAACAGTAAGGGAGAGCTAGAAGGTAAGCACGTGAGAATCTAAGGTTCAAACATTTCTCTTTCATAGAAGTGCATTCTATTTTCTCAAATGCTAAAAAGATTGAGATCTCTATTGACATGCTCGACCAAATTTTATTTTTTATTTAATCAATCTGCTCAAACATTTTTACTATGATAAAACATTTACACAAGTAAAGATTCAGCAAAAGAATCTAACGAGTCCGGGTTCTCTTCAACCTTCAAGAGCTGCAAATACTCTTCATAGAGCTTCTCGAGTGTTCCATGATCCGTGAGAAAATCAGATTGGCATTCAATGTCAGAGATGTTGACTATGACATGGTCTTCACCACCAAAGAATCCAAACCCGTCATTTTCTCCCTCGTTACCTACCCCCCAAACCACGTTTAACTCTTTGGCTTCTTGGCTTTGCTCTTTCTCTTGGCTTGTTGTTGCACTAGCTGAGTTGGAATCCAAGGTCAAGATACTATCCGTTCTAGGTAATTTTATAGATGATAAAGTCGTTACCCTTATGGGCTTTGGTAGATAAACTATGGCCTTCTCTGCCTTTACTTCTGCTCCTCCTTTGTTCTTGTTGCTCTTGTGCTTATTCTTCTTCTTTTTCTTCGCTGCTGGTTCTTGAGCTGGATCTGTTAACTTCTTGTGTGTGTTTGGATCTGTTCCTTGATTTTTCAGTTTCTTACTGAGATGGGTATTCCAATAGTTCTTTATCTCATTATCAGTTCGTCCCGGTATTCTTCCAGCGATGAGGGACCATCTATTTCCCAGAAGTGAATGCATTCTAATTATAAGGTCATCTTCTTCGGGAGTTATGTTACCTCTCTTTATATCTGGTCTCAGATAATTCATCCATCTCAGTCTGCAACTTTTTCCACATCTAAGAAGCCCTGCATCAAGCACCAACAAAATTATTATCTAATTAAATTAAATTAAAAAAAAAATACAATGAAGTAATAAACTTACTACTTTTTTATATATATAAGATAAAACTTTTTTTTTTCTTTAAATAAGCTCAAGTAAACTTACAACTTGAACTGAAATGTTGTTTTCGTCTAATTATAAAAATTAAAAACTATCAAGTGTAATTTTGGTGTAAAAAAAGAAAGGAGGAAAGAAAGATACACCGCATGAGCCATGTACATAAACGTACCTATAACAAATTTTTGGTAATAAAAAAATAAAAAAGAGAGGAAGAAATATAAAGAAGTTGTGAACAAAACCACGGGTTTAGAAGGGGAAAAACAAATCAAGAATAGAATATGAGAGATTACAATTATAAAAATCATGATGAACCGGGATCACGAAGGTGAAGACTGAAGATGAACATTATATATATATATATATATATATATATATATATATATATATATATATATATATATTAATAAGAGAGAAGCAGGGCAACAGATGAAGAGGAACCAATTAAGTCTTACCAGCTCTTTTAGGTAGTGATCTCCACTGGCCTTCTCCATGTGCTTGAATATATTTGGTGAGCAATGCATCTTCTCGAGGAGTCCATGGACCTCTGTGCAACCCAACTTTAGAACAACAAGGAGCTCTTCCCATCCTTGTGCACTCTTCTTCGCCTATCACTTAAACCGTACCAAAAAAATTAAAATCAACTTCAAGCCAAATTGTATGGAGAGAAGGTTCTCTACCTCATAAGCAGAGCACCTTGGGTTCCCGATACCTCCTTGTCCTTTTAAATGGTCCAGTAGATTCCGATCCATACCAATTTACCAACTTTTTGTTAAAATTATATTATTATTTTCATCCAATGGACCAGGACAAAACTGATGGTTGTTGAATTTTAAATTAGTTAAAGCCAGCAGTGATTATTCCTTGTTCCGATTTCCTATATCTCTGTAAATATAAAAAATCAAAGGATTATTTAAATGAGTTTTATGTTTATCATTTAACATAATATAACTTCACTTTTCTACACACACATTAAAGAAGTGGGGTCCACATGTTTTTCTTTCTCTTTCATCATTTCACTTTCTCTCTCCCTTTTGATGTGAGAGTTGGAAACAACACTTACATTATGTTACATAACACTAATAAAACCCTATTTAAATTGTCCATAAGTAATTAGATCCTATTATTTAATATGTTCATATTATATATAATATACGAGATAATTTATTTTTAATTTATACTAAATTTTTCTTATTGGATAAAAATAATTTATAAATTAATAAAAATAAAATATTTTTTATTTTGTATATAACTTTTATCAATTAATTTGTAATTTTTATTATATTAAAAAAGATATACTCGTTAAAAGAAAGTACAGACCTGATTATTTCGAGGTTGTGAATATTACTTAACGAGTAAAGAATTTTTTCAGTCAATTTCCAGTGAACTTAAAATGATGTCGTTTTGAGACGAAAATTAAGACGTTTTTGTAATTATAATATATTACAAGATTATATTAGTCTTTATCATTATAATTTTTAATTTTATAATTTCAAAATAACATTATTTTCACCGAAAATAACTTTATCTCGCAGAAAAATACTTTTCCCTTACTTAATATAACATCTATTGATCCGTGCACGAAACTCAACAACCTTTCTTATATCTGTCTTTCTTCCCTGCTTCGTATTGTTCCTTTAGCATGCATTTTGTCTGTACAAATATCAGTTGGAAACTTGGAATTGACGACTGACTATTAAGACGTAAGTGAATATGCGGGTACACTATTAAAAAAGAGAGTAAAGATTTCATGAATAAAATATGGAAAAAAATATTTCACATCTAATAAGAGATAAAATTATTTTTAGCAATTTTAAAACAAAATTATTTCAAGGTTTAGAAAAAAATATAAGAATTTTCAAAAAAAACTAGCTTTCTATTGTTTCATGAATTTTATTGAAATACCCTTTTTTTTTCAAATACATTATAGGAAAAATATTTTTTCCTCCTGATAAATGATATAAAGTCAATTATTTTCTAAAAGAAATATTATTGTGTGTGAATCCAAGAAAGATTATTCCGAATTCCAAGGTAAGTTTTAAATAATTATGTGAGTAAAACAAGACACGTTAAAAAACTGAGTAATTTAAAGTAAATATTATTTTACGAGGAAAAAATAAGATGTAGTTGTTATAATTTATTGGATTTGGATGTAAATGCCTCTCCTAAACGATTTTCAACAGAGTGGACAATATAATATTCAGCGGAATACATACTGTTTGCCCCGAAGTTGTACTGTTTGAAAAAAAAAAAAGGGACTCTTTTGGGACACCTTATTAGAATGAACTCCTCTTGAGTACCCTCTACGTCTTGCTAATTAAGATCCATTATTTACAAGTTTTATTTTAAATCAAACAGCTTTCGTTTTTTTTTTTTTTTGTAATAAAACAGCTTTCGTTAACCTGATCATAGATTAGAATATAGTAGTTAACTGCAAGTTGCAAATTAATTGTACGTAGCAGCAATCAGTGTTGAAACTGAAAGAGTAAAGGTGGTAGCATGCATTATAAATGAAATTCTCTTTGAGAGAACTAGCTTCACAATGATGTGAATGTTCTCCGGAAAAAAAAAAAAAAAAACAAGCAATCAATTAACTAGTTTTCTCGTAAAATTTTGGTAACTTTCAAATTTCACATAGGAATCGATAAACTACAATATTTTGAATTTTGATCCGTTTATTCGGAGTGGAGAGGGAAATTTTTTTTTTGGTACGTGGAGAGGGAAATTTGACTTTCTCGTATGTATACAATCTTTGTCAACTAGTAAGTGCATAATTATGCATTTAATAATTTCATTATTGCTAACATCTTTTGGCTTAATAGAAAGTTGTCAAAAATAAAATAAAAATTATATGACATAAATTATCAAGTAAAATGATAACAGAACTATCAATCCTTTTTTTTTTTTGGCACTTCCTAACATCCTCACGGTTGTCTCTTCTCCTGTTTCTCTATATACTAATATTTTCTATGTGTGCCAATTCATAAAATTTATTTTTAAGACCAAACAGGCCTACATCACATAGTAGGTAGGAAAGGATCATAGCAGCGTTACAAGTACAACTATATAAAATGGGATCAATAATCCAATTTTTGTTTGCGTGAGTGAGGTATTATCTCAAATGCTTACGTTGTGATTACGAGAGTTCCAGAGAGTATTAATATTATGCAATTTAAAATAGGTGTCAGATGTAATTGAATGAAATTTAAATTTTAGATAATCTAAGCATGATCTCTGATCACTCGTGAAATAATTTCATTAATTAGATCCAAAATTTTAAGCATTAATTTGATCAACTCATACCTATAAAAAGAGAAATGTACAATTTACGTGAGGGAGTGTCTCTAAATACATGATAAAGTTAGACTTTTTCCTGGTCCAACCGTAGAAACTTGCTATATTAAATTTCGAATTGAAAGAACCAAAATGTGTGTGTTTCAAACACAGACTTTACAATATTCAACTCATTCCCACTGACTAAGTAAGGCAGTCATGCTCCGAGTTCTGACTAGGTGTTACATATTTGCATCACAGAAATGCATATATATATAACAAGGTTCATATGTAATATTGTCGTATGATAAAAATGAAGCCACGTTTTCTCGATCAGGTACTGTAAAGTGTAAATGACACAGGCCTTGTTCGTGTCATATTTTGACAAAACTAGTTTAGAGTTAATTAGCTTTATAAAAGTCATGTTGAGTTTTTGATGAACACAATTTTGATTAGGGATGATGCATGCATGTGTCTAGTTGTTTGTGTACTAACTACAAAAGAGGGAGTTTTCTACATGGATAGCTTGAAAACCTACCCCCTTTCATTGAGAAATTCAAAGAATGAGTTATTGAATCGATGGATATGCCCTTGACAATTAAGACCACAATTAAGGTGGATTGAAGTGAACTTCCTGATGAAGTGGCTTCTTCTTTTGACTAATGTAGCTATCCAACCATGGTTAAACAGGTATTTGCCTCTTTTCAGCCTCACTTTGTTGCTTCGGAAAGTTTCAGTTTGAATCTTACGAATGTGGCTCTGCCATATATTAATGTTTGCACACTTGGAGGAAATAACAGAAAAATATCATGCTAAAATAAAAAAAGAGCATTAACAATTACATTTTGTTTTTATTTTTTAAGTTTAATCATAAATTACACGCATCTCAATTAAATTAATGTAACCAAAGACCAAAAGTGTCTGCAAAATCCTAACTGAAAAAAAAGCTATACTTAGAAATTAATAATCGTTAAAAATTTGTTCCGTTAATTAGTGACATGGTAGTTATGAATCCATGTCATTTTTTTTTTTGGAACATTAATGGTATGCATGACAACCTTTTCGGAATCAAATTTTTCTTTAATTTCTGTTTCCGAGAACAGAGATGGATAGAAAACTCGTTTGGTAAAATCGGTTTATTTTTTTTGTTTCCGGAGTGAATCGATTTAAATTTTATGTTGGGAACAGAAAAAAGAATAAAATTTTTTTCTATTTTTTTATACCGGGCACAAAATGAGAAACATTTATTTCTCTCAATCACTCTCCATCACTATCATCGTCATCATCACCATTACCACCATCGTCGTCGCCGTCATTGTGCCACCAATGTCGTCGTCACCACCTCCACCACCACCGCCGCCACGATGCCATTGTCACCACCTCCACCCATGCCACTACCACCACCATCATCGCAGCCACTGTTGTCACCACCACCACCACCATCGCAATTACCACCATCACTTCCACCATCGTCACCAACCACCATGTCATCGCCGCCGCCACCATCACCACCATCAATGTTCCCGGGAATTTTCGTTTAGTATAGTGACATAAATGATTAAAATTAATGTTTGATAAAATTTTCTTTATTTTTTGTTCCATAGAATGAATTGGTAGCCCATAAATATGGATTAACAGAAATAAAAAAAAATCTCATTTATTGTTTGACACACTATTTATTAAGGGTTTAATGTTTCATCACTAATTGGAGATATTGTAAAACAACATTGTTTTGAGATTAAGAAAAAAAAATGCTAAAAACTAATATAATTTAATAATAAATTAGAATTACAAAAATATCATTTTTTCTAACCTCAAAATAATATTTTTTTTGAGGTCAAAATTAGAGGGTTATTATCTGCTACACATACACAAGGGTATGTACTACCCTTTTTTTTTTTCTCCTCACAAGACCTCACACACTTCATGTGTATAGAGGAGATAATTTTATTTTTCATTTATAAGAAAATATTAAATCCTTTATTAAACACATATTTTCCTTGATCGGGAATCAAACACGTTTTTACTCGAAATTTATTACTAAACACAGAAAAAACATATTTCTCTCACATTTTTTATTTTTATTTTTACGTTGGCGAGGAATTCCATATTATATTTTTCTTTTTCATCATATCAGCTAAGGGGCAACATGTATAACCATATAAAACGCTATGTAGAGTTGTATCTTCCTGTAAGAATAATACTACACTTGATTAGACTATAAGGAAACTTGTGGAAGGCGAAACTGCGGGATATATATATATATATATATATATATATATATATATATATATATATATATATATATATATATATATTTTTTTTTTTTTAATTACGCTTAAGGAGGCAAGTGAACTTGCGCCTTCTATTAGAGACTTCATCACAATTCGATAGGTCAATGTTGATATTAAATTGCTCAAAAATGGTACAATCATGAACATATACGATAGTCTTTAGAGGCAGTTCGCGGTTGAGTATTGGTAGGACATTAATGCGCGTATAAAGACGAACTACCTACAATGTTGATCTCAATATATAATAACATGGTGTTGCTCATAAGTATTGATCATATACTCAACATTTTCGTCATTAAATATTTCAAGAGCAATAAATATGCTTTCATTTTGAGATGTCAAAATTATATAGGGAAAAGTTATATTTACTATCTTTTTTTCTTACTACCTCTTACTATCAAATTTTAACCGTTGATTTCCGTCAATCTAATGATTATAATTTATTAAAATTTAATAATTAATTAATAAGTGTAACCCAATAAATTATAATCGTTAAATTAACAGAAATCAACGGTTAAGATTTGATAGTAAGAATTAGCAAGAAAAAAGATAATAAGTATAACCTCTCCCAATTATATATGTTATATTATAATTTTAAAAAATGATTTGATAAGATTGAAATTTAATTTTGAAATGAATATCTCTCCATCATATTATAATTGATATAGTTTTATATTTAAACAATTCCTGTGTTGGTTTTGAATGTGATCCTTCGTTGCCCTTAAAACTTTCCTCCGTTCGCATGTATGAAAATTCTCATTTTTCACAAGCAAGAAAGAAAAGGTAGTAAACGTCAGTATCAAAGAAAATTTTGAGTGAAGAGGTCAGAGATGAGGTGTAATATCTGACAAAAGGATTTCGATTTCAATATAAGGTGAGGTGTTGAGGCTTCTATCACCTTGATGGAGAATGCAACCACTTGACCTTTTTGCGACGAGTTACGTGAAATTTTACCATCTAGCGGCCGAAATTTTCTTGTTACAGCGGATGTACCCCGTAAATTAAATCCTTAATACTTTCTCCCTCTTTCTTCTTCCTCTCTCTCTCTTTCTGGTGGCGCATTGGGCTGGAACACTATATATTTGCTCCTATCGGCCACACTCGCTGGCACAGGTGGAAGCCCAATTCACCCCGGTCTCATTCAGATAAATAATTAGCCACATCAAAAGTGAAAAGAAATTTCGCCTTTTACAAAGTAATATCACATGTACGTCCTAATCATCAAATCAAGTGCAATCTTATGAAAAGGTATAATTTCACATAACATTTTACATTAGAGTAGAATCATTTGATATTGGTGTCAAATTTGAAGTTTAACATCTTATCTGAGAGAAGATTAATAGTGTCATATGTTTACAAATCAAAGTCATTGATCTTTTTTGATCTAATGGTTCTCAGATGAGATGTCAAATTTCAAATTTGACACTAATATCAAAGGATCCTACCTCTTTACATTATTACGTTTAGAGTTATGCTTTAGAGACATGACAAGAAAAAAATAAATAAATAAACTCATTTTGGGTTCTTAATAAAAAATAAGATCCCTACAGTAATTAATTACAAAAAAAACTTATTTTGCTTTGGCAGTTGGCACCAATATAAGAACAAATTATCTTAAGGATCGATGCGACTTCTGTCCGACTCGGATCACTCTTGTATTAATCATTTTGTCTATTATTATGTGAGTTCTTTTAATTTTGTTTTGTGATTGATTGATTTATTTTGAACCCAGTTCCATCATACAGACGATAAGGATAACATGCTAATTTTAATTGCTATTCTTTTAAATTTTAAATTTATTGTTTAGAATTAATTATACGCATATATTTTTATATTTTGTCTGACTTAATTGTAAACATCATTTTCATAATTCTAAACTTTTTTGAAAAGATTTTTTAAATTATATTCTTTAAAGTTTATCCAAATTTCAAAATACTGAAACAATATACAAAATACTTGTTAGTTATACATAATTGAAAAAGTTCTGAAAATGATGCTAGGAAAAGGCCGTTAGATACAGGAATGGCAGGTAGACTGGTGTGTGCATGATGGAGAGCCATTTCGGTATGCATGCTTGTTGGATACTATACTAGCAGTAGCATTAAATAATGTACGGCCCATGATATTTTTCTTCCCTCTGTATTTGGTCACAATTTATATACGGGCAAGGTAATAAATAAGGGGTTTGTATTTGTCATTTAACATGACACAATAAATTTTTATACAGACACAACATTTTGTGGAGCTCATACTTTTTCAAGAAAAAAAAAAAAACTACGGCACGCAAAACGAATCTCTATAACATTACATACTCATTTTTTCTACAACATAACTCTTATAAAACCCAATAAATAAACGTACAAAATTGTTTTCAGCTGTTATTTGCATTCATTGTATGAGCTCTCCTATTCACTATTTTGCGTGAGTCTGTGTCTGATTGGCTCTCAACAGTTGTCTCTGAGAACTTGGACCCCCAAAATAAAGCAACAGAACTGGACAGTGGTCATTGCACTTTCCTTGCCTACATCTATCGTTAAGAATTTTCCTTTTCATGCAACCAGTTGGGTCATTTAAAAGCACTCGCTTCAATTGTCATGTCATGATTGTATTTGCAGATTTTGACCATACGCATACCTTTTTTTTTTTTGCGGGTTTGCAAACAAATATTCAGATTGCATGCCAAACAAAATATCCATATAGATTCGATTAGTGGAGAATTTATGATGGGAAATCACGTAATTAAATAAAAAAACAACATACTAATTTGCTTAACCAAGATTTGTTATGTAATAAAATATTCGATTAGTTGAAATTAAATATTAGCATTCGTATTGATACTCGTTGAATAAACCGATTGAGATAATTAAAATAGCATATTTTCCATACAGGAAAAAACTTTTTTTGCTCAGTGAAAAAAAAAAATGCCTGATTCACATGAATTAAAAGCATCACTATGATATTAATTATTTAAATTTTGTATAAATTAAAATTTAAAATAATAATGTGTCTTCACTTGATGTGATAACTTTATAATTAGGAAAATAATTATCTCATGTTATATGAGATAATTATCTCATACAACAGATACAAGATAGTGAGATCTACTTTTTTTTTTGAAAAAATAATAAATTTTACTATTTTATCTCTGTTGCATGAGCTAATTATCTCATGCAAAATGAGATAAATAGATTCGTTATAATTATCATTAAATACATGAAAACTAGTAAATTGAAAAATCCAGTTTCATCAGACTATAGTCTAATGTTTGGGCCATCATATGATGTCCAGCCTAAATCGAACGCAAGAACGAAAAAGAATAAGGAGAAAAAGAACAGGCAGAGGCCCAGCTTATTTCCATGCTTTGGATTTGGGTTTTATTTTTCTATTTTAAATGGCCCACTTTATGTTTTAACGACTATCTTCGGCTCTCAGCAATACATAAGTTAAATATTCCAGTAAAAAAAATGGTATTTAAGTAAGTTTTAAAAGACCCAATACAAAAATATCAAACATCAGTTCCAGAGCTTAAAAGGAAAAAATTGCTATATATATTTTTTAGATAGCAATCAGTTTCCTGAAAATAATTAATGAGAGGTTGATTGAGGAATATAAAGTCATGTTACTTCCAATACCTAATTCAAGATTTCAAGTTATTGGGCAAACATTTATTTTTTATTTTAAGCATATATTAAAATGAGGATAGTATAATAGGGAAAAAAATAAATTAATAAAATTCAATTAAAAATAATTGGAGTTTCTCCTGAGTCAGAATCATTTTGTACCAAGTAAATTACATTTCATCTTTAAAAAAAGTTATATTCTTCGTTAAAACAGAATACAAGAATTGTATTTCCCGGCTGAAATCAAACTATGGTATTCTATTTCTTTAATAAATGAATAAAAGTTTAAAGATTCGTTTTTTCTACGGTCAAGGTAAATAACTTATTTACATTGACCCTAAAACGACGTCGTTTTAAGGCAGAAATCAATGTATTTTTGTAATTATAATTTATTTTAGGATTAACATAATCTTTTTAATTATAATTTTTTAATTTTTCAACTCAAAACGACGTCGTTTTAAGGCAGAAATCAATGTATTTTTGTAATTATAATTTATTTTAGGATTAAAATAATCATTTTCATTATAATTTTTTAATTTTTCAACTCAAAACGGCGTCGTTTTGGGAGCGAATGTAGATAACTTATCTACATTCACTTTAGAAACATTAAAGCCAAAGTTTAAAGGGAAAATATTTATTCAGTCACTGAAGATAAAGTTATCTACAATAAATCCCAAACCACGTTGTTTTGGGTTATAAAATTAAAAAAATATAATGATAAAGACTAATATAATTTTGCAATAAATTAGAATTACAACAACATCTTAGTTTCCGCCACAAAATCACATCGAGGGCTCATTGGAGATAATTTAGAAATTCTTTGCCCAAATTTAAATAACTAAAATGTTAATAGGTTCAATTTATTTTTAAAAAATAAATTTTGTTATTTTTGTCCAAAAAAATGTGTGTTTTATGCTTTTTAAAAATATATATAACATTAATCTTGATATATATATATATATATATATATATATATATATATATATATATATATATATATATATATCAATGAAGTATTAAATAATTTTGATGTAATTAGATGTTATGACCACGTCGATCCATCCTAATTTTATTTTTTTTGGATATTATCTATCAGTTCATCAATTATTTGACTATTCCGATTTGAGCCAGTTGCGTTCCCAAAAACTTAAACTTAATTCCACTAATTAATTTTAAAAGTATTTTTTACAAAAGTTAAAGCTATTTAAATTTTTAAAAAAATATTTAATTTTTGATTTTTGCTTTTTTTAAAAGCTAACATTTTTACCTTAAAAAAAACATATTATTGACTTTTTTATGACTTTTTTTTTTAAAAGCAGACATTGAAACTAACTTTTTTCATAAGTGTTCTTTTTTTCTTAAAAAAAAAATAGCTTTTGAAAAAAAATAAAAATTAAGGCATAGCCTAACCTCATGTAACCATTTTTCACCTCTAATAAATGGTGAATCTCATTATTTCTTTTTTTGATAACATGAATCTCATTATTTCTTTTTTTGATAACATGAATCTCATTATTTCGACGGATATATCAATATATACATATAGTTTGTAGAATATTATAAAGTTCTATAAGGGTCAGCTATAGAAGAGAATATTATTCTCATGTTACTAGAAACCCGTAACATGTTTTCCAATTACATGTTGAGATGGGATAAATTTATTTTCAAGTTTGAGATGAAAAAACTCAAAATAATCTCAGAAAACTTTTTTCTCCCATTATTTTATTTTACACATCATTTCCCAATCGAAAATGCTATCTTATACATAATATTTTTATTTTTCCATAGCATCAGTATAATTAATCTAATATTTTCGAAAAAAAATTAAACTTATCAAACACCTTTTTGTAACTTACTTGAAAAAAACAATTCATCATATTTCCAAAAATCTTTTTTTCAAATAAAGAAAAAATCTACTCTACCAATCGCTCTAAATTTTTGTCTCTTTCAATAACATGACAATGGTATTTGTCTTAATAGAATTACAGAAGCTATTTTTCAGCGGGGCCTTTGAGTTCGTGCCTTGGGCCCTATCCCACGGAATTTTTATTTTATTATTATTAATTTTTAAATGATAAGTTTATTTTTTTATTAATTTAAATTATTTTTCTATATTAACTTAAAAAATACAAATTTGTTTTAAAATAATTTTTTTATCATATGATTTATTTATTTTAATCTAAAATTATTTGAATTGAATAAATTCTTTATTAAAAAGTCATAGTACATAAATTCATTGAAATAAATGAATTTAATTTAATAAAAATATATTAAATATAAATTCAAACTAATCAAAATATATCAAATGCAAATTAAACAAAATTATTAGAATATTCCAAACCATAAAATTAAATTTCGAAATATAATTATAAGAGTTTAATGTTTCTCATGTTGTAGGAGATAAAATTATCTCTTACACACATATAAAAGTATGTAAGGTTCATATTTTCTTTTTCTTCCTTCTACTCATATACTCCCACATGAGTGCTACACATTTTCCTGTTATGTGTAGGACATAATTTTGTCTCTTATAACATAAGAAACATTAAACCCTAATTGAAAATCATGAATTATGTATTTAATTTGTTATATTTTATTTTTTAAAATTGTCTTTGATATATTTTGAATAGTTTAAACTTATATTTTTTTTATGAAATTAACTGTATATATTTTAATAAAATTATATATTAAGTTTATTAATAATTTTTTTTATCTATTCATAAATTAAGATCTAAAATAAATGAATCAAATGATAAAGAAAAATTTATTTTAAGAAAATTCTTATTAAAATAATTTCATTAGAATTTTTTTTTAATTTGATAAGATATATTATAGTTGTCGAATTGGTAAAATAGTTTAAGTTGTTATATAATAATACAACAAAATTTATATTGTGTGTATGATAAATATAGTACTAGAAACATTACAGTTAATTTTTTTAAAACTTGTTAAGGGTCTTGAGTCTTTTTTAAATATTATTTTTTATCCAAAAAATATAGGCAATTTAAGTTCTAAAAGATTTCTATAAGTATTTCGGTAAAAAATAATATTTTTAAAAGTTTTTTTAAATTTATAATATTTATTTATTTAATAGCATTTTTACGGATCACCTGCATCTAATATATATATATATATATATATATATATATATATATATATATATATATATATAGATATTTATATAATCTGAAAGTATTTTTATTCAGCCACCTCCGATTAATTTGTCTCAAAGTGCGACCCCGAGAGTTATCCCTCGTTAAAATGATGGCTCTATTAAATTTTGTCACAAAAGAAGAATAAGATTAATATCATTTTATCAGTCAAAGATTACCTTCGTTCGATGCCACTTTTTTTTTTTTTTAAAGATTATTTTTTTTCACTTTCCTTTATTTGTAATTTTTAATTTTTTTTTTTATATTATCGTCTGTGTATACCGATGAAGAAGAGGAAAAACTATCAGAAATTAAATAAAATATCATATATTTGTTGACGTGGCTGACTGCTAATAAAATGGAACAGAACCCAAGGAGACTTAAATTCCTTATAATAATAATTAAAGAAGTGTTACTAAAAAAAATTAATTAAAGAAAAATTATGACTTCAAACGGATTATAAGCGAAACGATGGAGTAATGTTAAAAGCTGAGGTTGAGCGAATGAGCGAGTTAGATATTCCAAGAAAGAGGTATCAATTCTATTACCAAAAGATCAAAAAAAAAAAAAAAAAAAAAAAAGTACACCAATCCACACCGAAATGGTGAGTGAGATTCTGTGGACATTTTTTGGCATTATTGGGAAGATTTTTTAAACCAATTGCTGTCGCCATCACAAGTTCACAACCAAAAGGGGTGAGAGAAAGCGAGAGTGTGAATTGACACCCACCTTCCACCCATCATAACTCAGATATTATATTTGTATAATTTGTTTAATAATTTTTTTGATTTAAATAATTAATTGCATAATTAATAGTTGGTTGATTAAAAATTGAAGGATTTTTTATTTTGTTTTGTTTTTTCCAATCCCATCGCACAGTATTTAGGATCCACTGTGGCCTCTTTTTGTCGTCTCTTGTCGGCTATTATCACTGCCACTATTTCTATTGAAAAGTTCACCCATCTTTTCCCATACCTTTTGTTTTGGTATTATCCCTGTCACAATAATGCTATCCCCCCATGGATTACGAAGAAACACAATCATGACTCATAAAACAACGTTGTAGCTGATTTTAGGATGCAAAATTATTAATAAGTTCTTTTGTTAGTAAATTGGACGGTATTGTTTATGAACTTCTTCCTGGTTCATGGTGGTAGCCAGAAAGACGGTAGTGCATTTGCAAAATCGCTCAAGTCAGTAATTAAAAGAAAGGGAAAAAAGAGCGTCCTTTTAAATAATATAAATTGTTATTTTATTAATTTTTAATTATGTATTTCTGAAAATACGTAATTATAATATTAAAGTTATATTTTTTTTACGATTTACGTCAGCACATAATTTATGAAGAGAAAAAAAAAATACAATTTTAATATTATAATTATATATTTTCAAATATATATAATTAAAACCGTTAAGAAAACATAATTTATATCCTTTAAAAAAATACTCGCCGAACCTTAAACAAAAGCGAATAGGAGACATAAGACATTGACCTTGTTATGGACATGACAAAGACCTATATTCTAGAAGGTCCAAATAGGGCTAACAACTAAGAGGGAATTAAGGAAATATTCCTTAATTATGCTAATCCTACTACGGCTGCAATGGATCAACAATTGGATCCCAAATGCTCCTGAGAGACCCAAAAGTCCACTTCTGCCAGGTAACTCATCTATAAATAAGGGGTTAAACCAATAAGGTACACACTCTCTAAACCCTCTCTCTTAGCTTGTCACTGTGCACACACCCCACGCCTTAACTATGTCGTATATATTATTGTGCACAATGATCCGCTGATCTCTAGGGTACCTTCTCTATAGGTACCTGAGGGAGGACAAACAGATCCCTTATTAACATATCAATCTCTGATTGGACATATCGATCTATCAGATCGTAACAGACCTATATAGAGAAAAACTGGTTGACTCTTTACAGGTCATGCCAGCTTTTTTTGACTCCTCATATTTATTTTACAGTTTTACCCTTATTTTAAATTTTTATTTATAAATTTTATCTTTTACCCTAATAATCCATCCTAATAGTAAATTGTTTTATATTTTTTCCTTCAAAACTATCGGAAGAACTTTATATAATCACCAAACATCTTTTAGCTTTATTTTTAATTTTTTTTAAACTTTAGCTTAAAGTAGCTTTTAGCTTAAGAAAGAGAGGTGCCAAACATGCCCTTAGAGAAATTAATTTCAGTAGATATACTAGGTTTCATAATTAAAAAAAGGTTTGTTTTTTTCTACAGTATATGTAGATAACTTATCTACATTGAGCCCAAAACGATGTCGTTTCGAGACAGAAATTAAGGTATTTTTGTAATTATAATTTATTTTAGGATTATAATAGTTTTTTTTATTATAATTTTTTAATTTTTCAACCCAAAACGACGTGGTTTTGAAAGCGAATGTAGATGGCATATCGATCTATATTCACCGTAGAAACATTAAAGCCTTAAAAAAATACTACATATTAGGCCAAGAAACTTGGTAATAAAGATATAACGTAAAATAGGCGACTATTAATTATTTTCTATAAATTTCCACCTCGCATATCAATAAGATTTGAATTTAAAATCCTTAATGTAATATTCTTAATATAAGAGCATAAAAAATACCCAGAACAATAGTATCTAATAATACTTGTTTAAAATAAATCAACTTATTATTATGACCTAATTTGATGTTATGTTTAATCTTAGGTACCAGAAGAGTCTAAAGAATGGGTGGTACATCTTTTTAGCTGGAGCATACAAGCATATTCAACTATGGATGCGTATAAACAACTACTAGCGATACTGGTTAAATGCCAAAGTTGTGTTTTTTTTTTTTTAAATGAGTACATAAATTTAGAGTTGAATAAGTTACATTACTCGACTCATGATTAATTTTATATTTATACGAGTTTTTGTCCAAAAATAATAATTAGAGTTATGGAATAAAAAAAAATAGTTTCGCCGAATAATATACACAAATTCCATCAGTGTCTCTCCTCTCCATTGTCTTTATCAAAAGTTATTACAATTAACAAAAAATTTATGCTTTTTAATAAAGCGATTAGTATTTCTCAAATTATAAGAGATAATTCTATCTCCTAAAATAAATAAATCCCATACAAAGAGAAGAGAAGAAAAAAATATATTCCACCTATTTTTATGTACATAAGACATAAATTTATCTCTAAGAAACAAAATACTTTAATAAAAGTGTATAGAGAGAGTGCAGACAAAAAGATTTATTTCTCCAAAAGAATTCACTATATAATTTTGCAGACTGTCATGTTTTCACTCAACCAATGACGTGATGACATGATAACCTTAAATTTGGAGACAAAATAGACTGTGTATCATATTCTGTGATCAGTCACCCATTTATTCATTTAAAACGACGTTTTCTCAAATACGTCCTTTGCTGGTTTGATCTTTTCCTGGAAAAAACAGGGGGATTAGGTAAATATTAGAGTTAAGTATAAAATTGAAAAAGGAGAAGGATATTGTAACAACTAAGTTGTGTTATTACCATGTTACTTCCAATTAATCTCACCGTTAGATCGATTATGTTGATCCAACGGTTATATTTATTTCCATCTTTGTATGGTTATCATTCCCCATATTTAAAGTGAAAGCATTAAATATGGAAAATCATAACCATATAAAGGTGAAAATAAATATAAAGTATTAAATTTGGAAAATCATGATCATACAAAGATGAAAATAAATATAACCGTTGGATCAACATAATCAATCTAACGGTGAGATTGATTGGTAGTAACTTGATAGTAACACAACTTAGTTGTTACAATATCCTTTCCCTTGAAAAAGATTATATTTAATAAATAATAAATTACATCAAGTGTTTCACTCTTCTAGCAAGGTTGTTAATTATGGCCACCCTAATGCTTAACTGGTGGTTAATTTGAGCTATCAATTATGGTTTCAGCACATTTTAGCTGCATGCCCAGGTTGAGAAGTCATCTGGTCAGTCACCATCAAAGCATTTGGAAATTTCTCTTAACACAAACTGTTTACAAGGTATAGCACAAATATAAGAAAAATGAAGGAGACGAATCATTATAGAAGAGAATTGAATGTGTTTGATTACTTTGTAAGCAAACCCTAGCTAGTATATGTAACTGCTAAAAAACATGGGGAAATATTTTTTTGCAGCAAAAGCATACGGTTAAAGGCAAGAATCAAACCATTCAAATACAACCTCTTTCATAAACGTAAAGAATAATTTCTCATAATTGATTGTCCTTGATTAGAGAAAAAGAAGGTTTGACAAGTGAAACATTAGCAAAGAGTCTATATCATTAAAAAAAGAAAAGCCACCCCAAGTCCATAGTACATATACTCATTATTAATTCCACCACACAAAATAAAAGCAGACCAAAACGATAAGTAAAATAAATTAAGGGCCGTTTGGATGAATTTGTAGCAAAGAAGCTGACTAATTGAAAATGAAAGGGTCTCGGTTCGATATATATCACTTTTGAGAGGTTTTAAATATCTTTATCTTTGACTCGTCCCCGTTCCGAATAATCTAATAGCTAACTCAAAAAATTAAAGCTTACGAGGATATCAAAAAAAACCAACTCACCTCAAAATAATTAAGATTGAGTTAACTCAAACAAAAATAACATAAAGGCTAAAACATACTTAATGAAGAGATATTGCAAGTATAGTCAAAACAGATACATTTCTCTTCTCTAACTTTCTCTTTCTTTTTCCTTTGCATCGTTCATAAAGTAAGCCAACAGATAAAGCCACTCCACAAACGAACTAAAACATTCTTTCTTGCACTAAGGAGCAGCTGCAGACAAACAAGGTGAGTTCTCTCTCTCTCTCTCTCTGAAGTCATCCGTTGCTTTTCTCTTTCTTTTCTTGTCTGAATTCATGGCTGCCACTCAGTTGCCAAAGGTGGGGTTCGATTTTTTCTTATGTCTTTTCCTTGATGCAAAAATTCCGAGCTATTTGTTCTGAGTTTTGGCTTGTTTAAATTAAAGCTGACATAAATATGAAGTTCCACTAGATTTAAGAATTATTTGTATCTTTTTAATCTTCTAGCTATATCAAGGAGATGATGTTCTCTATCTTCTCTTTTTTTCTACCAATAAAAGTTATGATCAGATCCTAAATACAAAAGCACTGCTACTGCTTTTACTTTTCCTCTTCTTTACCTTTTTGCTCATGTGATAATTGTTGTCGAAAAGCATAAAAAGAAGGAGTGTTTGTTATTTTAGCTACCTTGTTTTTTGACTTATGTAAACTTGAAATTACCGGCTCAGGTTCTTGTCACATATGAACAATTATGTAATTATTGCTTTCCTCTCTATCTCTTTTGGGTTTTCTAATTAGGAGGAGGTTGGACCTGTGAGAGCCATGGAAGGGATAGGTCTCAATTCAGTGTTAGAGAAAAAGGCCAGACCACAAGAACAATTGAACTGTCCAAGGTGCAATTCAACCAACACCAAGTTCTGTTATTACAACAACTATAGCCTCACACAACCTAGATATTTCTGCAAGACTTGCAGAAGGTATTGGACTGAAGGTGGGTCTCTCAGAAACGTTCCCGTTGGAGGTGGTTCCAGGAAGAACAAGAAGGTCATCATGACTTCATCATCATCATCATCATCATTGTCAACAGCTTCACCAAAGGTTCCAGACTTAAATCCACCAAGCCTCTCAGTCTCAACTATTTGTTCCCAAAACCCTAAAATGCAAAGAGGCCACGATCTTAATTTGGCTTTCCCAGATATGGAGAAGTATCATGGCATGTCTCAATATGTTGAGATGCCCAAACTTGACCATAGCTCTTCTTCTGTTCCTACTTCTCTCTCAGCAGTTGAGATACTTCAGTCTAACATGGCTTCTAGTTCTAGGGGTTTGAATCCTTATTTTCCTAATTCCTTGATGTCAAGTTCAAATAATGCTATTTACCCATCTGGGTTTCCCATGCAAGAAATTAAACCAAACCTTGGTTTTTCAATTGATGGGCTTGGAAATGGATCATATGGGGTACAAGAGAATGGTGGGAGGGTTTTGTTCCCTTTTGGAGACATGAAGCAGCTTTCTGCAGGTGTTGAAGTGGAACACAATAAAGAACAAGGAAATTCAACTGGATATTGGACTGGAATGATTAATGGAGGGTCATCATGGTAAGGAAATAAAGTAAAGTACGTAATTGGAGAACAAGGAAATTGAGAACCTGCATTATTAATTTTCTTTATCTACCCTATTTTTATCCTTTTAAATGGGTCATTATAATTTGTTTGAAGTTTTTAAGAACTAACAATAGGATACATATGGTTACTTTGGTTTTGCATACACTACATTTGCTATTGGAGCAATGTAAGGATTTTACAACTCATCTTGGTTGTTTTTGTATTTAGAGATAGATGAAGAGGTGAATATAGGGCCTGCTTTTGCCCAAAGTCATGCAACCTGTATTCATGAATACTTCTGTCAGAAGTAGATCGATCACCTTTATTGATGTATGCTTTCAAAGATTTGGTCCAAATGACTTTTAATGTTAAGGAAAGACTCAAATATATATATATTGGTTGGGTGCTTAATTTGTGCTCTTTCCTTTCCTTTCTATGTATGTGTCTGTGCAAAAATTAGTGGGTTGTGTCAGCTTTGATTGATATCTATATTATCACACCCGAGATTCTTCCAACTATGAAAGCACTTGGTGGAATTATTGGGAAGAATAATAGGAAAAAGATATATAACTGAAAAAGGAGAAACAAGGCTGAGGAGGACGTACGTCACACACACTTGTAAATTGTAATGCAAGCTAGAATAGTAAACCATAATGTTAATAAGAGCATGTATTTGAACAGCAAGCTGTCATATACATATTTTAACAAATTGGGCAAATCTTGAAAACTGGATTACCTGCCCCCAACCAAACACTAACCTAATACAATGGTCACCCACTTGCTGTTTATTTTAATAGGAGGACTCGTCGTTACATATCCTCAATTCCACGAGTGATGATTTCCTACGTCATCATCCATCACCCTCTATACATTTAATTATGTGCAAAGATTACAAAAAATTCTGAATACCCCACCTTCTTTCCCCATTTTAGTGGGACCCCACAAACATTCCCTTGGCAAAGTGGAAAGCATTTCCTTTCCTTCTTCACCTGGCCAGGTCAATGCCTTCACATGTCGACGATTAATTAACTATTATTTTGTTGCCATTATCTTTGTATTTTTCACTTCGAGTAAGTTCAATTGGCAGACAAAACACCTTTTCTTTCTTTTGTGTTGCCCTAGTCTCCTAATTAGCATTTTCTTTTCCTTAGGGGGTATGAATGAATATCTTTGAAAATCAAAATGTTCTTTCCACATCGTTAACATATTTTAGAACTGTATAATTTGTTACATGTATCATTTTCCTAAAACTAATAGTTAATCTCCTTTTCAAAGGTGAGCGCGTTTGTGGAAAATATTTTCAGAATATTTTCGTAATACTTTTATGAGAGAGATTATAGTTATTACCTTTTTTTCTTATTACTTGTTATTATAAAATCTGAACCGTTGTTTTTCGTCAATCTAACGGTTATAATCAATAGATTGGCGAAAATAAACAGTTAAGATTTGGTAGTAACAAGTAAGAAAAAAAATAGTAACTATAACATTTCTCTTTATAACCGAATAAAGGTAGTAACTAATTAATAAATGTGACCGAATAAATTATAACTGTTAGATTGGCGGAAATCAACGGTTAAAATTTGGTAGTATATAATTAATTTCTCACTTGTGTACCAGGATTCTGGCGATAAACGCCCAACAAACAAAGAGAATAAAGGACTAGAATGTCTCGAAAAAGAATTCAAGAAATATAGCTCAATTGGCAACACAAGTTGAGTAGAGTGGGAAGAGAACTTGAGTTAGATTCTAACTAAATATATTTTTGAGGAGGGGCGATTAAGGAGCTTTAAATGTGACTAAACCTCGATTAAGGATTAGTCTCGTAGTCAGCTCAAAGATCTTAAGCTTGTTGGGATATTGAGAGCCGATTCACTTTTAAAGTTGGTATACGTACCAAATATATATATCTCGAAAAAGAAACCCTCACAGCATCATATAGCAAATGGTAAAAGCGGGAGGAACAAAGCTCCGAGCCTCATTACCAAGGTACTTTCAGCTTGGAGATGGCTATAATGTGTAATAGGGGTGTCAATATAGGTTTTGACACGTGGGTCGACCCACGAAACGACACGAAAATTCGTGTTTTGATTGATCTGCAAAAAAATTCGTGTCGTGTTCGTGTTGGAAAAAATGACACGTAAAAAATTCGTGTCGTGTCGTGTTCGTGTCGACCCGTAATTTTTTAAAATTATTTTATTTTTAATTTTTTATTATTATTTTAATTTTTTTTAATTTCAATCATTTTTTTGTCAATTACTATTTTAACTTCTATTTTGCATGTTATTTGTGTCGTGTCAACCCGCAAAAAATTCGTGTAGTGTCAGTGTTGAAGATTTTGATACGAATAAAAATTCGTGTCGTGTTAGTGTTGATGTATTCGTGTCGTGTCAACCCGTTTTGACACCCCTAATGTGTAAAGGGAGTTAAAACAAGGGTATGTTTGGTTACAAATATAATAATGGATCAAATAGAAATAAATATAATAAAAGGATTTCAGTTTTTTTTTTAATTATTTAAAATGAATTAAAATTATCCCATCCCATCCCATATTCCTATTTTTTTTCCTTTTTAATTTGACTATATGATATGCAACTCATAGGTTTTTCTAATATATATATATATATATATATATATATATATATATATATATATATAGTTATAAGGGGGCGACTGAAGATAAACTTATTTAAAGTAGCTGAAGAAATATATATATATATATTAGCACGCAAAAGGGTGTGAGTGTAGCATGAAGAGATATTGGATCGAATGGTTATCTTGATTCATTAAAATTGGACAGGTAAGAAAATTTCTTATTGAATTACATGCTTATTTAAAAACGAATATTCTTATATTGCATAAGAAGTATATACCCTTTATATATATATATATATATATATATATATATATATATATATATATATATAGTTTTATAATTCTCATTTAACATGAAAATTATAATTTTTCTACACACCCTTCGATTTCCATGCTGACATGGGTCCTATATATAATTTTTTCTAATACATGAGTCTCATATGCTTTTTATCTTTACAACATGAGATTTTAATTCTCCTTCAACATGAGAATTATAAAACCCATATATATATATATATATATATATATATATATGTTATTTTAACTACTACAAATGAATAATATAACCTTCCTATTTTAAAGTATTTAATAGTGCTAAGTCAATATTTAATTAAAAGACAAACAATAAGGTAAACTGTAATTTATGATCAAATTTAAAATTTTTATTTTAATAAACCAAAAGTAAAAGAGTGTAATTTATATTCATGAATTAACGATACCATTCTTTTTTCCCGCCTTTCTCTCTTTTCTTTACTTTTATCAGATGACACATCTCTGTTTTTGTGAGTTTCACCTTCCGTACGTGCAAGTACTATACATTTAAATTGACTAATATTATACATGCGTTACTTCATATTTATATAATTTATACAATTTAATTACAGTTAGTTTTATCTTTTTTCTTTTGCATATCTATGTATGTTCCAATTTTGCCATCCCGTTTTTGTATGATATAATATGCAACTTACAATTACGTACCAAACAATATTATTCTTTCATTTTTGTATGAAATATGCATGATATGCAATTCTTTTTAAAATGTGCACTATTTAATAGTCCAATGTCAACGCAGGCTCAAATTCCAGTTCCAAGGCACTAATCAAAGTACAAGAGGAATAGGAAAAGTAGCCAGAAGAAGAAGAGGATGCGAATGAGAATGTAGGTAAGTGAACCACTCCGGGTTCTTGTTCACATCCACCGGCAGCGCCGCTTCCAGGTACAGTTGACACATCCCTACGCTGCCCTATTCAAATTTACGGATTATCTATTTTAAATTATGAAAAATTATTTCCTCGTGCAATAAGAGATAACTTTCTTACGTGATAAGATAACAAAATTCGTGTTATCGTTTTTGATTTTTGTTTAACAAGTGGTGGATCACACCATTTGTTATGTCTATAGCACCAGAGATGTTACCTAATGTGACGTGAAAAAAAAGAAGCCCTAAATTATCTATCTAATTTAAGTATTACCTATATGAAAAAAACGTGTGTCATTTAAAGAGATGTAAAGTTGTGATTTTAAGGGAGAGAAATAGATAAATTATTGAGAAGAGAGAGTGGACAGAAAAAATAAAAGTGTGGATTCCACTTCTTTGTGAGAGTGAAATGACAAGTTGTGTTATTTAATAGGACAAACATTTTTTCCTACAAACATAATTAGTATTCTCATTATAACATAAAATTATTATGTAATATAGAAATCAAATGAAATTATGTTTCCAAATCCTATGTGACTTTTATTTTAAATTTAATTATTATACTTCGCTGTGTTATAGTTCCAATGGATAATAACAATAAACGATGAGAATCAAATTACAAACAATTATGTATATGAATTAAATTATTTTTTCTATAAGAACAAAATTAAAATATATTTTAATCTAAGTTTTAACTTTTAAGAATTGCCTTAAGACTTTTTTTTAAGTTACGAATCATTTTATCAAGTGAATTCTATAATATTCACGTCTATGTACTAGCTTTAACATAAGAAATAAAATACGTTCACCTTCAATCGTTCTGGGATGGCGAACAGTTTCAAAATTAAAAGCATTGCTTAAAAATCATCTTTTTATTTTAACATGATATTACTGTCTTAAAATTTTAATAAACCATACAACATTTGCACCATAATCCCAGCCAATTTAACTGAACAATTGATTCCACCGTTTTCCAGATTAGATAAAATTTTATTTTATCAATTTTTTTTTTTTTTTTTTTTTTTAAAAAGATAGATGTAAAGCGCCAATAAGTAACGATAGCTATCGTTCGCTTGTTTGTGTTCCTAATTTATTCAGTTTTTAGTGAAGTCAACATGTGCTGACTTCAACGGAAATATAACCAATCCATACATTTACAAACACTTCGAAGTACTGGATTACAAATAAAACACGATTAATTGTCCATAAAATAAACGTGTTCCCATATCACAGAAAATAATTAACATCTTTATTATCGACAAAACACTTTTAATAATGTACCCAAACATGATTAAAAAATAGCAAACATATAAGTCAACGTGATTTTGTATGCTGTACAGAAAAATGGTTCAATCACTATTGAAGGTAGAATGTTGCGTTCAGGGAATTCAAAAGGAAAATTATCTCAAAGGAAAACACCAGATGATACTTTATTAGTAAATACTACAAATATTATTGTCATTCCATCCCTTGCACAACTTGAATAACTAGACATGCACCAATTATGGCAAGGAAACAAAAAGAAGAAGAAAGAAACCCATTGAGTCTTACATAGTACTAGTCCAGAAGATCTAAGAATGATGAAGGCCACATCTGCGATCAACTAACAATGACACATGCAGCAGTCTCATGTGCATAAGGATGAATGCTAAATTATCTGGTAATCTGTCTGTGTGAAGTTTCATCTTCAGGTACCTCCTCGTTAGGACAAGTCCATCCAAGGTTCACAGCCAAGTCTTCCACTCCAACCTTGATGACATCACTTCTGACACCTATATCAGTTGCATACCTGCTCATGCAGTACATTCCTGCTGTTACAGTAGCCACACCAACAGGACTTGGCATCAACAACTTCAATGGAGAAGAAAGCATTGCAGCCAATGGAGCACCAACAACAGAAGAAGCCTGACCACTTCTTCCAACCCCATTCTCGTCCATTATCAGAAGACCAGTTTTGCAGTACAAGGCAAAATCCTCACAATTGTTTTGAAAAACATCATAGTTACCGAAGCCATTTTGAAGAAGATACATTGCTCGATGGATAACAGTCTCTGGTGGGTCAGATAATGCGGTAGTGCATGTACCACCTCTTATTCTGGTAAGAAAAACTGATGGTGAAACCCCATACTCAAAACAGTAGAGAGACCCCTTTCGAAGGAAGCAGTCTAAGCAAGAAAGAACTACACCACTATCTGGCTGCCTGAATCCACAATCAGGAAAGATTGGACATGGGCTTGATGTCGGATCATCCAAGTTCGAAGATGTCTCTGTGATTGACTTTAATTTTCTCTCAGGTATGAAATGTACAACCTTGCTTCCCCCAACAAAAATGCCTGCATGGTTTTAGATTCAGTCTAACTTAGATTTAAGCATGATTCAACATACAAGATTTTCTAAGGCCATTCTAAATTTAGTTAGACATTTTAGATCATGCCCATATGAACTCGAATATGTGGCAAACTTTTGCAGAAAAGGCTGATATTACAAAACAATGTCATCTTACATCAGGTGATGGTGGAATAACATTTGCATCTTCCCCATGGCTGTAAGGACTAGAAAGCAGCAGGGAGGTCTCAGGAATTTAAGCTACGGAAAGCTAAAATATAATTAATGCAGTATAAACCGAGACAGTATAAATAATGAAATGTGTTACAAATGATGCAAACAGAATGGTGAATTGCCCACAATGAGGCTGGTTGTTATCAGTGAGTAAGAAAGAACAGGACAGCTCTCTTTCCAGTGAGTCATTCTTTCATTGTGTAGTAGCTATATGCATGACCATTTACACGAAGCCTTAGGAATTTGAGATGGGAGAACAGCTAACACTAACATTAAAAGATTAGATGGCTGATATAATTGGCATGGTTCATTATATAGTGATTTGGTATGAATTTCCTAAAGCAGCAAAATTAATGATTTGTAATCATCTTCATGGCAAAATAGATTCCCTAGTTATTCAGCTGCATCATCTAGCTTGAAAGCTTAAAAATAAGCGGCGTAAATCTATGAAAAGAGACAAAATAATGAATACATAGAATAAGGTCCTAAATGTAGCTAAAACCTTTACCAATAATATACTAAAAGAATCCACATTTGAACAGATAAATACTAAAGAATTTCACAATGAATCCAAGCATCCATCAGACAAAGAAGATTTTCTTTTATACCCTGCTAACAGATTGATAGCCACTACAACTTCTATTTGCAACAGCTATTGGTATATAAAAAAATGACCACAATGATGGACAGGGCTAACCCACCAACAACCAACAACGTTAAGAAACTGAGGGAAAAAAGACAACTAAATGCATATACTTATAATGCCGTCATGCCTCAATCATTACACTTCAAATTTCAGAGTCATGGCCCCTGAAACATAAGTTCATTGTCGAAAACCACTATATGGTTTCATTGAACTATATCTATTTATAGAATTTGCAAGGATGATTACGTAAATTAGTATTGTTACTTTTATAGCTCCAGGAAGGGCGTTTGTCCCAAAGGAATAAAATTAGAAAAATTAAAGTGGAATCTGGATTAGATGACTTCCTTCAGAAATTAATCAGTCAGTCAGTATGAATATCTACAAATGATCATTTCATGCATAGTCAAATCTCATCGATCATATGTGTTCAAACAATCAATCTTGATTTACTTGAGCAGTTGCTTCCCCTCACTTCAACAAAGAAAAAGAGAACAAAAATTACTTTATTTCCTTACATGCCACTTCTGCTGAGAAGTTAGAACTAAGCAGAAAATTGCAATTAAGTACAGAGAATGCTTAAAACCTAATCAATTGAATCGTAGACAACTCCCAGTCCAACAATGATTAATTGCTCATAAATTTGGTCATATGATATACCCAATCCCAAATATATTCTGCTCCAAAACCCGAATGACATCATACGAAAAGTTACATAATAACTGCAATGCCTCTAAACATAAAGCTTAGCTCAAGATCTTTATTGTGCCAATGTTAGCAGGATATACATTTTATATATTTATAAATAAATAAAGAATTAGAATCCATATACTAGCAGGTAAAGGAAAATTACAAGGAAGATAAGAAAACCAAAATCAAACCACAAGGACAACAAGGCGAGTTGGAGAAACAAAAGCTTCACGGGACCCAGCAAATATCACATTTTCACACACAAGTTGAAAAAAGAAAAGAATTCCTCTCCAACACCCATCAATCGAAAGTAAAAAAAGAGCAATTTTTCATTAAATTACGAAAACCCAAATTGAATTGACAAAACAAAAAAATACTTTCCCCGTGGCAGAGGGGGGAGCATCCTTGAACAACAACATAATCCACCCACTTTTCATAATTCTGCAAATAAATTACAAATTAAAAAAAAATGCAGGAGGCGATACAGAAAACCCAATGGCGGAAATAAATAAATAAAAACAGAACCCACATTGTTAAAAAATAAAAATGTTGAATTAAAAAAAAAATGAAAATTGATTTTGAGGAGAAAGAGGGAGACCGTGATGAGAGTATGTGAAAACAGCTCTGTAGGTGTAGATGTGGTCGCCAGGCTTGATCTCATCTCTCTCCACTCTGTTCGAAAGCAAACCCATCTCTCTCTCTCTCTTCTCTGTGTGTGTGTGTGTGTGTCTCAGTCTCAGTCAGCTTCTGCTACACCCAAAGAGTGCGACTTTTGCTTATATTGAACTCGGCCCCACATACATCATTATTCATCAACATGATGAATACTTTACTGTTATTATTATTATTATTATTTATCCTATGAAAATTAACTAAAAATCAAACATTGTAGCGTGGCAATACATGCTAAGCTTACCAAAGCTTCTTCTGATCAACGACTTTCAACCAACCCAATTGCTAAATAAATTTTATTAAAAATTTTGTTTCTATGTCACACACTTGATAGCGACGATGATCATCAATCATGATTGATGGATGGATGAATGGACGGTGATTAATAATGATGACCCAGTCGCTACTTCCCTTTGGCTCTTCTTCTCACAGTTGACCCGGGAAAGACTATAAGAACATATAATGGTTATTTTGGCAGTGGGGACGAAGTTTCTTTGGATTCTTTGCCACATTAACAAGTTATACCCTTTCAATAATTTAGTCTTCTCACTTTTCATCCTTTATTGGACCCTTCTTTTTCACGTCATCGCTTTTGAAAAGCAAATAATCATATATATATATATATATATATATATATATATATATATATATATAAAGGGATAAGATGTGGAAAATTAAAAGCGATTATCACAAATCACTCTCTCTTGCATCTAATGTGTGGCAGAAATCATGATTTTTAATGGATATGTATAAGAACGTATAAGTATTATAGCTAGTGATTAATTTATCTCAGGTGCGATTTTCCATGGATTTTTTGAAGAGTGCCCAACAGGCACATCACCTTTCATTCACCGTTCATCTCATCAAGATCAAGCATGTAAATCTTATTCCTTCCCAGTTCCCAGGAAACAAAATTTCATGCGAGTTTGCACCCTTCACGAGCATGCTTGTCCAAGTTATCATTGTTTTATTTTTATTTATTTTTTAAATATAAAAATGGGTAAGCATTAGCCTCTAACAAAATTGTTTGATTAGCTTGGCACATAAATTAGCTTATCATTGATATTAGATGTTTGCTTTTGCATCTATCTCGTAAAGGAGCAATCAAAATAATCAAGAGGATACATTTCAAATTTTACTATGTGAAAATTCAAGAGGTCAGAATATGACTTCGAAAGGTCATCAGACCAAACATATGATTGGCCTTGTCATGACCAAAAATTCAAGCAGCTATTTCTGTGTGTTTTTCAGACTGAAACTCGCCTGAATGATATTCCAAGAATTCCTATGAACACTAAATATACAAATAAAGAATAGTAAAATAAATTTAATGAACAATAATACAACTCATAATGACAAGAAATTGGTATTCATACCATATTATAGAAATATCTGCCAATCATAGATTTTCACTTCAAAATGTTTCTCATCTTCTAGCTTCTTTCTCAGTTCCTTGGCACGCTGTGTGTCTTTGGCAAGTAACAGAGCAAAGCCCCCACCACCAGCTCCAACCAGCTTGTAGCCACAGCAGTATGGACTAGCAAAAGAAAATAACTTGTCAACAGACTCATTACTGCAATAAGGGTCAAGCTCCTGATGCAATCTCCAAGCCTCCAACATTATCTCGCCAAGTTCATCTACGTTACAGTTCATCAAAGCTTCTCTCCCAACCTTTGCCAGTTCAACAAGGCGCTTGATACTGGATACGAGAAGGTTATCCCGGCGGAGATATCTAATGACCACCTTTTGCAGCACCTTATTTGCAAGTCGAACCTACAAAACAATTCAATATGCAATTAAAATCAAAGTTAATTATAAAAGATGATGAATTAATTGAAGTGGAGCATTAGCTACAAAATGATAAGACAAAATGAAATAAAACAGAAATAACATATCATCTCCTGAAACTTTAGTCTAGAAAACTGTTGTTGTTACTTGTCTAATACTCCTGCTTTTTGTTCCAGTACATCAGGTAAAAAAAGGTTTTTAAACAAAAGCAAATAACAGAGAAAAAAAAAGGGGGCCGGGTGGATTCTTGGGAAGCTAGTACACAACACGGAAAGAGCACAGAAGTTTAATCCATAAATTTGATAAAAGGGTGGCCTAGACTATGATGCTCTCTGTAAAGAACCTTGGGATACACCACCCCAAAAGCTAGCTCAAAGGGTGGGAGTGTCCAAGGCCTTATAAAGGCCATATTAGTTGCCCATCCAATCAATGTGGGACTATATATCTCAACACGCCCCCTCACGCAAGAGCCCTTTAGGCTAGAAGCGTGGAATTGCATAGGCCCAATTTTTGGTTTACCTTTTTGTGCTTTTTTATTTTAATTCCACTTTAAAGTGAGGGACGGTGAGACTCTGATACCATGTTAAGAACCTTGAGGTCACCACCCCAAAAGCTAGCTCAAGGGGTGGGAGTGTCCAAGGCCTTATAAACTCCACATTAGTTGCACATACAACCAATGTGGGACTATATATCTCAACACGCCCCCTCACACAAGAGCCCAATAACTTAAGCTTTTGGGTTGAATTGGTTCTTTACATGGTATCAGAGCCTCGTGTCCCGGGTTCGATCCTCACCGCCCCCCACTTTCTTTCAAGTGGAATTTCTTTCTTCGCACAGGTAGGCCCAGGCCTGTTGCATTGTCCACTCTTCAAGCCCAATGGGCTCTTGTGTGAGGGGGCGTGTTGAGATATATAAAACCATTAATGTAGCCTCACCCAATAACTTGTGCTAAGAAACGCCACAAGAGAAAGTGGGGAGCGGCGAGGCTTTGATACCATGTAAAGAACCTTGAGATACACCACCCCAAAAGCTAGCTCAAAGGGTGGGAGTGTCCAAGGCCTTATAAAGGCCATATTAGTTGCCCATCCAATCAATGTGGGACTATATATCTCAACACTCTCTCTATTGAGGGCTTTGGGGAGGGTCACATGTACCCAGTTCTGTGAGCAAAAAAGCTATTTCCATGAGTAGAATCAATGACCATTAGGTCACAAGGTAACAACTTTATTTCTCTAATCTATGAAGTAAATTTGATGTAACAAAAAAAAGGGAAACTCACATGCATATAATGTTAACAGTATGTTGACACCGAAAGCTTTCTACCAGAAAAACAGTTACTCAAAGATCATTATTTGCAAGATCAACGTACTACAAGATTTTAGGCAATTGAATAAGACAAATAACACTAAAAAGTGTCTCTCTCCTTTATTGCAGAGTTCTCTGTGCAGGAACACAAAATGCATATTTATATAAACAAACTAATACTTACTTGACCAGTAAATACCACAAGAAGCCGTTGCTGCAACTCGGAAATCAACTGAGGCGAAGCTAACAGGGGGACAACTTGAAGCCGCAATGGAATTCCAGGAAAGCTTGAAGTACATTTAATCCCTGGGTACAAACCCCCAATTTGGTCCTGCCAGCCACCTCCTGTACCCATGAGTTGTTCTAGCACCAAAACAAGTCTAGCAACATTCTCAGTGCTGTCATCCCCATCAATTACCTGAAGAAGCCCTTTCACTACTGCAGCAGCTAAGATACTAGAAGTACCCAATCCACTACCACGGGGGACATTGGCCCATGTCTTGATGTGCATGCCCATATCTACAAGTAAGTTATCATGAATAATACCAGTCACAAGTAATGCAGATTTGACCAAACGAAATGGATCATCTCCGTCAAATGGTGCACAAATAGATGTATAATCTTCAATATATAACTGGTTGTCTGTGTCATCAGTAATTAATACTCCTGTTGTTTTAGTTGTCTCTATGATGGTGCCAATCGGAGGAGAACCTTCCAAGCTTATTGCCATATTCAGAACACATCCAGCACGCTCAATGCTCCATGGAGGGGTATCGCTCCAACCCCCAACAAAATCTACACGAACTGGTAATTCTACTTTTGCACTTCTAGGATGGAAAGACCGATGAATGCAGCCATCATTGTGATTATTCTGGTACTCCTGACAGGAGAGGCTACCAGGAGACTCTGATAAATGTTCTACAGAAAAAGACTGAATTCAGCTTCAGAGTTCAGATAATTCATTTTCCTAATTTTTAACAAGAATTAAGAAGCTATTGTCTAGTTTTTCAAATACAGGAATAGAGAATTTATATCTATGATTTATAAGAAAAACTCACATAGCAATTTGTAACCACTCTTTTGGTGTCAAATGACTCCCAAATAGTATTAATCCTAGATATGATATTCTCTACTCCTGTATTTTGAGAGATAATACTTTGAGAAACTACTACTACCCACCATAAATCACATATAGATGCTATTCCCAACATCTCACTAGTTTATCTTCATAGAAGAATTGGGTTTTCAACAGTTTAACCTTAATATTAATTTCTTTTAAATAACTGCCATACTTTATATTTTTATTCATTATTTTGATGCCAACAGGTAGTTTATAGTTTTGTACTACTTATGCTAATAAGCACATGAAAGAGAAAATGTGCAATTCATTATGCCTTAAAAGTTAAAACTAGCCTGTTGAAAGCAAATAATCCTTATTCTGAATATAATTTAGCATTGCTTGCTCATAAGCATTTCTCTAGATAGATTATCCTAAGTTTGAGACAAATCCTTTACGTTTTCTCAATTAACTCAAGCAAAAGTCAAGTCATCAAAGATGTACCAAAATTCCTCCCTGCTTCTCCCTCAAAAAATAAAATAAAAAATGAATAAAATGAATGTAAGTTGCATTGAACAGTTTGCAAAATTTGTTTCATGAATACAGCATCTTGGGGCATGAGTAAATCATGTACCTTTAAATCCAAACCTTACTGCTGAAGCAGTTTCATCAGCCACAGCAGCCCAAACTTTGTGCTCCAACTCACATGCTGTCCTTTCATCATTGCAAGCTCGAAGAAGATCAACTTGCACCTGGTATGCCCGGCTTTTGGGAAGTACATTAGAGTTTTGCTCCCGAACTTTTGGACACATAGCAAGGAAATCCTTAGCTATTTCAACTCCAGAACCCTCCTTTTGCAGAATTTCTTCACATAATTGAGACAAATTGCGCCCTAGCATTCCATAGGTAATGCAAGCTTTCGCAATTCCTGTTGCAAGATCAGCTTGATGGTTACTAGAACCTATGCACATTAGTGAGAAATCAATTGATCTATGCAATTCCTCCAGACTGATGTGTCGAGAAGATTTCCACAAAGAAAGCATATATTCAGATTTTTGTTTAGCTAAGCCCATCAACCACATTGCAACCTTAAGCATTTGACCATAAGGAAGTATGGGGAATATTTTCGAATTCCATAAACACTTTTCATCAGTGCCTGATGATCCCCATAAGTCACTTTCTAGAATACCTATATCACGTAAAACTTTCTTCCAGGGTTTCCCACAAAATGTACCATCTCTAGAAAGGGAACTTTTGGGGTTATCATGAAGTCCACAATATACTAGGACGCGCTCACTACTTCCTACCAAGGGAACCTCCCAAAGGCAATGTCGATCTGGAAGCATGAACTTGATTGAATCTTCATCGCTTATATAATCATCCGGAGAGATGTTGACTCCAACCACTATACATAGGGAGCCAATATGTATTCCACCAGAAATAGATGAATCATATATGAGAGAATCTTCTCCAATTGAGACGCCAGGTGCAATTTTACTAGAAAGAATAATAGCAGATGCTGTAATGTCAGATTCAGTGGTTGCTGGAATAGAACACAGGTGTCTTCTACCAACCAGTTCTGAACCAACACCACTGAGGTGATCTAAAACTTCATTTGAGGTCCCAAAGTGCAAGAACAACAGATCATCTGTAATGGAATGATATATGAAAGAATAAATTTTTATATAGATAGATAAAATAAAAGGAATGAAGCAGATAACAGATACAATTGCAATTAGGCTTTACATACAGGCACAGTAGCTAAACATCTTCTGCTTTCCCAATTTATTGACTAATTCTTCACCCAAAGGGCGCTTTCTCAACCACTCATGCTTTGCAGGTACCCAGGCAGCAACCAGATCTTCATATAAACTCATCTGCACAACAAAAAGCATTTATTCTTAGATAAAATACTTTCATTGTTCTACAAATGAATAAAAGCATTGAATGCTTCAGTAGAAAAAAATCCGCAGACTTCATAACTATTTAAATAACACTAAATTGGTTCTATTAGTTGTAATGTACCGGTGATTAGAAGAAATATTGACAAAATGAATAGTAGTCAACTAATCAAGTCAGAAAGAAGGAAAAGTGAGATTGAGCAAACTATAAGAATGGAGAAACACAATAAAAAAAAATGTATATATTTAAATAACCAATGAGTAAAATTTTGTTAAATTGGAGAGAAAGCCTTTTATTGCATGCATGGTGCTGAACCAAAGTAGCTGCAAGTACACAGTAAATATAGTTAGTTAAAGCAATGAATAGAGGTCTCTTGATAACAGTGCGTTTGTTTATTTTACAATGATGTTTTACTAAACATAACTTCTGGGAGCACTCAGAGGTCAGAGCAAGCTAGACAAAGAAATGGTTGGCAATGGAACATACAGAAGGAGTCCTTGGTGTATTCATAACATAAAAATTTATGATTTGTTTAGTAGAATGGAACTGTGCAATGGAAGGGAAGCAGCCTATGGAAGAGCATCTTCCTCTTTCTGTTACAGTACCGGTCCCAAAAATATTCTGTAAAGAACCAATTCAACCCAAAAACTTAAGCTGTTGGGTGAGGCTACATTTGGTTTTATCTATATCTCATCTCAACACGCCCCCTCACATGAGAGTCCACTGAGCAAGGGTGGACAAAGCACAGGCCCACTTATCTGTGCAAAGAAAGAAATTCCACTAGAAAGAAAGTGGGGGGTGGTGAGGATCGAACCCCGGTGCACCGAGGCTCTGATACCATGTAAAGAACCAATTCAACCCAAAAGCTTAAGCTATTGGGAGGCTACATTAATAGTTTTATATATCTCAACATATTCCACTTTGTCCATAAGTGGACACATTTTGAAGGAAGCCACTGCAGCAGATATTAGGTCCAACATAAATATATATATATATATATACCCGCACTTTTTTTTTACATTAAATGGCATTCTTGACCTCAATAAATAGTTATACTTTAAAAATGACACATGATTCAATTATAACATAATTCTAAAATACAAATGACTCCATAATTCATCATCATCTACATCACCTTTATTCCAAACTAGTTAGGGTGGCAGAAATAACTACAGAATTATTTTTTTTAAATAAAATCAATTTAGTTTCTATTAATTTGTTTTCTTTCCCTATATCCCAAAGCATAACGAAGAATATATTTATCCATTACTTTCCTTTCCTTTCCATCTGTGGAACCAGCCAAATAATATGTTAATACCAAACAATGTAGTATACCTCCTTTCTGCTCTTCAGGAGCTCTGAAATCATTAGCTGACAGGAACACGCAAGCGTAACAAGCTCCAACCATGCCTTGCCTCTAACTGCTATTATTCCAGTGTCAAGAAGTGCTCTACCATCAACTAGAACTGCATTGTTTTTAACTAGCTCTTCTAGGGTAGGTTTCTGTAGTAGATTATCTACTAAACTGACTGCATAATTTTGAGTTGAATGCTCAGTTTTAGCTGCAACAATTACTCCGTGGTTTGAAGCAACATCAAGGGTGATTGGAACAGTGATGATGCACGAAGTGTCCTCAGGAAGAGTCATTACAGATGCATCAAAACATGGAAGAACATCACCAGTCATGGTCAACATTCCACCTGGGAAGATTGAAAGAATTCTGTATGAAAACACCAAACCCAATATAGCACCAGAGAAAAATTTCGCAAATAAATCCATTTGACAGAGAGCAATGAAACTGTTACACAATTTTTGGTTAAAATAAATATTATCGCCAATTTCATACTGAAAATAAAAATACATATATAAATAAAGAATCCCCTTAGACATGCATATTAGGATGCAGACAAAGAATAGAAGTGGTGAACATTAAAACTTAACTGATACAACTTGGATATCAGATGCTTAAAAAAGTCCTGTCATGCGAACATCGAAGGAATATAAAATACACGATACCCTTAAAAGTTTCGACATTTAAAACACTACAAGTGATGTTTTATCACATACAAAAGGAGGACAAATTTAAGTTGAATCACAGTATATATAAAGAAAAAACCTATGTATTAAAAAAAAAAAAAAAAAAAAAAAAAAAAAAACCTTCATTTCCAAAAGCTTGTCTTGCACAAGAAGCAATAGCAAGTATATGATCAAAAAGCAGGGGAACTGGCCCATCTGGCTCATCTGCTGCCAAGTAAGGAAGGGGCAGGAATACTTTCCCCATAGGGTTTGCCCATGGAACCCTTTTTGAATCACCTCCAGCATGCAGCAATAGTACATGCTTTTTGGCAATCAAGTTAACTATTGTCAGAAGAGAAACATCACTGCCATTTGTGGTAGTTGACTCCTGTAAAAACAGTGGACGAATCATTTACAATAGAAAAACACAATTATGGGGGGGAATGTCACATCGTTAATGTTTAACGTACTTTTAAATCAATAATACTAATAACAAGTTAAGAAACTTAAAAACTAAGAATACAAAAAATAAACCTTAATTTTGAGTACCTGAGAGCCAATGTGTTGGAAATGGAGAGCGAGGGCATGGATGGCATTGAGAGTGGCAGCTCCGGAGCCGATCCGGTGGCCATGAGGGTCAGGCACGGCGAGGGTGATAGTGGAGTTTGAGATCCGACCCATACGCTTGGCCCGGTTGAGTTGCCAATTGTACAATTGGGCTTGTTCGGGGCTAGCAGCAGTGAGGACGATGGCATCCCATGTGGGAACCCTAGATGGGTGTCGAACCGACAACCTTAGATGATACCATGATTTCCGCAGAAGGGAAGCCAATTCCTCCTTCTGTTTCGCCCTCGAATACCTCGTACTCCTTGTCGTCGTCGTCGTCGTCTCCATGTGTTTCTACTAAAACTTTTCCGACAACGTGTGGAGCTCAGCTCTCTGGCAATTGTTGTTTCATGAGCAGACAGAGAGAGTGAAGTAGAAATTGTGTGAACCTGTCAGAAAGAGAAGACGACCAAGACCAATAATTGTCCCTTTGTTTTCTCTTTTTCCCATTCATTTTCCATCCAGCAATTGAGACAGAAAAAAAAAAAAAAAACATGGCGTCGCCCGGGTTCGAACCGGAGACCTTCAGTGTGTTAGACTGACGTGATAACCAACTACACCACGACACCTCATTGCTGTAGCTTACGTTACTTTTAGTTTTACCGTAAATATTTTTTTAAAATTAATCAAATTTGTTTGGCATAAAAAAATAAAATGTTCCAGTGATCTTCCTTGCATAAATCAAGAAGTGTTGGTAATTTACCAAATGGTGGTACTTCAGTTGATGTATGGGAGCTAAGCAGGTGGGGGTAAAAGCATGTGTTCGAATCTCTCCAGTACTACTTTTGAGAGAAGTTTAAAACTTTAATCTTGGACCCGCCCCAAATCAGATTAGTTGCAAAGTAATGAATTAATTGAAATATTTTAAAAAAAAGAAGTGTTGGTAAGTGGACGCACATAAGAAGTGAGGAAGCACGGCGAGAAAAAGAGTGAGAAAGAAAATAAAATAAAATAAAAAGGTAAGAATTAAATCAGGCCTGTAAATAAATATATTTATTTGAATAAATATATATCCTTGAAATTTATTTATTTCTATTGTCAGGTGACATTAAGAATAATCCTAAACAATCAGGCCATTGACCATGAATTAAAATATAATATTTGAGTCTGCATATGTGAAGAAGCTAGGTTTTTTTTTTTATCTAAAAAAATTCATATCCTCAAATCATAAAATCGATTTTTTAAAGTTAAAAAAAAAGTACAGTATAGTAGTCATGTTTCAGAAATCCAATGTGGCTAAAGTTTAAAAATTGAAACGATGTCCTAGACTATATGGTCAGAACTTTATTTTCCTATTTCAAGTCTAGTTATGTTATCTTCAAATTATATTTTACTCATGTACGAGATGTTGAGCTTAAAGATGGATGCTGATAGAATGCTAAGTAGGGGGAAAATTTTAGTGCTCGTAGTAGGTACAACGGATTAATAAGATCCACTTTATTTTCCTATTTCCAGTCATGTTAAAGTAAATAAGTTATTTCATGTCATACAAATAAATTTGTGAGCTCTTCTATTTGTAAAAAATAAAATAAAATAAAAAAACTCATAAGATCCACTTTTTTATTAGTGTAGGAGTATGAGATATTATCTCCTTTCAAATAAGAAATTTTTTTCCATAAAAATATTGGGAGTGAGGGACAGTGGCGAAGCAATATTTAGATTAATAAGAATAGTTAATGATAATTCGAAACTAAATTCAGGTTATTCTTCGTGATCACAGCTTTTAAAGTTTAATGGCATGATGAAGACATATATGCTTTAACAGACAAAAATGATACGTATAAAAAGGCTAATGATTTCATTCTTATTCTAAAGCTTAATGTAAATTTTATCTTTTTATAGTTCATGTTATACAAATAAATTCAGGGATATTAATATTTATCGTGTAATAGGAGATTATTATTTTTAATATAATAGTAACATTAAGATTTGAGCCTATAATTTCACGTGGATTACTCAAACTTCTCTCACCACTAATGGGACCTGACTGATGCTACGGCATCGTTTTGCAGGCTTTTCATTTCAGCTTTCCTGGCGTTCTTACCGAACTTCCATTTCCAAACGAATTGAATTAACCAACGTGTTCCTTATTCTCTTTTTCTTCCAATAGCATAGCTCTCTACAAAGAGTGTTCTCTGATTACCATACAAGTGTATGTTCCCACCTTCTCTTCCGCCCCAAGAATCACTTCCTCTTTCTCTCTCTTTCTTATCAGCTATCACCAACCAAGCAAACCCTCTTGCTTAGTTTCCTCCTTTTTTTCATTTTTTTGTTTTTAATTTTTTCAGAGAAAACTTTTCCCCCCCCTTAGAAGATGGTTTAACGGGACACCCATCTGTTAAATTTTGATTCTTTGTCAGGTTTCGGTACCTGGGCTGGTAAAAAGAATGGATTTTGAGAGAAAGGTTGTTTTGGGTTTTGTTTGAGAATGAATTTTTGCTATGATATGGAAGGTGGGGTTTTGGATTTATGTTCATTGCCTCCGAACATTGTCATCGAATGCCGATTCATGCTGCGATCGGCATTCGACTTGTTCAGCATTGATTCCCAAGCTTTCTCCGAGGGTGGTTGTTCATTCATACCAATTGGAGTTGACCAGCAACACCTTTGACCCCTCGTTTTTTGAATAACAACGAAAAATCAAACCCTTAAAAAAATAAAATAAAAATAATAAAATCCTTGGTTCTGGTTTGTCAGCCCCAGAATGGATTCTGGTGCTGTATTGGCATTGCCTGTGGACAATGGATTCATAACAAGGGAACCTTATGATTTCGAAGAGGACTTTGTAGAGAAAGATCCTACTGGCCGGTATCTTCGGGTATGTGCTTTATGCAATCCTTATTAAATGTTTTTTGTTCAATTTGCTAAAGGCTTGGTGATTATCTGATGTGTTGTATGTAATATTGTGTTGAGTTTTGAAGCTGAAACTATAATCTAGCTTAGGGTGAAAATGAGCAAGTAAGAATTATCTTGATACAGCGCTGTGAAAGGTAGATTAACCAACCATGTTCAACTTTTACTTCATAAACCACACGTGTTATTGATTATCATTCTTAATGAGCAATCATAGAACTTCTGTCTCATGCCCAAGATTTGATAATATAGATAATCCTTGTTGTGGAGATATTCCTTTTGTTAAAGCATACCAATGAATTGCTATAAAATAGTTATAATCTGCTCCCGTTGGCCGTGGGAAATTCTATTTCTATTCTATGATTCACTTATGCTTTATTTTTTTTTATTTTAACTTTTTTCTTCTTCTTTTTTTCCACAGTACAATGAGATCTTGGGCAAGGGTGCTTTCAAGACTGTGTATGATTCTCATACTTAAATCTTTTTTTTTTTAAAAGTCCCTCCTCCCAAATCTCTATTTCATTGTATTTTGTTCATAGTCTTCTAGTTTTATATCTTGTTTTTTTTTATTTGGATTCATCGACCGCAAACCACAACAAGTTTGTGACAAAGGTGATGTCGATGTTGGTGGAGTCTTCTAGTTTTATTCAGAATTTTACTTGCTCTATTCCATTAAATATTTCTTTCTGAAAACTTTTATCCAATAATACTTAAAGATTCTTGCAGTTGTAAAAGCAGGCTGTTTAATCCATTTCTCTGTCTCTCTTTCTGGCAGTTATAGGGGCTTTGATGAAACTGATGGAATAGAAGTTGCGTGGAACCAAGTCCGGATTGATGAACTCTTGCAGTCAGTTGATGATCTTGCAAAATTGTATTCTGAAGTTCATCTATTGAAGTCTCTGAAACACGAAAATATCATAAAGTTCTTTAATTCCTGGATTGATGATAAGAAGAAAACTATTAACATTATTACTGAGCTATTCACATCTGGAAATTTAAGGCAGTATGTCCTCTTGAATCATTTCCAGTTTTCTCCCTTTCCTTTTATGCTGTTTGGCCATAATTTGAAAATATGAAATTATTTTATTCCTTTGGCGTAACAGATACCGTAAGAAGCATAGATATGTTGACATGAAAGCCATTAAAGGTTGGGCTAGACAGATTCTTCAAGGCTTAGTTTATCTTCACAGTCATAAGCCTCCTATTATTCACAGAGACTTGAAATGCGACAACATCTTTGTAAATGGAAACCATGGAAAAGTTAAAATAGGAGACCTTGGTTTGGCAATTGTCATGCAGCAACCAACTGCTCGAAGTGTTATTGGTAACATTACATTCCTTGAAATTGATGTTTTCATCATACTAAACCTATGCTGAACAATGAACTAGGCTCTGTTTGTCATTTTTCTATTGTAAAAGGGACGCCTGAGTTTATGGCTCCAGAACTATATGAAGAGGAATACAATGAACTCGTTGATGTCTATTCTTTTGGGATGTGCATGTTGGAGATGGTTACTTTTGAGTACCCGTACAGTGAATGTACAAATCCAGCCCAAATCTATAAGAAAGTTACCTCTGTAAGTATAGAAACAATTGGTATATCCTTTTGATTGCATGCTTATTATTTGAACTACTGAACTCATATTTATTCTATATTCTGATTCATTTCATTGCAGGGCATTGAACCTGCATCCCTTAAAAGGGTGAGTGATCCCCAAATTAAAGAGTTTATCAAGAAATGTCTCGTTCCAGCATCTGAGAGATTGTCTGCAGAGGAGCTTCTTAAAGACCCATTTCTGCAAGTTGAGAGTCCTAAGGATCCAATCCTTGATCCCTCACAGTTACCTAGTAAATCTCTAAAAGCTATAGATCTGTCAAAGTCTGGTCATATATCTATGGACCTAGATGCTGACTACAAACAGATCTCTATCAGTACTTGTGCTGAAAGAAGCCAGGGAAGTCAACATTGTCCATTTCTTGAAGTTCAGAGGACATATAAGAACAATGAGTTTAGGTTGAAGGGGATAAAAAATGATGATAACTCAATATCATTGATCCTGCGTATTGCTGATTTATGCGGTGAGTATATGCTCTTTTCTTCCTCCTTCACATTTTTTCTTCTCTTTTCCCTTTTTCATGGGAATACGGTGGAGTTTGGGAAGTGGTGAACAACATCTGAACTAGTTTTGACATGCATCCATGTTGCTTTTCATCTTCTATGTGGCAATAATATAGTGCTTATGTTACTTGCAGGTCGTGTAAGGAATATACATTTTCTCTTTTACCTTGAGACGGATACTGCTGTCTCTGTTGCCGCAGAGATGGTTGAAAATTTGGAGTTGACAGATCATGATGTAGCCTTCATAGCTGAGCTTATTGATTACTTGATAATGAAACTTCTACCTGGGTGGAAGCCCTCATCTGATTATTCCTCAAGTGGAGGATTAAGTCTGTGTGGTGGCTCTCCAACACTTGGAGATGGCCAAACCATAATGCCAAGTCCATGGGGTTCTGTCCTAACTAGTGTTCCCTCTGAATTGGCTTATGATCAAGATAACCTCTCTGGGTTTAATATTTCTCAAAGAGAAGGTTTTGCAAGAGCTGAGGTGAGCTGCATGTTTAACGTTGCTGATAATGCTACCTTTGAGGGTGAGTATAATTCTTCTCCTAGTTTGGCTAGCTTGGAAGATCAATATTCACAAGAATCTGCAGCTTCTGAGATAGTTACTGAAGATGCTTGCATGAAAAATGACAACAGCCTCGATTCCGATGCGGATGTGAGCTATAAAGGATTAAGTTGGTCCACCTCGGAACTGGAGCTTGGGGATACATATTTTGAAGACTTCAAATTGCAGATCACACACTGCAATGGTGAAGGCATTGTGATAAATGAATTCTCAAAAAACTCACACTCTAATATCATGAGCTTGATAAGCAGCTGTTCTTCTGTGTCTTTAGCAGACAAAGACATTGACCTTGAACTAAAGATTGAACTTGATGCAATTGAGTCACAGTATCAACATTGGTTTCAAGAACTTTCTAAAATGAAGTTGGAGGCATTGGAAACTACCAGAAAGAGATGGACAGCCAAGAAGAAACTTGCTTTTCATTGATTTTGAGTTTGTTTGTTTGTTTGTTAACTACTTTTTGCCCTTATCCAAGTTGTTTCCTTCATGTAAAGTTTGTTGATATTAAACTTGATTTGTGTTTGTGTAGTGGATGCGGCTCTTTTTAGTGGAAGCCACTATCCGTACAATGAATATATATTTAATGCTTCGAAGACTACTATTTCATTAACTATATATTCTCGAACTATTTATGTGCTTTGGTCATTATTTTCTTTTTCTTCTTTTTTTTTTTTCTTCGAACAATATATTAACAATGAATCCATGCCCAAGAATATCACGTTCTAATCAGAATATCCCCGCCAAGGCACCTTCCAAGAAACCATCACAGACGGACACATTTTAGGGTGATTCACGGATTGAATTGAACCACTTTTGAAAGGTAAAAAGTCATCTGACTCAATCCCATTAGTTTTTTATGATATCATTTAATTAGTTTGGTATTAAATTTAACGAAAAAGTTATATTTACAAACTTTTTGTTTATAAACTTTTACAAACTACACTATATATTAGAGGTAGTACATTTGAGCACACAGTATACTACCTATAATATACAGTGTAGTTTGTAAAAAAAAAGTTTGTAAATATAACCCTCCCCTAAATTTAAATCCAATTTAATCCTCAATTTTTTTTAAAAGACATTAAATATAACTCATTTCAAATTCATGAAAGAAAACTTACATAATGCTACAAGCACATTTTTTTATAACAAATTAACTTTTTTTGCTTTTGTTACGATTTATTTTTTGACTTTCTTAAGGACTTCTTAGTTCTTATCCTCTTTGATCTCTTATATTAAATATATATATATTTTAATATAAAATACACATGTTATATAATAAAGGAGAATATGAAATACATGAACAGTTTTTAACCTATATATAACTAATAAATTTATAAACAATATTAAAATAATAAGACGAAACTTAGAGAATAAGGCCATAGAAAAAACAAACCGCAAAAGTTAGAATAGATAATAACAGACTAGAAAGATAATTCAGAACTATAAAGATATTTTGAAAAGAAAAAAAATTAACTCAAAGATTAAGCGAATTCGAAAAAATTTCGGGCATTCGCATTGCAAATATGTTTTTACACAAACAAGCATAAGAAAGCACAAAAAATATGAGTATTTCCTCAAAGATTCACGACTTTTAATTAATATAAAATAATGATAAGATACAAAAAGTACATATTTATGTATTGTACACCCTATTGTAAAATTTTGAACTCTTCTTTCTAAATTATGTGAGGGTTTCAAGCTTCTAGCAGACCCTGAAGTGGGTTTGATCACAGGTGAGAGTCTGATGAGAAATTCAGCTCTGCTGGGTATGGATGTGATGAGCAAAGAGGATGCAGAGGCCATGGATAAACATGGCGATCTTGATGGAGATGGGAAGCTAAATGAGACTGAGTTTTGCATCCTCATGGTGAGGCTTAGCCCTGGGATGATGAAAGATGCTGAGGCCTGGCTTCACAAAGGCAATTGAACAAGAGTTCAGGAATTCTTCAACTTAAGTCGCAATCAATTGTAAGTAATTTATATGAAGTTCAAAAGAGTTGAAGAAACTCATTTGACGCTATATGAGTGCTTTTTAAAGGGTGTTTAATTATAATGAAATGAATATGTTCAAGCATAGATGAATTTGATACAATTAGATAAATGAATATGTTCAAAGGCCTAACGAAAGCCTATGAAACCACTCTGGAAAATGCAAACCAAGCAAGATTATCGAAAAGAGCTGCTACAGCACACAAAGGTGAGTCCGCAAAATACACTGTTCCAAGGCTTAGGAGTGTCCCCACCTGTTTACATTCTCTTTACGTTAGGCAAAGTGCAGCTAGAAAAAAGAAAAGTAACAGGGAGGATTTTTCACAGTGAGTAGATAACACTAGATAAGTGAGGAAAATATTAAAAAAAGAAAACCATGTATTAACATCTCAACAGCTTCGTCACCAAGACGCAGACAATACATAAAACCAAATATAATCAAGGGATAAGAAATATTTACGTGTGTTTTTTAAATTCCGTAGTCCAGAAAATCGTCTGCATTAGTTTAAATAGAACCTAAATTTAACCGAAGAAGACGAGCGCAGAATTTTCAGGTATATAACTCCTCTATTTGGGGAAGGAATGTTGGATTGCTAGTTGAAGGAGGTAATTGAATCTGTTAACGACTTATCAAAAACTATCGTAGTTTACTAAAAAAAACAACGTAGACGAAGTAAAACATAATTAAATTTTACAGCAAATTTGGGGTCTAGAAGCAACGTTTTGAAACACACAAGAATACCATAACTTACTGAGCATTGATATTTGATCATTCCTAGCATGAACATTTACGCTTCCATCCCTCGGATGAAAACTACAAACTATTGGTTAATTCACTAGCAACAGAAAATTCAATCGCCTAACTTTAACAATAGCACTAGGATCGAAAAAATGATTTTAAATATAGCACGAGATGATGTCCCTACAACACGAATCAACAATTCTGACTTTAAACATATTATATTAAGGTCCTATAAGTATAATTGGCTCTGAGTTGCTACACATCTAGAAGAAACCAAGCATTAAAATGGGAACAGTACACCAATCCAAAACCCAAAAAGTAAAATGGTGCCACTGCAGCCTGCTTCATACCCCAAAACAGAGCATCGCTTTTAAGTTCTTGACCTTCTTATTGGTGAACGACTGTAGATATATAATAGAATATATAAGATCCAAAATACAATAAGGAACTGCACAGATAATTAATTATAATGACTGACAAATACAATACCTGCGATATCTACCATATTCAGGACTCACATGCCTACCATAATAAGGGCTCTTGCGCCGGTCATAGGCTGCTCCATTGAACCTATCATGCAAAGGACTGTGTGGACGACCATAGTCAGGACTTGATCGCCTACGATGAACTGGACTGGGTGATCTCCCATAACCCCCTCTTCTAGGACTGTCATCATATTTGTCACTCTTCTCACCATCATCCCTCAGAGCATACTCAACAGACACCACTCGGTCCAATATCTTACTGCAAGTGCATTGATACCAGAAATTCATTACTTGTACAGATTAAGTAAAATATTAAACTTTCGAAATATATCAAAAGATACAAGAATCTCACTACTGACCTCATATGTGTACACTCAAGAGCTTTGGTAGCATCTTCTTGTGTTTCAAACTGCACAAATGCAAAGTTCCGACGAATTCGAACATGAAGAAGCTTCCCATAAGGTTCAAAGTGTCTTTCGATGTCACGGACTCTGGTTCGAATTGGGTCAAAATTAATCACAAATAGAGTTTTTGTGGGCTTCTGGTTTGCCTTAGAACCATCACGATTGCGGCCACGTTCACCCTGTTAAAATAAAAGAATTAGAACTGTCTTATTAAACTCAGATAGTACATTGTTGACATTTGTGACCTCAATAATACAAGGTCAATACAGCTAAAACATTATAATGAAAATACTATCATACCCTAGCCCACTCCACAGACAGCCTTCGCTTTTCATATCCAAATGGAAAATCGTCAAGTGCACGAACTGCGTCTTCAGCATCTCGCTCGTCCTTGTAGTAGACAAAAGCAAAACCTGCAACAGGAGAACTAGTATTAGAGACATACACAAAGAAGGGAGTCAGCATGTTATCCCTGGCCAGCAGTACACCATCCAATCAGGATATCATTTTCCCTGTCAGGAACAAAGGAATACAACACCTGCATCATAAGTGAGGAAGGATGCACAAGAAGCTGTAGAGGCATTGAATGAGGAAGAGAATGATGATTGCAATTAAAGGGTTTAAATCCAAAATTCAGATCTGTGATTGTGAATGTCATTGCCAAGCATGCTTCTTCATTCAGACAGCAGGAGTGGTATCAGTATCACAACACAAGGCATGGCATGACAGAATTTAATTGATCCCCTATTTTTTGTAGAGCTAGGCATGGCATGGAATGGAATGGCTTGACTTATTAATTTGATTGATGATCCCATTATGTCCATTCTGTGGAAATAGTTGGACGATGAGGTGAATGAGTGACAGATGATCAGGTGAGAAAATGGAAATGATGCTATCTGCAGGGTGGAAGGAGAGTAAGCACACAAGCAGAAAAGTTTCCTTCCAAAAAAGATAGAAGTCAGCAAAGCATATTTTCCATTAGTACAAGTTCCTGCGTCAAAAGAAACACTTAAAACACGGAGGATTGCTCCAATTTTTTTTATTTTTTTTTTTTGAGCGGCCAATTATTTTCCACCAAGGATATAAGAATTAGGAACAAGCTTTCAAGCTACACAAGCAGCACGCATTATGCCCACATCCACTATTATATCTTACAAGTGAAGCCTATATATTGTTACATGAACAACATTATTATCTGTAAGTTACATAGATTCAGTTCACCGGATTTGACGATAGATATCTCTAATTCAAAAAGCTTCAGCAAACCATTTACAAACCCTAAATAATATTCAAAGAAAAGAAAACAAGAGAGTTGAATTTACCAGATTTCATGTCAACGCGCTCAATCCTTCCATACTTGGCGAACAAGCGTTCAAGCTCTGATTGACGGGTATCGTACTCATAGTTACCAACGAAAACTGGCCTCATCTTCAAAAACCAAAATCGAAGAATGATGAAACAATAAAGTTAATGCCCTAGCCCTAACCCTAACCCTAACCCTAACAGTTTGGGTTCTCGCTCTCTGAAACTAATAATACCAAATTCAAACGTTAAATCATACCTCGAGATAAAAACTTGGATTTTTTCTTTGCTCGTTGCTTTCCGGAAAATCTAGAATTCAGCTAGGCAAAGGACAAAAAGGCCCTGATATTGAGATTTTATCCAAATTCCGCATGAAACGGTTGGATTGTATTTATATATTGGGCAGAGTGTTTCTCACTTTGAATGACACAACTTATATCATTTTATTCTCACGAATAGATAGGATACAAACCTTTATATTTTTTGTCTATTATCTCTCCTCTTTATCTATCTATTTCTCTCACTTAAAATGATACAACTTTATATTTTTTAAAATAATAAACACTTTTTCCTTCGTATATTAATTGGTTATTTTAGCCCACCAATAAAGATAATTTGGGTCCAATCAACCTTCATTCTGTATTTCTATTTATACTTTTCTAATCTCTTGGTTGTATTTCTTCCACATAGAGAACGTACCAACCTCACTACTTGAACCTGGTCCGTTAATTTTTCTTTTTGGGTACATACCTGGTCCATTTTTCACTTGGCCCAGTAACGCCTTTTTGTTCTTTTAATCTTTGAGTATTTAGAAGATAATCATGATCATAATATTTTTAAATATGGGAAACATGAACACACCAGTCCTTTTGCAGATAATGACGAATATGGCTAATCAAACCAGCCAAAGGGTGCTCCTGATTACAGCCTTTAATAATAAAATCAATAGCCACCAAAAAATCTTCTTACAACCACACTTTACGGTAATTTCTCCTCCAAGCCATCTGAAAACCAAAGAGACAACCCCAAAGTTCGGCTGAGAGAGAGAGGAACTCCAACCAAGATATTTTGAAAACCCAACAATCCAACTCCCGGTATCATCCCTGAGCACGCCCTCATAGCCAGTACGCATTCCTTCCATTGTAGAAGACCCATCTACATTGATCTTAATCCATCCATCCGGAGGAAAAGTCCAATGAATATTTTTTTCCTCTTTATTCCTACGTTGAAGACCAGAAGATAGGAACAGAGCTCTAGACTAAATAAAATAGTCATGGTAACACCAAATTTGGCGAACTATGCTATAGGCATTAGCATGAGAATCTTCGAAAATGGTCGTGTTTCTGGTGCTCCAAAGGAACCAGCATGCAATACCAAAGATCAAAGGTCAACAAAGGTGGGCACAATTGGTTAAAGGTTTGTTCCATACCTTTCAAGGGCGTGGGTTCAAACTCCGCTGACCGATGTGAGGACTTTGTTGGTGGATGATATGTAATACCTCCTAGAAATCTTCAAAAAGGTTGGAAAATCTTCTCTGATCCTAGTGAGATACCGATGTCTAACACCATTTAAACTTTCATTTATAAAAAAAAAAAAAAAAAAAAGGCCACTCCCGATTGTCCTCCGTATCCCCAAACAGAATGATTTCTAATAGCAAAGAATACGGATGCTCGAGAAAGGGATTTTTTTTTTTTTTTCTTTTAATGTACAAGGATAATGGGGCGTTTAATATAAGCCCCAAATAAATTCCTACATGTCCAATAGCCTAAATTGGAGGAAGACACTTATGGTACAGGATCTATGTCATTCTGCAGGACAAATAGCCAAAATTATATGATATTCATTAGATTTATACCTCCGCTTCGCTATATTAAGTGAGAAACATCTGTTTACCAACCCAAAAAAAAAAAAAAAAATGAGAAACATCTACACAAACAGTTCAGGAGAGTTTAGATTTTAACACTAAATTTATTGAAATCTAATTGTGATAGTAAAGGCAGCATGAAAAAAGTCAGCATAAATACATGTTTGTTTCAATTTCCTCTTCTCCTTAATTAGTTATAAATGAAAAATAATAAAAAAAAAATTTTAAAACTTTATTGTTTTATTCAATCAAAAAAAGTTTTGTATAGAATTGGAAAATTTTATTAATTTTTAATATTGTCAACATTTTTATTGTTTTTTTAGGATGTAAAACTAGATAATTTAAAATTAACAAATTGATTTATGTTATCATACTAGCAATAATATATTGGATTTAAAATCTAATCTATGTAAAAATTAAAAACTTTGAAAATTGTAACATGTTATTGCCTTATTCAATTATAAAAACATATATGATCGTGTTAAATTATAGCATGGCGCATATTATATCATGATAAATTACACATTGTAAAGCATTAAGCAATTTTACAATAATTTAAATACTTATTATATAAAAAAAATCATGCACTGCACTAGGTACTAACTAGTTGTCATAGTAAGTCTAGTGGTCTTATTTATACGACACTAGGAAAAAAATTTAATTCCTCGGAAAAATTTACATATATGTTTTGTAAATTCATAGGCTTTTTGATCTTTTTACTCCTCATTAATTAATTAATAATTATTTTGCCCTTTATTTAAAATTATCTACCAATCTACCCTTCTTTAATCGATTAACTTGAATATTTAATCGATTAAATGGTCAAAACAATCAAAAAATGGTTGACTCGAGATTTAATCGATTAAATCTTCCTATTTAATCAATTAAATCTCCCAACAGGCAACAAAGGTCAAATCTACTCTATAAACAAAAGCATAATCCATGCATACGAAGCAAATCAACGAGCCTAAACAACCATACAAACAAAGAAACCAACAAATTCACCTCTTGATAAACAGATTTTCTGCATCATTTAGTCTACTTCGCAATGAACATACAAAATAATAACCTCATCAACGAGCTAAATTTGTTGGTGGAAACAAAAACATTATGTTTTAGGTCAATCCTATTAATGATTTTCTGGTCGCATGTATCCCAATAAAAAGCTTTTTCTGGCACACCTATTTGTTTTTGAAATTTTGGTCTTGCGACATTTGCAATCACATGGTCAAACATATCATCCTCTGCATATCCAACTAAAATATAATACAATTTCATCAATAATCCAATAACCCAATAATCGATGCAGAAGATTTACTCATCAAGAGGTGAATTATTGGTTTTTTTTTTTTTGGTTATCTATGCTTATTGATTTGATTCATATGTATGGAATCTGCTTTTGTTTATGGAGGAGATTTGACCTTTGTTGCCTGTTGGGAGATTTAATCGATTAAATATCCCTATTTAATCGATTAAATATCCCTATTTAATCGATTAAATCTCAAGTCAACCATTTGTAACTGTTTTGACCATTTAATCGATTAAATATTCAAGTTAATTGATTAAAGAGGGACACATTGGTAGATAATTTTGAATAAGGGACAAAATAGTTATTAATTAATTAATGAGGGACAAAATGATCAAAAAGCTAAATTCATAAGTTTAAAAAAATTTCTAAAATGTGATTATAAGGAACACCCGAAGGAGGTTATATTTATAACATTTTTTTGCTTATAACATTTTTTCAAACTTACAACATTTTATAACCAAATTTTAACTGTTAGTTTTCGTCAATCGATTATAATTTATTGGATTATATTTATTAATTAATTATTAATTCTCAATAAATTATAATCGTAACGAAAAGAGACTGTGAATATAACCTCTAACACCATAACACCTTATATAAGAAAGTTTTAGTTTGAAAACAACGTGGACTTGGTCCATATTAAATAGAAGATTAAAATATTAATGGAAGGTTAAACTTTAAAGTAACACAACCAGAGACAACCTGTATTGGAGGATTTTTGTTTTATTCAGTTGTGGTACAATATCCTTTTATTTATTACTTTAATTCTTTATAAAGACAAATGTTTTGACGTTGTATATGGGAATAATCTGATGATAAATATTTTTAAAGAGTTAATGCGATGAAACATGACAGGAAATATTACTTTAATGGTTTACTTTCTATAGAATTAAAATTTTCATGTGTAGTGTTTCTCCCCCACCAAAAAATAAAAAAAAATCCTATGTACTATGTAGTTGGGCTTCCACTTCAGCCATCAATACTTTATTTTAAAAAAATTCCCGTGTAGATTATACTAAAATATATACAAATATATGGAAACAATGCGCAACAATCCGTTGTAGTCTAGTTGGTCAGGATATTCGGCTCTCACCCGAAAGACCCGGGTTCAAGTCCCGGCAACGGAATATTTTTACTTTTTTGGGAAAAAGAATTGCAAAGCTGCATTGCATTGCAAGCATAGCTCTACCCTTGTAGTAGTTGGCTTCTAAAGAGGCAGAAGAAATCCTAATTAAACTTTGGCAACTAAATAAGTCATGATTTGATTGACAGCCAAACCCATTACATGAAAACAAATAAAGTAAGAGCTTTGATCGTTATAACTTTGATTGAATTTTGAAGTTACATTTATAGCTCTTCTCCTGTACTTGACATATATAGACTATGACCAATATTTGTGTTTTTTTAGGGTGATTTTCACTTCACATAGCAAAGCTCACTTGATTGAACCAAATTCCTTACCTTCACTCTCACTGCCCCACTTAGTTGCTGCACGCTCTTGGCTATCCCAAACAGTTCTTCTTCCCCCATCTTTGTCGTAGATGAAACCAATACCACTTGAGTTCCACAAAGCTCATCGTAAATCCTCTCGAATTCTTCCAACACTTCCTGAACTATTCCCACCTTGTTCTTCTTCAGCAGCATCTTCAACAACCCAACCAGATGCCCATGAAAATTCCCTTGCTCTACTACGTGCCTCATGGCTTGTCCTTTAAGCTCCTCAACCATTGAAGGGTCAACCAAAGTTGATTGAAAGGTCACATGTTGGATGAATTTCAAGAGACTCTGAACATCCTTCTGAACCATATGAAGGGAATTGCTGCTTTGAGCCACATCTATGACTGCTGCTGCATAACCAGTAGCAGGCTTTCGATGGAATATTGGAGAAGATGGTTTGAGTTTGAGAGGTGACGTGTCTAATGCTAGAGAAGTAGAAGACTTGTGTGAGAAAGTCTTGGTTTTGGGAACCAAGTTGGGTAAGGAAGTGGAGGAGACATGGGGTTGTGGATTTGGAGGACAGTTGGGGGTTGCATAGGTAGTTCTTTTAAAGTGATAGAATTCACGATTTGTAGGTGGGAGTGTTGGGACTTTGAGGGTTGAAACAGAACTTGACAGAGTATCCATTGAAATAGAGATCAGAGAAGAGAGAGTGAGTATGAGATGGATAAGTTTTTAGGCATTGGCTTTTGTAGACAAGAAAAACAATGGGACGATAAGTTTTAGCCACCAGGTCTGATACTGGTGGGGTTACCTTGAAAGCAACCATTCAATTTTCTGTAATCGTTGGAATGTTAGGTTTAACCCAAGTTGTGCTCTTTCATTGAAATGAATGGAATTTTAAATGTCCATTGGTTTTTTTTTTTTTTAATAAAATTCAGTTGACCTATCAATGAATTCAATCCACTGGTTACACTATTTAAATTGAATTTATATAATGATATATAATAAATAGAAATAATATAACAATCAAAAGTGATTTAACTTGGTGACCCACAGGGGTTTTCGCGGTCTAGATTGGATCGGTTTTGAAAGCAAAAATCATCCGATTCAATCCCTTCGGTTTGACAATGTAATCATCCATTCGGTTTGGACTTTTTTTCAAATCCAATCCAATTTTTTTCGGTTTGGATTGGATCGGTTTTCGGTTTTTTGAAAATCCTAAAATTTGTTTCATGCAGTAACATCTTTTGTATATATATTGGCTTTGTAAAAAAAAATTGAAATACAAAAGAATCAGTAAACGATAATATAGTTTTTTTTTTGGGCAATGAGATATGAAGCTCTACGCAGATGAAATTTTGTTGATGAGATGTGACTAGGTTTAGTTGATGGGTTAATGAGTCTTGAGTTTAGAAAAAATTTTATTATGATTGGAGAAACACCAAAGTAAGTAGAGGAGAATTAATATATTGGATCGGTTTTCATTAAGGATTCCAAAAACCGATCCAATCCAATTAAAAGTTGCGATTTTTTTTTGGTTTTTTATTTTTCGGTTTTCGATTTGTTCGGTTATCGGTTTGGTCACCACAGTTTGAATCAGTTTGGATCGGTTGATGAACACCTCTAGTGACCGATATATCTAGTCAGGTCAAACCGGTTTTAATAACATTGTTTTAACATGTATAATGGAGGGATAACATGACCGCACAATGCTTGATAACTAATTACTTCAATTTTTGTAATATCAGTGCATATAATAATGCAAAATTTAGTGTAATAGTCTGTATATCGTGCCTTGTTTTGCCACAATAAAAATAAATTAATAAAGGGATAGAAGTTTTTCATGCCCATATATTTTAGGTAAATTATTTTAACAATTTAAGTTTTTTTAAATTGATTTAGTTATATATACTTAATTATGAAATATCCTATCAAATGGCACAAATAATTTGTAAGTTCTGACTTGAAAGCAATGCATCCGTTGCACGAGAGTCCTAATAATAATTGTGATTGCACCATGGGTCATGCAACAGTACTTCACCACTTTTTCAGTTTACAAGCAAGAAGTGATAATTCAGGAATCAGGAGGGTGTTTTCCGTACCACACCAGCTCTGTCGGTGCAGAGAAGCCCAAGCTGTGTCCTACTGTGCTGATTGCTCCGTCACTGCAATGGATTCATAGAATGTTTTGTTTTATCAACCTTGTAGGAATCTCACCACGCGGAAGCGCATCGAACCAACACGACGAGAGAAAAGATTAACCTTCATCGTTTTGATTACCTGGAAGGGCGTAGTTATGTGACCACGAACAATAGTTGTTCTCGAGGAGGATGAGATGGTTGTGTGGGCAACCGTTCAGATGATGAACGTCTGCCTCTTGGGTTTGTTTCTGATGATCTGTTCACCTTGGAGGCACAAGAGGAGAAAACTATGAATATATACACTTAGGTCTTAGATATAACTTAACCCTAAGCCTCATGGGCTCAAGTGTCACTGAAGCCCAATAGGACTTTAGTGACCAAAAAAGCATATATCCAACAAACCTATGTCACTGCAATGAGACACTGAGGGGACAAATTTAATTTCAGATCTTATCATGTGTGTCTGGAACAACTGGTAGGCCATGCTCACGCTACAAATACAGACTAAATCTCTAGTCAAAATGTTTCAGGCCATGCTCATGCTACATATAGATACAATATCTTCACTCAAAAGGTTTTTTTTTCCCCAAAAAATAAAATAAAAAAGAATAATTATAGACCAAATGGAAAACATCTATTTCGTCCCAAAGTCTTCCTTACGATTCTTGTTAACTGCAGTGATCACATTATCTTTTGTTCCTTGTTAATTAGATCTTTAATTTCATCTAGTCGTAGTAGATAAACGAGTTGTTTCATTTTGGTCGGATCAGTAGATGAAGCATTTGAATTACAGGTCCCCAATAAATATGTTATGCTCTATTGTATTTCACCGTGAGTACTGGATATTTTTTAACTTATTGGTTCTTCCGTATTTCAACACTTGGGATTCATCATGACACCAGTAAAACAACTAATGAAACTCAGACTTCACATTATATCTAAGTTGGAAATAGTTAATGAATCTTGGGCTCTATTGCGTGAGCTGTTTCACCAGTGTTCAGGACCACCGCCCTTTTGCTTCAATGATGCAAACAAGCTTTAAGAAAAATAATTACAATTTAGAGAGCCATTTGATATATACAAATCAACCAAAAATATGTTTGCATGAAAAAGTCATTATATAAAAATTAAGAGCAAAGCCATGTATGCACGGATTGCGCTAGAAATCGTGACCAAAATGACCCGAAAATAGATACTTCAACTGCTCAATAAATCTCAATTCCCAATTCCCTAGGAAACCATCACAACCTCTAGAATATTTTTATTTATCAACTCTTTTTTTTGGTTAGGTAAGAATAATTTTCTCTTTATGAGCATAAAATAGATGGAGTTCTATCAAAATTCATAAACATCTAAAAAGAGATAAAAACAAATTTCTCTCATGACAAATTGACGTGAAATTTTACCAGGAGAGATACATTCCAGTTTAACTAGATACTATGGTATCACTGTGGCATGCTCAAAACAATACAGCTGCCATATATATAAATGTTATATTTGGTGTGGTACACTTCATTTGGTAAAGCATTAAAGGGAGACAAAGACACAGGGCCATTTCCTTTCCTATTAATTTCTTTCTTTTGACACTAGCAGTGATTCAAAACTGGTCTTGTCCGGCTCATCTTTTTTCCAACCTATTCCATGTTCTTTTACTTTCTCCTACTTAACTCCACGACCTATACTTTGACCAACTGTATCTTTTGCTGGGGAAGACTAGCCAAAGGTTAGATTTCAAACTCTTGCTGGTATTGGGAAGAAAATGAATCAGGAAATGAATGGGGTTGAGGCTGAGAGGATGCATGAGAAAGTAGATTATGTGTTTAAGGTGGTGGTGATTGGGGACTCAGCAGTGGGCAAGACTCAAATACTCTCAAGGTTTGCTAAGAATGAGTTCTGCTTTGACTCAAAGTCCACCATTGGAGTTGAGTTCCAAACTAGAACTCTCACAATTAATGGCAAAGTCATCAAAGCCCAGATCTGGGATACTGCTGGCCAAGAAAGGTTCACCTCTTCTCTCTTCCTCTCATGCTTTATGTATATCTCTCTTTGATTTGCTTGTCCATCCCTTGAACTTTAATATTATTATATTTTACAACATGGCTATTCATTTTCCCTACTATCATATTACCAAGCACAACAACACATATTTTGACTATAGTTGTATAGGTAATCATTTTCCTTTTCCTGATCTGGTCCCATAAGTTACATCAGCATTTTACAAGGGCTCGTAAAAAGACTCTGAACAGTTATGGAAGAATGTCATGGTTCTTGCATATTATGTTAGCCCATCTAATTTGTCAGATTCGACATATTCACTATAAATGAGGTTGCCCATAAAACGTATAAATGAGGTGGTTGGGTAGGAAATTGAATAGAATTCTGACAAAATGCATGGATGAAAGTTGGTCATTTTGGTGCAGAACTGCAGATAAATTATGACAATTTAACATTATATATAATATGGTATGGGTAAATATTGTTGGTGATATAATAGGTACAGGGCTGTGACAAGTGCATACTACAGAGGTGCATTAGGGGCCATGCTGGTGTACGACATAACTAAAAGGCAGTCGTTTGATCATGTGGCTAGGTGGGTTGAGGAACTGCGAGCACACGCCGACAGTTCCATTGTGATCATGCTAATTGGGAACAAAGGTGATCTTGTGGACCAGAGAGTGGTACACGCGGAAGATGCTGTGGAGTTTGCAGAGGATCAGGGCCTCTTCTTCTCTGAGACTTCAGCTCTCAGTGGTGAGAATGTGGAGAGTGCCTTTTTTAAATTGCTTCAAGAGATTAATAGGGTAGTCTCAAAAAAGCCATTGGAATGTAGTAATGGGAACCCCAATGGTCACAACAACACTGCCACTCTTAAAGGATTAAAAATAGATACGATCTCAGGTCCTGAATTGGAAATTAGTGAGATGAAGAAATTATCTTCATGTTCTTGTTGATCAAGTTATATATATTAAGATCTTGGTTAAACGAGAGAAAAGTGCATATAGTAAGTCCTTTTTTTTTTTTTTAACGTTCTTAGCTATCCATGGGGATAATGTGGTAAGTGAGGATGATTCATATCATTTGGTGTAAAGAACCAATTCAACCCAAAAGCTTAAGGTGTTGAATGAAACTACATCAATAGTTTTATATATCTCACCATTTGGTCGTTGCTTTCGATGCTCAGAATTGAAGAGCATTTATCCTGTTTCAGTTTGATTATGACGTATTACTGCAATGAAGTTGATGTATTGTTTTTACTCTCTTTTTTTAAAAATAAAATAAAATTAAGAGCCTATTTTACTCAAATCGTTATTTTTTTAATAAAAAACTAGATTGAGAATTAATCACTCGTCATAAAAGGGATGTGTGACTAGAATGGGACATATTTTAATGTAGGGTTTCTTTTTGGTAAGTAGATTTTAAGGAATTTTTTTTCCCCAACAATCTTCAACAAAGGTATTTTACAAGGCCATGTCCACAACTGAGAAATTCTTTAGTCTGAGTGTGGAGCTGAGTAGGCTTATACTCTCTCCAGTTGAGCCCGCCTTTAATCTGGCCCAAATTATATGAATACAAAGTTAGGCTTTAATAAACTTAGCCCACACATACACTGTGAAGAGCGAAAAAGTTGCAATGTCAAAAAACAAAATGGAGCAGAAAAAAATTGGATAATGTTTTTTTCCTTTCACATGACACGAACAATTTTTCTACATACACTTAAAAGTGAGCCCATCTAACTTTTTTAATTTTCTTTTGTTTTAAAAATGGTGGATCCCACGATTTATTGTTTCTATGATATGACCTAAGAATTTTTCCTAACATGATATTTGTTTTTTCCAAAAAAATTCTCTAGCATGGCATGCAATTTTTTTTATTAGGGTATCTTCAGTTAAAACGACATATTAAAAATAAGCCATAGCATAAAAAACTAAACTTTAGAAACTTCATTACTACGAAAAAGTGAAGTTCAACGTTAACCGAAGGCTAACCTAAACCAAGTTTAATCCTTTATCAAATTACATTTCTTTGTTAATTTAATTACTTGCACCTCCAATTAATAAAAAAAGTATAGGAGTTTGACAAAACAAAAGAAAATACTATAAACATCGCCATCGATTATGCTTGGTGCCATTTCTCTGGCTTTGTTTTATTTGGTGAGAGACTAGGACTTTGTTGGACAATTGACCACCGTACCTTATATATTCATTCTTCAAGCTAAAACCAAAATGCCAAATACAATCACGAGTTAGTTATAACTTTATAATCAATGGCGACACCTAAGAAACCAATTTTAAGGTCATCAATCTGTCACAAACAGCTGAAGCATAATGATTATTAATTCTCTTTTCAGCGCCGCTTTAGGCCTTACCATTAGAACATCCTAGCATATTGGACCTAAAAAACAAACAAATAAATTAAACTCTCTAACTAGTTTCAACAATTAATGGCCCATTTTTCAATTCCAATCATAATTACACCTTACAATTGGGGTGAATTTAAATAAAAGTTGTGAATTTAATACTTGAATAAATAGAGTAAGATGATCTTGTACAAAATGTTATTTTTATGTGTAACTTAAAATTTAATTAGCTTGAATATTAGTTATTGAAATTTTGGTTTGACAATCGAATTAAGTTGGGTAATTGATGAATGGTGAAAAAATAAAAATAAAATGATTTGACACAACATGACATGCACAATATTAATTTTAAAAATCGAATTATAGGATTGCCTTTAAAATAAATGAGACAGTCATAATCCAATCTGAGAAGCAATCACCAACAACTCTCATATGCGACTGCGAGGTGAAGAAATAAAATTACCCTTATGCCTATGTGTGCATGACTCTTGACGGTTTCCATAGGGCAACCAAAATGCATAATATAAATTTATTCTTGTAATAGCAATACGAGTTAACCAGCTTTTTATGGGAAATTCATCACAAGGCCTACAAACCCCTGATAAGTACTTGCACATCATAAATGGACCAAACCAATAAATGGTATATAGTATTTAGTTAATCATTGTTTAAGGTATATACGACTATACTAGTTCAAATAAGATTATAAAAGCCCAACATTAATCATTAAAAAAAGGAATACATTCAAAACATTTGATTTTAAATTTTTTTTCAGTTCATTAATAAGTCATACTATTTAAATTATGGAGCTCTATTTTAATTTTTTGCATTTAATCATCGTAAGTCTAGTTTTCTTGCACACAAGGCATACTTTTCTTTATTGGTTTCACATTATATGTTGTTCCGTTAATCATAAGGTTGGTGGGGGGAATAAAGATTAAAGAAGACGCAACCAAATCAAACATAAAAATGACTGAAAATTATATACTATCTGTTTGGCTAGTAATTGAGTTTCTGTCATCACCAAAGATGCTTTGGTAGTGGACCAATGCTTAGAATATGGAAAAGGGGAGATGTTACAAAGAATCAGATACATATGACTCTTCAAAATTTCACGGCATACCATGAATTAGTTTTACACTATTTAAGTGACTATTAGGGGCGTTTGGTTGAGGAGAAATTTTATGAATAATGATATTTATAGGGAAGTGAGTTTGGTAGGAAAATATAAAAAAAAGTTGTTTGGTTGAAAAAAATTTAACTGGGAGAATTAGATAACTTTTATAAAGTCTATGTTTGGTTGTAGGTAAAATATAAATGGAAAAAAAGACACCAACCAACAAAATCCAAGATAACCATGCAAATGGGGGGAATACCACATCTAAAGTGAGAATATTTGTCCATCAATTTTGATCCAAATAGCCATGCAAATGAGATACCTAGCAAACTGATTTAGGTGAACAAATTTGAAAGTTGGTCAACTAAACATGGACACCTTACAATCTCACTTCTAATTTGCCTATCTATCTCACCATAATCCTCTTACCAAACACATCCTTAGACGGGACATTGACCATATTGACACTCCTTTAATAAAAATTTACCTGATTGCCACTTCTGAAAAAAAATTTGCCAAAATGTCACGCCTGAATCCCGCTGGTCTGACAAGCGGGAATAGACTGGACACGTGTCAGCGTTTGAATGGTCAACCATTTTCGCTGGGCTGCCCAGCTAGAATGACAGAATGCTGACACGTGACAAAAGTACAGACATCCAGAGAATGTCTGTGCTTTTGCCACGTGTCAACATTCTGTCATTCTAGCTGGGCAGCCCAACGAGAATGGTTGACCATTCAGACGCTGACACGTGTCCAGTCCATTTCCGCTTGTCAGACCAGTGAGATTCAGACGTGGCATTTTGACAATTTTTTTTTTAAAATGACAATCAGATAAAATTTTGTCTAAAAAGTGACAGTACGGTCATTGTCACTCCTTAGAGTCCCGAAAGAACAATTGCTGAATTATGTGATGTTTTTGTCAGATGATTGACCATGTACGGTGCCCTTATGGAAATGAAAGTTAATCATGTAAATTTAGTTTTGCGAATGATATTTCTCCATGCTGAGTAAGCTGTTTCTGTAACTAAGACAACAGATATGGACTTCACAGAAAGAAAAGCCGAAAAAGTACTCATCAAAAAGTTTGTAGAAAATGAAAATGGAAGAGTTCCATCACACTCTGACAGAAAGTTAATCAAACATGCTGGATGCTGCCGCACCAATTTATGATGACAGACCAAAGTGTACTTTATTTCTTTTCAGTTTTTTTTTTCATTTCCATAAAATCAGTGACGGAGTTAGGTATATTTTGGACGTGGTTTCGGTTCGGATTAAAAATTAATAAATTATACTTATTATATATAATTATATAATTTGACCCGAGTTAAAATTATAATTGACCCCGGACTACAATTTATATTTTGATCTTATCTAAAACTTAATATTTTTTTCTTCTTCTTATAATGAGAAATAATATTTTAAAAATGGAAAAAAACTGTACAGCCCTTAAACTAAATATTGAAAAAGCAAAGAAGAAATAACTGGGAAGAAAAAAAAACTATACAGGGTAGTTTCCTTTTTTTTTAAAAAAAAAAAAGTGAAAACTATACATGAAAATGGATTCACAGCAATACACCAAAATGGGGAAACAACTCTACAGGATAATTTTCTTTTGTCTATGCAAATTCTTTTCCTATAAGCGGTTATCAATCTATTTCTAATGATATGAATTCCCACACTAATCACTAGGATAAAAATGAACACACTTTTAAGAGCGCATCAATTTTGGATCCAATGAATAAATGCATGACAAATATGGCTATGGACAAAGAAGGGTTGCCTCCAAATTGACACATTTTGATAGAGTCTTCCCCCGAACAGGAGCAATCAAGAACACTGCACACGTGTCCTCCAATGCAATCGTCGTTCAACGCAACGGGCTTGCCAAGGAACTATTGGACGACGGAGATCTTCTGGCAACCCTCAATCTGAAAAAACCGTGCATTTTCCGCAAATCCTTAACTGAATGGAGACCCTCACCGCATAGCACATCATCGGGTTCATCCAATACATCATCCCCCGTACGCCGTCCGATCATCCCGCACCCCCTGCCATCGCCGTCCGTTTGCAAGGCGGTGATGACCGATTTAATGGCCCGACTCGGCGAGTTACGGTTCGCTATCATCAACTCACCGATTTCGGCGGGGCTCAAACTCGCCCCGTTCTGAAAGATCTCCTGCACCTGAGGGAACAGCTTGTGGTCCTTCACGCCAAGGTAGCTACTCGCAAGCGTCTTGAACGCCGAGAAATCGCAAAGCGGGAAATGGATATGGACATCCACCCGACCCGGCCGAAGCAAGTTCGGATCCACGTGATCCTTGCTGTTCATCGTGAACACCATAACCCTCTCTTCGCCGCAGCACGAGCTCAAAATTCCGTCCATGAAGTTCAGTATCCCAGACAAGCTCACTCCCCTGTTCGATTTCTCCGCAAGGAAACGGTCCAGGTCCTCGATGACCACGATCGATTTCGGCGTCGTTTGGAGGAGGAGGAATTTGAGATCCGAATCGCTTGGAACCTTAGACAGATCGACGTCGTACACGTCGTAGCAGAGGAAATTGGCCATGGCGGCGACGAAGCTCGATTTTCCGGTACCGGAGGGACCATACAAGAGGAAGCTCCGTTTCCAGGCCCGGCCCAACCGGTGGTAGTATTGTTTGGCTTTGAGGAAAGATTCGAGATCGGTCTTGACTCTGTTCTTGAGATCGGGTTCCATGGCGATGGTGTCGAGCGTGGACGGGTGGGTAAAAGGAATGGATCTCCACCGTCCGAAGGAGTCGGCGTTCATGTAGAGGCGCAAATCACGGTTCCCTTGCTGCTCGATTTCGTCGGCAACTGCATGAATGTGTTGAAGATAAGGGCGAAGGATTCGGCGCTTATCCACCTTTCTTATCTTGAGAACGAAGGTTCTGGTTCTGGCTCTGGTTCTGGTGCTGGTACTGTTAGGTTCGGGTCTTTCGTCGCCGGTTTCGTTGAACCAGAAGACGGTGGCTCCGAGAAAACGGTCCTCGATTGTTTGATTAGGACCGAGGCAGAGAACGATGTCGTTTTGCTTCTTCACTGTGATGAGGTGGGCGAAGTCTGAGTCTTCGATGGAAGGCAGGGAATGCAAGTAGAGGGAGACCTTTCTGTAGAGGTGATTGTGCTGCATAGTTTCGTTTAGTTCTGGCACTTTTAAGAACTGGTACACGTGGAACCAATCTTGGATGATTCTCCATAGCTTCTTGATGGCCGTTTCTAACACCATCGCCCGAATCGATAATAAAACGACGAGGGCGAGAGTTAAGAGAAATAAGAGGTTGAAAAGAATCATCGCAAGCAATCTCATACTAGAACCATGTTGGGATGAATGGGTTCTACTGAATTCGACGGAACGAGTATGAAGCTGTTGCTGCTGTTGCAGGGGGGTAGCATAATCGAATCAAATAGAATCGGAATTAATTATTCGATTGAGGTGATTGTGTGTGACGCTGTTCAGGAATGACAGCAAGGAGGAGCGAGTGCGTTTCGAGCAAGGGTAAGCCACTTTTATTGCTACTGCGCAACAAGATAGTTTACCGCGTCTTTTACTCTGTTACGCGCCTGAAACCTATTTTGGATTTCTATCTACTTTTAAAAAAGAGTTTTATTAATGTTACGTGACAGTGGATTTTTCAACACACACAATAATAGGGAGAGAGAAAGTGGAATGATGAAAGATAAAGAAAAATATGTGGACCCCACTTCTTTAATGTGTGTAGGAAAGTGAAGTTATGTTATATAAAATAATAAACATAAACTCCTTTAAAAAATTACAGTTGTTCCTTAAATCTAATGAAAATTCAAATTATTTATGGTGAATAAAATTTCAGTGCATCGGATCACCAAACTCAGTTGTCACTTTTACTAAAAGGAGAAAAAAAATATAGTTTTTATTCATGCTTTTTAATATTTCCTTTTAAGTTCTAAAAAAAAAAGAAAATTTAGTTAAAGGACCATTGAATTTGATGCGCCCAGTGCAATAAAGTTTTTCATTTGACTGACATAAACAATAGAGAAAAGGAGTGATGATGTCAAGGTGAACCGCTGAAAGGGGATTCGACGAGGAAACTTAAGCAATTACAATTAGGGGGGTTTGGTTGAGGAGAAATATTATGAATAATAGGAAAATGTTATGCATAGGGAAATGTTATCTATAGGAAAATGGGTGGGAAGTGAGATTGGTAGAAAAATGTAAGAAAAAGTTATTTGGTTGAAAAAAAAAATACAGGGAAAATTAGTTAACTTTTGTAAAGTCTATGCATATGGAAATGTTATGCATAGGGAAATGGGTGGAAAGTGAGATTGGTAGGAAAATGTAAGAAAAAGTTGTTTGGTTGAAAAAAAATTTACAGGAAAAATTAGTTAACTTTTGTAAAGTCTATGTTTGGCAGTAAGTAATATATAGATGGGTAAATACAGTGGGTATTACAAAAATAACCCTGACACGCTGGATAAAAAAAGTTCTAATATTTTGATGCTACTTGTGAATTAGTGTCTGTCTCTGGTTTAAGAATTGACACGTTGGTGTCGATTCTATGGCAGCATCTGATTTATCTTAGAAATCTACGAACCGCGGTTCAGGTTTTGCTTTTAAGAGGAGGGTACGCTGGTCATATGTGTCTTGCCCATTTTGATGATTTATATAGATAACATAATATACCACATCACAAATGGGAAAGTATTGCTGGGTATTTGGATTAGAAGCATATGCAAACTGTAAAGATGGGATAATGATTTAGGTGGGCATTTCTTCAAAAAGCTTCAACTAAACATGGGCACTCACTAATCCCAGCTCTCAAATGTCTATGCATCTTCTTAGAATCCTCTACCCAAACACCCCCTTAGAGTAATTGCACTTACACGTCAAAATTTATATATATATATATATATATATATATATATATATATATATATATATATATATATAGAGAGAGAGAGAGAGATAGATAGATAGATAGATATAGATATAGAAAAGTGTTTGTCATTATAAATGATATAAAATTATGTCATTTTAAGGAAGAGATAGACACACAAAAAATATTTTTTATTTAAAATTTAAATTAAAAAAAATCACTCACTTTCTCTCCCATGATTTTCATTTTTTGTGTCTGTCTCTCTCTTAAAATGACATAACTTATGTCATTTAAAATGACAAACACCAAACCTCATATATATATATATATATATATATATGGAAAAGTATATATATATATATATATATATATAGGGAAAAATGTTTATCATTTTAAATGACATAACACTCTGTCCTTTTAAGAGAAAGACAGACACAAAAAAACAAATTTTATTTAAATTTTAAATTAAAAAAACCCATCCACTTTCTCTCTCCCATTATTTCTATTTTTCTGTGTCTATCTCTCTCCTAAAATGACATAACTTATGTCATTTAAAATGACAAACATCAAACCCATATATATATGAAAAACTTTCTAACTATTTCATATAAACTTATTTTAAACTATTTCTTTTAATTATATGCTATGGGTAGTATATAGTTATAATATTAAAGTTTATTTTTCTTTTCACGTCAGCAGCAAACAAGTTTTGAAAAGTGATTGAAGAAAGAGAAACATAAAAGGCAACTTCAACTGTACCTTGAGATAAGTTTATTTCAAGTAATTGGAGAAATGTTAATCCATATCGATATATAGTTTGTTTTTTCTGCAGTAAACCCAATATGACGTCGTTCTGGGACGGAAATCATGATATTTTTGTAATTTTAATTTATTTCAGGGTTATTATAGTCCTTATAATTATAATTTTTTAATATTTCAATCCCAAAATGACGTTATTTTGGGAGTAAATGAAGACAACTTATTTGCATTATATTTTTCTTATATATTTATATACAAGGCTTATCGTTTCTCAAACTAGGGGTGTTCGCGGTCTGGATTGGATCAATTTTGGAAGCAAAAATTATTCGATCCAATTCCTTCGGCCTTATCATGTAATCATCCATTCAATTTGGATTTTTTTTCAAATTTGATCTAATCCAATCCAATTTTTTTCGGTTTGTATTGATCGGTTTTCGAATTTTTGAAAATCCTAAAATTTGTTTCATGATTATTGTGCAAATAACATCTTTTGTATATATTGACTTTATAATTTATTTATTTTGAAATACAAAAACATCAGTAAGCGATACTTTAATTTTTTTTTTGGACAATGAGATATGAAGCTCTACGCATATGAAATTTTGTTGATAAGATGTGACTAGATTTTTTCTTGGGTTTAGTTGATGGGTTAATAGGTCTTAGGTATAGAAATTTTTAAGCTATGATTGGGGAAATACCCAAGTACGTAGAGGAAAATTAATATATTTGTCGGTTTGGATTGGATCGGTGTTCATCAACAATCCAAAAATTGATCCAATCCAATTAAAATTTGTGATTTTTTTTCGGTTTTTGATTTATTCGGTTATCGGTTTTTCAGTTCGGTCACCGCAGTTTGAATGTGTTTGGATCGGTTGATGAACATCCTTATCTCAAGTTGCTTGAGATAATTTTATCTCCGGCTACTAAATCATAACCATACAAGTAGGGGTGTTAACGGGCCGAGCCGAGCCGAGCTTTGGTCTTAAAAGGTTAAGCCTGTGTTTAAATGTGTCAGCCTGACCAAGCCTGTTACCTGTTATGAATATAATTTCAGCCTGTGGCCTGTCTTATTTACAAAAAACTAAAGCCTGATTTAGCCTGTTTAAAAAAAAATAAGACAACAAAAATTTATCCAAACAAAATATACAATCAACAACACTAGTAATTCCATAAATATTCATAAATTTAATGTATATCCAAATAGCATAATATAAAACAAAATCATTCAAAAAGTTTGTATAATTAATAAAAGAGTAAATACCCTTTTTAGTCCCTAACAAAAAACACGGTCCTCACTTTAGTCCCTTACAAAAATAAATTAGTCAGTTAGTCCCTAACAAATTCAAAGTGGACCCATTTAGTTGAAATCGTGGTCCCTCACAAATTCAAAAAAGACCCACATTAGCTTAAAAGGACTAAAATGGGTCCACCATGAATTTGTTAGGGACTAGCTGACTAATTTATTTTTGTTAGGGATCAAAAATGGTCTTTACTCTTAATAAATTGGGATGAAATGGATTGATGAGAGAGAGAGGGGGGCTATCACAAGTAGTTTAAAAAAATATAAAATAAAAATAAAAATTAATATATTAGGCCAGCCTGAGAGGCTCTAAGGCCGAGCTTTTAAATTGGAGCATGAGACCTTTTTATTAAACGAGCTTTTATACAGGTCCTAGCCTGCTTCCAACAATCAATTTTAGACATAAAAGCTCAAGCCTTCACGAGCCGAGCCAAAGGCCCATGTAAGGCCCCTAGCTCGTTTAGCACCCCTACATGCAAGGATGGATCAATGGTGATAAAGAAAGAGAAAGAAAAAATGAATCATAACCATTCAAAGGTGAATCAATTAATATAAAGGAATAAATAAACAAAACGACGTAGTTTTTAGGTGAACGGAGATAAATATATCTCAAGTTGCTTGAGATAAATAAAAGAAAAATTTCCCAGGAAAGCGAATTTCGCCATGTTTGATAGGAGAAATTTTAAAATTTATCCTGAAAACATTACATTCCTTGAATTTGAATTAACAAATAAACATCCCAACAAATAATGCCATAAGAAACATGGAATTTCAAGAATCTTGGTGGGTGGAATTATGTGGAGTGAATTTTCAGACAAAATTACCCTCCATTAGAATTGTAATTCAATTTTGTTGTTTTGAAAAGTTAAGGTTAGTTTGGTAAATTCATCGTATATTCCTAGTAATATTTTATCACTAACCAAATATTAGACTCAGTTACCTTGTTTAGTTTTTTCGGTAATATTTTGATCTACCAAATAATTTTTTTTTAACATTTTCGGAAGACTCACTTTTTCACCATATTCCTGACAATCGTAATTCCTAGATAAATTTTTTTTCTCCTTTACCAAATGTTTTTTATGTCTTTTAGAGCACGATTGTCGTCATTGTTTTTAAACAAAATTATTTTTAAGTTAAAATTAAAAATTAAAACTTAAAAAATAAAATTAAAAGTTATTTGATAATTCATAAAAATATTTATGCAGTTAATGCAGAGAAGTTATCCGCATTTATTTCCAAAACGACGTTGTTTTAGGATTAAAAGATTAAAAAATTATAATTATAAGGGTTCACTTTTTCTGCAGTTACTGTATATAAGTTATCTGAGTAAGCCCAATACGACGTCGTTTTGGGGCGAAAATCATGGTATTTTTGAAATTTTAATTTATTTCAGGGTTATAATAGTCTTTATAATTAGGGAAAAATATTTCTGTAGTTATCTGTATTTATTCTCAAAACGACGTCGTTTTGGTATTGAAATCTTAAAAATTATAAATATAAAGACTATAATAACCCTGAAATAAATTAAAATTACAAAAACACCATGATTTTCGCTCCAAAATGACGTCATATTGGGTTTACTGCAGATAAGTCTACAGTAACTGCAGGAAAAGCGAACACTTGATAATTATATAAAGTTGTTTCTAAAATTTTGAAAGGAGATTGGGTAAACTATTGATGATAAAATTTATAAAAAAAATTCAAAGATAAAGAAATATTTAAAAAATAAATATGAGAATTTTAAAAAAGTGATATATATCTTAAAAAATTCCTCATAAGAGTTTTTAGTTTTTAACTTATTTTTATTATTAAAAAAATTATGATAAGAATTTTTGTAAATTTATATTTAACTAAACTTCTAATTTTAAGGGGGGAAATTAAAAATAAGTGCTCTTAACGAGATATTCTTGCCGAAATGAATCGGTTTTGCAGATATAAGTATGAGAAAAATTACTTTTATGCTATATGTGATAAATTTTTCTTCTACACACTCTTCGATAATTGTGCCACATTTTTTTTTTCTTTTCATTTTCAGGTGATGGAGCCCACAAGTTTATCTCTATAACATGAGATAACTTATCTCCTTTAACATGAGATTATATAAGACTATATTTTTCTTATGTTGCATAAAAAAAATACTATCTCCTACTCAAACAATAAATAGAAGAGAAAAAAGAGTTGGAGTGAGAGAGAAAAAATTTTGTGGGACCCATTTAAAAAATATGAGTATAGGAGATAATACTTTTCTTATATAACATAAAAAAAGTATTACCCAATTAATAAAACCCTATAAGTATATAACCCTTAACCTGCCAAGTGGCCGTAACTTATAAAAATACAAACTCTGTACACATAGGCTGGCAAGTGGCACACGCTCAATATCCGAATATGCTGTTTTGTTTTCTTTTGTTTTTTTTGTTTTTTTTTTTTTGTTTTGGCTTAACTTAACTTTATTCTTACCGGCTAATCAACTAACTGGTTGTAAGTTATACAGAAGTTGCGTGTGGGCTACTGGGCTTGCTGTCTAATTCACAATGGAAAGGCTTTTTAGAGTTTATGTCATGCATGAGCTTTTCATTAAAAGTTGAGTTCCATTTGAAAATTATTTTAGTTCCAAGTTTGAACTCCCAAAGTTGAACAAGCAACAAAGGCGCCCTTATTGTCCACTTTGTGCATAGGTCATCAACTTTTCATTTACTTGGTCTCCTTTCGTCCTTGTGATGATGATGTTTTTGATTATTTTTCATTTGTTTTTCCTAGTCAGATGACCCCAAGTTCCACAACAGCTGTTGATTGGTGTTTGTTTTAATTTCTTCTTCCGTTTCTCTCTTTAATGTCGCTTTAATTATTTTCTCTTCTTTTGCTTGTTTATTTAAAGAATCCTAGCTTATCACCAAGCACCCGGACAAGGGAGAATCGTTTCAATTTAATAAGTGCTCTGGAGTGCATATATAATTGTGTTCAAGCTTGATAGGATGAGTTTGGTTGCACTTGTAGTCCTATCCGAATTGAACTTGGATTAATAATTATATATTGGGTTTGAAGGGTAAAAAATACATCAGATTTATACATGTGTTAAGAAATTCTTTAATATCTATTTATTATTTTTTTAATAAAATAAGGACGATGAAAATCAAATTTACAGATGCTCTAATGCTTTAATTGATCATTTTCAAAACTCCCAAAGCCATGATAAAAAGTGAAAATAACAAGGGTTTGCATAATTTGGTTCGAAAATGATTTGATTTATGCAAATTAAATTAGTTTTACAAAATGGTTCGATTCTTGAACTAGTTTTGAAAAAATGATCCTATTCTTAAACTAATTCAAAAAATGTGGTTCAGTTCAGTTTATTTATCTTTTTCACACTCTTGTGAGTGTATATGGTTTAGTTTGATTCGATTTTTATAATGAATTGAACCAATTCAAATTGGTAAAATGGTTTGGTTATGGAATTGAATCGATTTTGAAAAAACGATTTGGTTCTTTAATTAATTAAAAGAAAATATATAGCTTGGTTCTTAAACTAATTAAAAAAATATGATTTTTTTATGTGATTCGGATTGATTTAGACTTATATTACAGAATATCAATCCAAGCTTAGTCTATTATTTATTTTATGGGTTTAATAGTTTTTCTTTTGCTGCCGAACTTTTTTTCTATCACTCTCACATATAAGTGAATGGGTTACCATGAAAAATTTAATATACAAATATTGTACCGAGTATTCAATGCAACGGTCATATTATAATTATGTACTATAGATAATACATAGTTATAATAATAATAAAAAATTTATTCTCCTTGTCTGCTGACATAGCAGAGAAAAAAAAATCTATCATTATAATTATGCATTATTCATAATACATAATTATATAGACCGCTGCACTGTACTTAGTGCAAACGGTGCACAGAAAATTCTCGGTTACCACTTACCATTATATTCCACTGAGATTTATGGGCTATTTGACTATTTTATTCCTCATTAATTAATTAATAACTATTTTGGCCCTGATTCGAAACTATCTACCAATCTGCCCCTCTTTAATCGACTACCTTGCATTTGTAATCGACTAAATGGCTGTTGGGAGATTTAGTCGACTAAATCTCCCTACTTAATCGATTAAAAAATCATACTGACTTGTTTTCCTTTGTTGTTTGTTGAGAGATTTAGTCGACTAAATAGGGAGACTTAGTCGATTAAATCTCCCAACAGTCATTTTTGTATGTTTTGGTCATTTAGTCGATTAAAAATGCAAGGTAATCAATTAAAGATGGACAGATTGATAAATAATTTCGAATTAGAAACAAAATAATTATTAATTAATTAATAAAGAACAATAGGTGAAAAAGCGATTTATGTCCTAAATTCTGAGCTCCTTTATTCCTTTGGCAATTTAAAACAGCATGAGGAATAATATTAAAACTGATACCTCAACCGCATTTTCACTTGCCACGTAGTTTGCAACTTTCATTGTAGGATTTTGGGATTGGGAGATAGCCGATAGCGTGTTTGGTTCTAAACTTCTAATGAGAACACAGCTCTTTCATTTTCATGTGCGTGACTCACTTAGTCTAGTCAATGCCTTTAGCTTATCTTTCCTCGCTTCCTTTGAAAGCCGTCCATAATTGACTCGAGTATAAATTTGATTTGGGGTTTCATGAAAAATTAATCGGATGCTAAAAACAAAAATAAAATTTAATATCATTTATTTAACATACATTAAAATATTAATCACAAATGTAAATAGGGATTTGATTTTCTCATATTGTATGAGAATTGAATTCTCATTCTGTGACTCAACTAGTGGTGAATCTTATATTTATTAAAAAAGAAAAAAGAAAAAAAAAAGTTGTGCACGCAAATCGAAGGATCACAATCATGCAACATGAGAAAATATTTTTTCATATAAATATTTAACACATAAAAAGTCATTAAATATATTAAAAAGTGTTTTAGTTAAATCAGTTAATATGAATAACATACATTCAAAATAAGACCTTTTTTTTGTAGCTAAAAAAGACCTTTTTGTGTGAAGACCTTTTCAATTACATAAATTCAATACTTAAGTTTTTCCAATAAAAACCCAAGCTGCCCAATAATGAGGTGAGGTGGCCTTATAATCGATAAATTTTCTAATATATATATATTGGTTCAATTTTTTTTACCCATTTTACGTGCAACAATGATAAAATTCTCATATATATAAATTAAAATATTTAATGAGGAGAATCATACTCATACAAAAGATAAAATCATTAAATATGAAGAATCATAATTATACATTTGTCATTGCTCTACATGTACAGCAATTTTAGATATGATTTTATCCTTTTATATATATATATATATATATGTGTGTGTTGATTGATCACTTTCTCTCTAATATTTGATGATAGTATTTGATTTATCTGTCCATCTAATATTTATTTAAATAAGTGTCAATCAAATATTAATTAAATAAAAATAAAATAATATATAATTTGAAAAATAATTTATTAATATATAATTTATGAAATAACACAAAAGTAATAAAAAAGATCAATCAATATATGTTTTGAACGGAATGCGAAATATGAATATATCTAACTCCTATTCTAATCACTACCTCCAAGCTTATAAATTCCTTGCACGGCTGCACCCCACTATTTTAGGTATGTTTTCCCTTATTATACTCTTTCTGTCTCTTGAAATTTTATTTTTGAACGCTCAATATCATCTTAAGCAAGACTCGAAATCTTAACGCTATTTTGTATGGGTGGTAAAGATTGGGTTCATTTCGTATTCATATGTGATTCACGAATGAAATCATTTAATCTTAACATGATATGTTTTTATTCATGGATCAAAAATTGAGATTTGAAAATGAGTAGCCTCAGGTTGTGGGTCAAACGAGTTGACCCGCAGAAATTGAAAATAAAAATAAAAAAAAGCAAGAAAACCTAAATAAAATACATGAGTAGACTTGTGACTCATAATGGATTGTATCTGTTCTAGAGGTGGCAAAACGGGCTAACCCTCCCCGACCCGCCCTCAACCCACCAAAAACGGGGCGGGGCGGGCCAACCCGCCATTGGATGGGGGGTTGAAAACATCAACTCAACCCGTCTTGAGGTGGGTTGGCGGGTTGACAGGTTGGTCCGCCTAAAAAAAAAATAATTAAAAAATAATAATAAATTATATTTTATTAATTTTATAATATTACTTATTTTTATTTCACACTCCCTCTAATTTTTTTTCAATCTCAAGCCTAAATATAAATTAATATTCAGTAAGATATTTTTTAGAAATTTATTTTTGACTCTATATATGGATAATCTTTGTAATAAATAAAGTTTTTATTTTTTATTTTCTAGGGGAGTACTAAAAAAAAATATATATCACAAAAGCTTAGTGACAAATAAAAGACTACCTAATAATAATAAAAAAAAAGTTGACCTGCGGGCCTACCCGCCCCGACCCGCCACCAACCCATTTTGACCCACTACTAAACGGGGCGGGTTGAGGCGGGTTGATGGGTTGGAAGGTGTAACCCAACCCGCCCCGTTTTGGCGGGTTGACCCGTTGGGTTCAACCCATATTGCCATCTCTAATCTGTTCTGCCTGAGGCAAATATGTCCGACCGAAGGTCAGGTGTTTGATGTTAGATCTAGGGCTTTCTCTCTAGATACCTATGAACTAGATATCTTGGGGACAACTGATCACTACACATTATACGATGGCTTTAGTCAGAAGGGGTACGTGTGTGTGCACTGTCGTGTCTTAATGAAATAGTGTTAGAGAGATCAGTCATATATGTGGTCCTTAGTCCTTATTTATAGAGATTACCTCTAGGCTGATTCGGGTTGGACTTCTCGCTATTTTGGGCATTCCTCTGATCATAACAGTATCAAAATTTCATTAATTTTTTTTTATATTTTTCAAAACAAAAAAATTCACAGGTTAACACGCAAGTCCTAGGAGGTTGACACGCAAATCTTACAAGTCAACCCGTTACACAACACGATAATATTTTGTGTTATTTTTTCAAACCCAAACATGACTTGTTTTATTCCATAGACCAATAAGACACACATTTTAATATTTTGTGTCGGTGGATAATCATGGCCTACGACACTTTTTGTAATTGTTACAAAATTACGTAGAAAAGTGATCATGTTATTTGATCATAGCCATTAATTTAAAAATCATATATTTTTCTTTCTCTTATCTCATAATCAATGAATAAAAATAAATGATTGATATTAAATAATATGACCACATGATCACTTTTTCACATGAAAGAATCCAAATCAATTGTCAATACTATAATTATAATCATTATTAATGCTACAATCGTAATGATCACCTTTGCTATATTTGTTGATATGATCAAACAAACTATAGCGAGAATTTATCTTTTTAATCTGATTAAGAATTGTGCCTTTATCTTTATTACATCTTCAAGTCGGTGGATGAACATATAGAAAGAGATACTTGAAGTAACAATCTATATAAATTCATCAAATATATTTACATTATTTTTTTAAAGAAAATACTTAATTCAGATTTAATTAATTTTTAACCAAAATTTCAATTCGATAGTTTTTTAGTTGCTTTATAATAGAATATGCTTATTAATTTGTCTCTGTAATCAAAATTCAGATACTGGTAATAAATTGCGATTATTTTAAAACCATAATTAAAAAAATACTTTAATGTGAAATATATGGTTTTTTTTATTTTACACTTTATTTTTGTTTATGTGATACTATTTTTATTTTTATTTCATAGGTGAAAAAAATTAAGTAGAACAGTAATTGCTCAATTTAAAAGTTAGAGTATCATGTTTCATCAAAGTTTGATATGGCTTATGACTTAAAAGAACTTTGAGTTAGCGTAATTCAATTTTTCTAATTAAGCTGACCATTTACTTTTTTGTTTAAAAGAACTTGCTAGACATAATTTACTTTCTATCCTTACATTATAAGGAAAATTGATTGGAAGTTTTGAACTATGGTAGGTATAGTTGATTGGGCGTGTGCAAATTGTCAAAAGGCATTATGCCACACACCTTTCTTGAACTGCTTTTCCCTTATCATACGCAGTTTCAGAAAAACAAATAAAATACAACTTGTATTGTATCTGCAATCTGCCCGTCCGTACAACATTTGAAGTTAAGATTTCTCTCATCTTCTTTTTCTTAAAATAAAAATTGGTGTACTCCAATCTTGTTTTGGGTTGACACGTATGATTCTGCAAATCAATCAGCAAATCCTACAAACGCAAACCTTTCTAACTTGGTAGAGCCTCTGCGATGAGCTGCACGAGTTGCTTGCTTGGCCAAATGATTGGTTGAGCCTATTAGCTAGCTAGAGCTACTTTGGCTGTTTTCAATACCCACCCAGCAACTATTTGTAGTTTTCTGCGTTAACAAATCCTTTTTTTTTGTCTTCCGCCGTGTAGAAAAGTTGTCACACGTAATTCTATAGTTCTATTCTATTTATATTGAGTAATGCTTCTATATTATTAAAATGAATTACCAGACTTCAACGCAAAAAAAAAAACGTGTAAGTGGTTAAATATGATCAATTGTTTATGAAATCAATGGCCTACATTACCAATCATGTAACTTAACTTTTTTTAAATATTGCTTACTAGAATCTTAAATATAGTAATTAAGGAATATTTAATATATTTTATTTGGTATTTTTAATTATTTTAAAAACAAGTATTAAATCCTCACTTCATACACGTTTGGGCTTTTTCACCTTTTTACCCCTTATTAATTAATTAATAACCATTTTGCCCATGATTCGAAACTATTTATCAATCTGCCCCTCTTTAGTCGACTACATTGCATTTTTAATCGACTAAATGACCAAAACAGACAAAAAATGGCTGCTGGGAGATTTAGTCGACTAAATCTCCCTATTTAGTCGACTAAATCTTCATATTTTACAAAAAAAAAATAAGTCAGTATGATTTTAATCGATTAAGTAGAGAGATTTAGTCGATTAAATCTCCCAACAACCGTTTAGTCGATTAAAAATGCAAGGTAGTCGATTAAAGAGGGGCAGATTGGTAGATAGTTTCGAATCAGGGGCAAAATAGTTATTAATTAATTAATAAAGGGCAAAAGGGTGAAAAAGCCTACACGTTTGCCTTGCGCTTGTAGTGGGTTTCCCTGAACAAAATTATTATGATTATCTCGTTATAAATATCTCCTTTTTGGCCAGTGAAAAAGCATCTTACATCCAATATTTTGTGAGCTATTAGTCTATTGAAATATAAAGTTATCATACCCTTTCACTATCCCCTCTCTCAGCCTTTGCCTGAGTTAATATTCATGATATCTCTTTCATAAAATTTTGGTCCATAAATACTCTTAATGGAGATATATATTTCACCCAATCAAGAGAAATTGACCAAAATTCCTTACTAAACAGTTGACACGACTGTGACATATGCAGTTGTTGTGGATGTATATATTAATGTCTCTTAGTAATTAGGTAGAAAAGTGTACAATACTAATTTTATTACAAACAAAATAAAAGAATATGTATGTCACTGTTCATTGTTTTGCATAGCCGTGACTGTTGATGGGTATTAGGTAAACATCAGATTAATTTGATGACCAACCATGGCGTACGTATTTGTGTGTAAGAAGTATATCTTATTATTCTCAGAGTTATATTGAATTAGGATTTCAAAGAATTTTAATGGATTGTTTTCGGATTGGTATTCGATTAAGATTTTAATGGACTGAAAAAAAGTCATGTGGTATTTGATTAGGATTTTAAAAGATTATTTTAGAATCCGTCCAAATCCGTTGGTATTCAATCAGGATTTTAAACGATGGAATCACAATCTCATGGTATTCAAAAATCCGACGATTTTAATGGATTTCCTATTGGTGTGGATTTCGTGAGACTTTTTAGTGAAAATATAAATAGGATGCTTCTCTCACAATCTCACCCTAACCCCTAGGATTTCTTGAGATTCTTCTATTGCAGTATTTTCACAACCTTTTTTCTCAAAGCCAAAGTATGTTCTTTTTTGACTCTCATATTCCTCCTTCCTGATTAATGGTTGTGTTTGTCATCTGTATTTATCAGGATTTTGTATTCTTCCTTCATAATTAACGACGTGCTTCATTACCGTCTGTATTCTTCCTTCATAATCCGACGATTTTAACGTGCTTAATTGTCATCTGTATTTTTTTTAATCACAATCTCGTGCTTCAAAAATCCGACGTGATTAATATATGTATCAGGTTTTTTGACTCCATATTTGTCGTCTTTTTTTTTTTTTTGGTAAACATATTTGTCGTCTTTTAATTCCTACCATAAAGTATTAATTCTGATTGATTAAAAAATTGATTTTGACTCTCTTAGGTTTTGATTCCTACCATAAAGTAATGTTCTTATATTTTTCATTTAATTCTGATTGATTAAAAAATTGTTTTATATTTGTTGTGAATGATTTGGTCTTTATAATTTTCACTTATTAAAATATTGATACTGCAAGGCATAGTGGTGGAGAAAGACAGATGTCATATGATCATAACCATTGAATATGACCTCGGTTGGAGCATATAGTAATTATTATTTTTCTTCACTATTCGTAATAATTTTGGTATCGGAGCTTTTAAAAAAAAAAATGATGTGCTTCATCACTATGCTGCCCAAAAAAAAAATGTGCGTCTATATTTTGGTATCAAGCTTTCTTCACTATGCTGCCCAAAAAAAAATGATGTGCTTCACCACTATGGTGTAAGATTTGATTTATCCATTTAGGTCACCAAGTTTACCTTCTTAGGAGATCGATGAATTAAATGGAAACCCAAATGACAAGAGTACGTCTGTTGTCTGTCTTTATACGAGACAGTCATATTTGTGTCTCATTTGCCTCGGAAAATCTTACCCATGCACATGTATGCTCCTCTCTTTTTGGTACGAATCAATGACACGCATGAGCAACCAAGTTTTGCATCAAACTGTCATATGCGTTTGAGACTGAATTTTTTCATGTAAAAAAGTAGTTATGTTATTTGATCATAATCTTTCATTTAAAATTTATACACTTTTTTCTCTCTTATCTCATCATCAATGAGTTATGATTAGGTAATCACTTTTTCACATGAGAAGATTCATTATATGTGATAATCAAATCCCTAATGTGATCCTCCTAAGGCCAGTTGTTCATCGTTTTGTTGTCTTGTCTGCCCAAACTTTCATCATTCAATCATGGATTTATTATATATATATATATATATGAGTTTGCTTTTTCTACTGTCAATATAGATAACTTATCTAATTGAGCCCAAAACGACATCATTTTGAGGCAAAAGTCAAGGTATTTTTGGAATTATAATCATATATATAGATGCCAACATTAAATACGGAAAATCATAATCATACACCTGTAATTGTTGGATGCTATGTTGCACCGACACTGACACGGGACACGACACGACATACCGACGCGTTAATTTTAAAAAAAGTCATGTTTTGACACGTTAGGACACATTATGGTATTAAATAATATTTTTAATATATATAATATAATTTATATTTAATATATATAATAGCCCATAATAAGACATACAACCAATCAAATTTCCAAATTTCATGACATAAATATAAACAAAAATAATTTTTCGTACCTTGATAATTTTTCATGTCAAATTCCATAATAGAAAAAATTTGATTTATAAATTATTTTTTCATGTTTGTTAATAAAATAAAATTTAGACCTAAAAAAAATGTGTCGAAGCTTTGACCGCGTGTCGAAAAAAGTTGATCTTGTGTCCCAAAATGTTGATCGCGTGTCGGTGTCTGACACACATTTTTCAAAAAAAATTGCATGTCCATGCTTTACAGGATGGACGTCAAGAGAAATGATTTTACCACACATATATACACACACATATGTGTGTGTGTGGTTTATACATACGTACAGGGACATGATCATTTGATACATATGTCAAACAAAAAAGTTTGATACCTCATCTGAGAGACATTGATTTTGCATTGATCTAACAACTTTGATTCGTAAGCATGTGACATCATTGATCTAACGGCTCTCATATAAGATGTCAATTTTTTTTGGACACCTGTGTCATAGGATTCTCTCTCTCTCTCTATATATTTATGGTCAACAGCCAATATTGAAAGTGTAACTTGTTAGGTCCTGGATAGACCGTATTGCTATACCGTACGTGTGGTATGCGCTCAAAGATAGTGTATATCAGATGTATACTAGGCTTATAGCCGAGGTCCCAATCATTGCGCACAAGCAATAGGCTTATAGCCAAGGGGGTGGGTGTGTGCACAGTGTGGGCAATATTCGTAAATAGGTCAAAAGTGTTTACCTAGGGTCTTTAGGCTCTTATTTATAGGATTACCTTCCTAGGCTTGGGCCCTTTGAGCTCCCCCAATTGCAATATGATTCAACTCCCTTTCTGTTGAGATGTGATCCTTATCTTGTGCCCTCTGACTGTTATAGAGTTGTTGAGATGCTCATGAATCTATCTCTTAATAGACTCTTAGATAGGTAGTTGGGATATGATATTCATATTCATAACATAACTTACAACGTATAAGAATAAAAAAATTTACATCAAATCTTTGATCACTGATTTGCTTGCATTTAACCACTTAAATATCTAACAAATCAAAATTATTATATATAAGTAAAGATTAAGAGTATAACTTATATCAGTGTGACACCAAATCTTAATTCTTGATTTTCGTGCATATAATGATTATAATTTATCTATCGGTGTAAGATGATATTGAGAAAAATCAAGTAAATATTCTCACCTCTCACGTACTGAGTTCATTTGATACTATCACATAACTCTAGCTGCTCCATAAACTCACCCTTTACTAACATTTGCCTTTCACTTATGTGTATCCGTTAAGAATCCAAACAACTATTGTACAGATAAGAATAATACTGAACTCAATTAAACTATAATAATGCACAAATTAATAGCAAAAAAATAATAATAATGCAAAAAGACATACGCGACGCAAGACTTGAAGGAGCACCGCGCGGTTGGATTCAAAAATAAAATAAAATAAAATAAACAATTTTCTTATAACTAAAAAAGTATCATATTGTCCATTATATGAATATTTTCAAATTTATTTAAATAAAAAAATAAAAAAGGAAAAATATTTAAGAGAAAAAATGATTAGAGAACAGTTTTGTCCACTCTTGTCAGGTTTCATTTTCTCGAAAATCATTCGTAAATAAGAATCAAAATATAGAAACATTTATAAGTAACATAAACTGAAAATTCACATTATATAATTATTTAGTATTTACTTTTAACTTATTTTTATGATTGCCCTGAATTAATCATGAAAGTGGAAATCGCCTTATTGCTTCCTTCGTGTAATATAATGATGTAGGTTAAGGAAATATATTTTATACTATGAGTATACAGAACTCCCTCCACCCATTTACTAAATAAGAAAAATTAGGGGAGGTATAGAGGGAAATGTAAAAAATAAATAAGGATTAAAGTAAATTTTTTTTTATCCATTTTAATAAATAAATGTATCGAGTTTCGGTATCCCAGGTATACCAAAAGTTTGCTGGTAGCTTACGCCAAAAAGGCAAAAACTGATAAAGCAAAAGGTAAACGACGCGAGGCAAAATAACTGAAGAGAAATCGTGGAAGCTGATTTTAAGAGAACTATAAATGAGGACCAAAATATAAATTAAATAAAAATATTATATACTATATTTATTCCGTTCGTTAATATCAACTTACTTAATTCTACCACACGTCCACACCAAAAAGAATGTGACTCATTACAAAAGAAAAAAAAAGGTGACTCGAAAGAATTCCATTTAATTAATCCTTTACATGTTACTTTTACTTTCTTTCTTTAAAAGGAGATATATTTACTATCAATTACTACCATTTAATTATCTATTTAATCATCATTGGAGATCAACATTTTTTCTTTTTCTAAATTTTTTTTTAACATTCTCTTTCTTTGGTTCAATGGTAATTAGATAGGTAGTGAGTTGGTAGTAAATTTTTTAGTAGTAAGAATATTACCCTCGTAAACTTAAGCTTATGAAAAAATCTATACATGTCAATATATTTATTATTAACTTTAATAATACGTAAATATTTATAATTTTAAATTATATTTTAAACTATTGATATGTAATCACTAATAAGATAATATATTTATATATTTAGTGAATATATAGTTTATAACTGATTTTAACAAGAAATTTTTTGTTTAAAAAAATGCTAACAGTACATTCTTTGACATTTTCTAAATAATTTCTATTATTAAATAATGCATTAAAAATATAGTATTAAAGAGTTTCTTATGATTAAGCGCACTTAAATTCTTTAGAATAACAGACCCAAATAAACTTAGAAAAGTAGAGATGTTTGAAATCTGTTGTTGAAAATAATTTTTTAATTTTCAGAACTAAAAAACAAAAAAAAACTTGTTTAAAGTTTGTAACTGTTTTTTTTATTTTTAGAATTAAATTTATAAAACATATTCGAGTTATTTTTAATTTATATTTTAATTTTAAATTTTTTTTTAAAAAAAAAATACTTATTTCATTAACTATTTTATAAATTTTAAGAAGAAGAAAAAAAAACAGAACACAATCCAAATATCCTACAACTCGACTTGACCTGGCCCAAATTTTTGGGGCATTGGGTGAGGTCATGTATGTTGTACGGTAAAGCAAAGAAAGCTCAGTGAACGGATTGTAACATCTGAAGGACAAGTTCCTTATCTTTTACTGTATAGGCTCTTCATCTTCAACCTCAACCTCAACCTCAACCCTGTCTTGCTTGCAGTACCTAATTTCTTCTCCTGATCCTGAGTGCTGCTGTCTCCTTCTAAATTCTATGCAGAGTATGGCCACCACGCTCTGTCTTCTAAAGCTTCCAATTCTTCCTAACAAGCCACGCCAATTATCCTCAAAAGTTGTTCCACTTCCTTCCATCTCTGCAAAATTGAATACCCCAAAAGAACACAAGTTCTTGGGTCATAATATCAATGCTCTCAAACCCGCTTCTCTTTCTCTCACAGCAATCACATTTCCATTCTTATTTGAACCCAAGGCAAGCATCTACCTCCCATTCTTTTCTTACATATTGCTGGGTTTTCTTTCTATCTCACAAAGCTGTTATTGGCACAGGATGCACTTGCTGTTGGTGGAGAGTTTGGGATATTGGAAGGAAGAACATTTGCTCTCATACACCCCATTGTGCTTGGATCTTTGTTCTTCTATACCTTGTGGGCAGGGTATTTGGGGTGGCAATGGCGGCGAGTAAGGACTATTCAGAACGAGATTAACGAACTCAAGAAACAAGTTAAACCTACACCAGTTACCCCAGACGGGAAACAAGTAGAAGCACCACCTTCACCGGTTGAACTCAAAATACAACAACTTACTGAGGTAGATTACCTTTCTGCATTAATCCATGCATGGTAGGAATGAAATTGACAAGGTGTGTGGAAACAATTTATGTCTTCATAGCCCTTCTCTGATTTCACTTCAACCAATGCGCACCCTTAAAATGAAAGCTACTTGAATTTGCAGAAGCAGAATGAGTGATGACCTCTCTTGTAAGTCTGCTTTATGCATTTGCAATGAGAGATTGAGAGCCTTTTTTAAAACATACAGAAATAATGTGATAGTCTGATGGGATGAAATTGATTTTTCCAATTATGAAATAGACCCTGGTTTATATCATTTGATGAGCAACTTAGCAGGTTTGTGATTTTATTTATTTATTTTTTCTAATCTTAGCACAAGCTTTCTGATCTGTGGTTTGTTCATTGATGCTGGATTATAATTGTAACCAAATAAAATACATGAAGCTACTCATCGAATGCTGAATTCTAATCTGACGAGTACCTAATTTATTAGCTAATCATATTCAGGATAGGAAAGAGCTGCTCAAAGGTTCATACAGGGATAGACATTTCAATGCAGGATCCTTGCTTCTAGGATTTGGGGTGCTTGAGGCAGTTGGTGGAGGGTTGAACACATGGTTTAGGACAGGAAAGCTATTTCCTGGTCCACATTTATTTGCTGGAGCAGGTAAAGATTATATTTGCATTTGATGAAGCAAAAATAAAGAGGGTAAAGTTAAAAGAATGTTCAATTTGAAGAACTTGGGAATATTTGTAGCTTTTGTAACAGGTTGAAAAAAACACTATAGCTTAAACAATGTAGCTTTGTGAATTAAATAGGAGGTATAGAAAATGATAATTCTTGTGTAATTTTTGCCCTCCAGCTATTACGGTCTTGTGGGCACTGGCAGCAGCTCTAGTACCACCAATGCAGAGAGGGAGTGAAACAGCCAGAAATCTCCACATTGCGCTGAATGCATTAAATGTTTTGCTCTTTGTGTGGCAGATTCCCACTGGAATTGAAATTGTATTCAAAGTGTTTGAGTTCACAAAATGGCCTTGAATGTAATATTCCCATCTCTAAGTTCCCTAGAATTTTGCTTTCAATTTAGCTTTCTGCTAACATCAAATAAAGCAAAATTTGGCATTTTCCATTTTCATTTGGCCATGTACCATATTTTTGTGCCAGTCAAGCTTTGCATGATTGTATTACACGATTCTTTTAGTATAATTTAGCATATAAATGATGTTCTTGCATTCAGATTATTTGAATGAGTGCTTGCAGCTTGTTATTTGGTGGGAAATATTTTAGAACTAGTGTTTGAAGTAATTAACAAAAACTGCAACTCCTCAAATTTCTGAAAATACAGGGTCCCTGATTTTATATGTTGAATAAGAATTTATGATGATTATATCCACTTCCTTCTTTCAGTGATTGTGTATCTTTACAAACAGATTGTTTATATTTTTATTTTTTGCTGAAGAAGTGTATAATATTATATAGAGGTAAGTACATGTTGACCAAGTATAACAGGTATTTGTATAAGCTTTCATATCTCTTGTAATGGGAACAGTGATCAAAATGTCATTGTTGATCAAGATTTTTACCCAAATGCCACGTGAACAGTGTTATTTTCCAATATGTCACGCAGGCAAGTTTGCTATAGTGCCCAGCAAACTCAGTTTGCTGATGTGGCACGTTTCTGGTTAACACCAAATTCGCTACTCCACGTAGCGAACTTGGTTGCAATTAATGCACCTGCACGCGCCCACCTGTCACGCCATGTGGCAGACATACAACGAAGTTCGCTGTAGTGGGCAGTGAACTATGTGTAACGGTTAGGAGGCCACGTGGCAGACATGCACCAAGTTCGTTCCAACGAACTTGGTGCAACGACTACATTTCCCAACCTATATAAACCCCCTCCCTCCCCCCCCCCCCCCTTCCCCTACCCCAACTCCTCTCCCTCTCACTCTCTCTCACTCTAACTCTTTCTCTTTCCTTTTTCCCTCTCATTCTCTATCTCTCGCTACCTTCAAAGTTATTTTTTTACAATTTTTTAGTGTTAGTTATTTGATATTACTTATTTATAGGATGAAATCTTAGGTTAGAAGATTAATTGTGACAATAGGATAGAATATGTATGTTAATGTTATTAGGTTTAGTATTTTATATTAATGCATTATTTAATAATTTTAGTTGTTTGATATTATTTATAGGTAGAAAACTTAGGTTTTAAAATTTTATATTAATGTTGTTAAATTTAGCATTTAACAATTTTTTTAGTTATACATTATTTAGTAATATTAATTGTCCATATTGTTTAGTTATAGGTTGAAAACTTAGGTTAGAAGAATTTTATATTAATGTTGTTAAAGTTTGTGTTTAATAAATTGTTGATTATGCATTATTTAGTTATAGGTTAGAAAATAGGTTAGAAATTTTTTATATTAATGTTGTTAAATTTTGTATTTAATAATTTTTTGATTATGCATTATTTAATAATATTAATTGCAATGACATTATTTAGTTATAGGTTGAAAACATAGGTTAGAAATTTTTTATATTAATGTTGTTAAAATTTGTATTTAATAACTTTGGGAAAAATGTGTATCATTTTAAATGATGTAAAATTGTGTCATTTTAAGTGAGAGAAAAAGATAGATAAAGGAGGAGAGAGAGTGAACAAAAAAATATAAAAGTGTGAGTTCCACTTCTTTGTGAGAGTGAAATGACAGAAGTTGTGTCATTTAAAAGGATAAACACTTTTCCCAATAACTTTTTGATTATGCATTATTTAATAATTTTAATTGCAATGACATTATTTAGTTATAGGTTGAAAACATAGGTTAGAAAATTTTTATATTAATGTTGTTAAAGTTTGTATTTAATAATTTTAATTTCTTGTATATTATTTTCTTCAGGTCATTATATTTGCAATGGGGCTCATGCGAAACATCTTCTTATCTCCTTCAACCATTTGATCGTTCGATTCGAAATATCTCCTCCCATTGTAATATAAAATGGCGATTAAATCATTGCTACTTTTACTCATTATGTCGTGAAATATGAAGTACAAATTATAAAGAACAAGCAGAAAAAACTAGGGTTCTTTGGGAAAAAATGCACCAGAATAACAAATTGCATGTGGGAGGGGGAAAGGGGTATAAATAGCACTGAGTTCGCTATACAGGCCAGCGAACTGTAACTGTCGACAGATAGTTCGCTGTCCCATGCAGCGAACTAGCAGCCAGCTGCCACGTGGCACATAGTTCGCTTGGACCCTCAACGAATTAGGTGCATGTCAGACACGTGGCACACCTAGTTCGCTGCATGTGGCAACGAACTTCTCCAATGTGTCAGCATTAATTGCAACCAAGTTCGCTACGTGGAATAGTGAATTTGGTTTCCACAAAAAACGTGCCACATCAGCAAACCGAATTCGCTGGGCACTATAGCAAACTTGTCTGCATGGTATATTGAGAAATAACACTGTTCGCATGACATTTAAGTAAAAAACTTGGTGAACAGTGACATTTTGGTCACTGTTCCTTGGTAATGTCATATTGTAATGTGACTAAGAAGAAAGTCCCGAGATTCTTTCCCTCTTTGCTCCGCTCTTACTTTTATCTTTAGATCTTTGTCGTTGATTCAAACTTGATGCTATGATCTCCTTTATATTTATGAAAATATTTATTTCCTGAATTTAAAACTTTATCAATCACAATAAAAAAATGCATAGAAATATATATGCAAGCATAATATATGAATAAATTTTGGGTTTATTTTTTCTGGAGTCAATGTAGTTAAATTATCTATATTGTGTCCAAAACGACGTCGTTTTGGGACGGAAATCGATGTGTTTTTGTAATTAAAATTTATTTCAGGTTTATAATAGTTCTTCTCATTATAATTTTTTAATTTTTCAGTCGAAAACTATAATTTGAAGAGAAATTTAATGAATGTAGATAATTTTTGTATATTCATTATAAAAATAGTAAAGGCATCAATTTTTGGTAGTTCTCCCAATTAAAAAAATATTAATGTTGACTTTCATGAGTTTTACGAATATTATATTTGCCGAGTTTCTCTAGAACGAATAAAAACGGCGTTTTTTTAATCATCGAATATGAAGACAGGGCTTCAGAAAAGTTTTGAATTGGAAGACACGACGACCTTGATTGAACATTTTCTGTCGAAAGTATTTTATATGGCGGGAACAAAGAATAATTCTACGCACTGGTTTGAAGCATTCTTAACGAAGGCTAATTAAAGAAAGAGAAGCAATGAACGATTGAAACTTTTGTGTATGTAGTCACCAATAAAGGACCCAACTCTGGTTAATAGATAAGTTCTTTTCTTCCCTATCGTTGAAATAGGATAGTTTCCAACACGGATAAAGGAAGCCCCATGAAGCATCTTGAAAAAGAACGAAGAGGAGGTAAAGGAAAGGCAGAAGAGAGCATCGCTACCTCACTACCTCAGCAAGCAAAGTAAGACACAAGACAAAGATAGTAAATGAAGGTGAGATGCACACGATGGGGCATATGATACTATATTGCCGCTCTTGATATACATACGCATGGTATAGTAGTAGATCAAGTTATTAACCGTAATGAATGCACTACAACTCTTTAAGGTAATGTCCCATTGAGTTTTCAGGTGAGCTCCGTAAATTTGATTCTCAAACAGGCAATTCTAAAAGTAAATTCTAAATTACTCTTCAATGGATACCAACCTTGCTCGTGTCAGCTGGAGGTGCCTATTGAATCTGATGCTTTCCCCATTTTGTTTTGTTCTCTTTATTTGCTTTACTGCTGGTCATGTTTCGCATGGTCTAATCAGAATTCCTTTTTTGTTTCAACCTGGTACAAGTTGTATTTTTCATATTTTGCTTTTTTGGCCATGCAACTAGGGATGAGATGAGATGAGATGAGAGGGATTTATAAATAACATTGCATCTATCATATATTTGTGTGTTCATTGTTGTTCTCCTCATCCTTATTTTCTCTACTTGTCTTCAAGGTTTGAGCAGTTCCCATAAACCATGTCAAACCCACCCCCAGTTCGTCCATGGTTCCGCTTAGCCTCCATTCGCACTGTCCCTGCTCCTGCCCCTGCACCTGCACCTGCCCCAGCTCCTGCTCCAGAGCCACGCCCTACTTTGGCTCTACCCGCATTTAGGACTGCTTCAGCACCACCATCACCTGAGTCTCAACGTCGAGAAGCCACAACAGAAACTAGTGCTCCTCCTCCACCACGCCCTACTTTGGCTCTACCCACATTTAGGACTGCTTCAGCACCACCATCACCTCAGTCTCAACCTCGAGAAGCCACAACAGAAACTAGTGCTCCTCCTCCACCACGCCTTGCCGCGGCTGAAAGATCATCTGCTCCTCCATCTCCTCCTCCTCCTCCTCAAAAAGTTCCTGCATCACTTCCAACTTCTCCACTCCAAAAAGAAGCAGTTTCATCTTCTCCCACTCTCAAACCAACCACTGCTACCTCCCCAGAAAAGAGTGTTCCAACCACCCAATCTCCAAAAACAATAAAACAAGCTGTTAGGAGCCCAATGAGCTCGCCAAAGATCAAACCCACTGCTCCACCTCCCTCTCCCTTGACCCTTCCACCTTCCCAGTTGAAGACTGAACCAAAGATACCAATGGAGGCAGAGCCAAAAAACGTGGTTGTTCAGAAGACCATCGAAAAGCCTATGCAGTGGCTCAATCGCAGTAGTGAAATCCAAAGTCATGGAAAACACGTTACCAGCAAAGAAAGTGAAACAACCAAGGAGAAAGGTACTCTTCACAGAAAGCTTTCGGATTCTGAGGACTCTGGCATGAGAGTTATAACAATTGCAGGGGAAAACAGAGGAGCTTATATGGAACTAATCCATAACCCAAAGAAAAATGAACCCAACTATCTTCACAAGAAGGGAAATTCAAATATCAAAGCATCAGATACTTCAAGTACTGATGAAGAAGGGAATACAAACAAGAAGGATAAGAATCACAAAGGTAGAACAACATCTTCGCTCCCAATGGCTGCGTATATGAACAGCAACGTACAGTGTGTCAACAACTCTCTATTGTACAACACTTCTTGCTCCCATCATGATCCAGGAGTGCGCCTCTCTCTCTCAAAGAAACCATTTGGTACAGGTTACCATCTCAAGGAACATGTTGATGGCCAGAAGAACAATTGATTCAAAGACAGTGTTTGAATTGAAGTTAGTTCTTTTGTGTTTCGGGCTTATGGTGTAGTAATATGGTATATCTATCGTATGGGGAGAAAATAAAAGGGGGCAGGGATTCTAATTCTTGTGCTTCACTTTTTTGTGGACCAAAGTTTAAGATTCTCCACTGCCCTTTTGGTGGAAAATAAATTGTATGGGTAATAATTACGCATAGCTTTAATTTAACCAAACACTACGTTTAGTTTTTGTATGAAAGAGATCCCGAATCAATCTTTTAGGATGGGGACTGGGGGGTTTGTGTAATGCTGATAGTACATTTTTATTTGCTCATTGACTCGGTGCTGTTTTGCAATACGTTTGTATCTCCAATGATGTTGTCTTGTTCGGATAAAAATTGTGTTTTGTTCAGCTTGATGTGATACTCAGAATGTAGCACTTCTATTCTTGACCTTTCATTTTGATCGCATTATTCTATTATCTTTTGCCAATTTTTGCAATCTCCCAGTGTTGGAAAGACAATACTTAAATTGGTTCTTGAAAAATACATAGAATAATATGTTGATACCCTAAAGATTTTTAGTATTAATTTAGTCTCTCAATTCATCTTCTAAAATTAATTCAGCTAAATTAATACTCTGAGTATGATTGATTAAATTAATGTTTGAAGTTTTAAAAAACCTACTTGATGTTGCCTATATGTTTCAAAGATCTATTTAAATATTTAATTAATCAAAATATGAACAGAGATTAGATTAAAAATTTAATTGCACAACAAAATTGGAAACGTAACTTACAAGCCAATGAGGCTAGATAACATTTTTTTTTTTTGACAAATATTGGACACACAAATCAACATGTTGAGGCTCAAGAATGGCTAAACTAAAATGGTGAACTTATAGATATCCACATGTGTTTGATATCCTAAAGTGGTGAAATGAACCCAGTGTTCTTTGAGTTGGTTAAATTCTGGAGTCTAACTCAGCTGCCACTAGACCAACAATTTCAAAATGGCGAGCAATTTAAAATTAAGCGATTAATAGACTGAAGAGACGCTTTTGATACTATTCTTACACACCCAAAAAAAAAAAAGTGGGATAAGATAAAAAAAAATCAGGCCAAGCTTGATCCAAACAAAAGTTGGATTGTGGAATGGGCCATTTTGTACAAAACTACATTATTTTCTTTTCTCGAAGCCCAAATTCGCTTGAGTTATAAAAAAATTGTAACCCGTCTAGGTTGGATTTTAGGGCCCGTTTGGTAGGAGGATTTTTTTTGTTTTCACGGAATTCCTTGGTTGGGTAAATAAGAATGCATCGTTTGGTACAGGCTTTTTAAAATTTTCCCGGGAATCTGATTTTCCGGTATTTTATTTTGTGTGTAAATTTTTTTAAAAAAACCATCCAGGAATACCATTCAAATGGTGGTATTCTAAGATTGCTATGGTAAGGGAAAATTTAATACAACTAAACATAGTATCAAGAAAATTAACCCAATATTCCCGAAAATATGTTAGTCTACCAAACAACTTTTTGATAACATTTCCAGAAAATTCATTTTCTCGTCATATTCTTGAAAATCGTGATTCCCGGATAAAAAAAAAATTCTCTTCTACCAAACGCCCCCTTAAGAATAAAACAATATCCTTCCCCTAAAACAATAGGGAGAAGAATTATTTTTATTATTTTCGGGTTCATATTATATTTGGTTACATATCTTTTGTTGCATGCACTTGAAACTCCAGGAATGAATTTCTTTTTCCAGTGAAAGTGAAAATAAAATTCTTGTCTTAAATCAATTATTTCAAAAATTTAAGTAAGCATTAATAATGCACAAATATATTTTACCTAATGAAACTTAATTTTATCTAGAAGAATCAAGAGATATTACAGTCAAACTCTACACCACTGATTAGTTCATACTTCATAATATTGAGTCATGACTTTAACTATTTTAGAAGGAAAAATTGTTTAAAGAAATTACGTGAATACTTTTATTTTCAACAAACCTAAAACCTGAGTTGCCGCGGGTTCTTATGCAGTCTTGTAGTTGTAGAGATATGCTAGCTAGTAGCTACATATAATGTTTGGATCACTCCTTACTGACTTTCTTATATTATTTTCTTACTTACATCTTGCTTACAGAGGTAAAACTTACACATGCATATTATTATTGTTGCAGCGGCCAGGAGAATTCAAATTAGAAGAGACTACCGTTCATATATTAATGGGCGACATTACGTCTTAATTAAAAAACGTACGAGTCTTTTCACTTATATATATGAGTAAACGTTTCTGCAATTACTATAAATAAGATTATCTACAACTACCATTTTATAACGATGTTCTTCCGAGAGAACATAGTTATAACATTAAAGTTATTTTCTTTTTTCTCTTCTCAGTTACTTTTCAGAACTTGTTTGCTGACGTGGAGAGAGAAAAAAAAACAACTTTAATGTTTTAACTATATTCTCCCGGGAGAACATAGTTATAAATGGTAGCTGTAGATAACCTTATCTAAAGTGGTTGTATAAATATTTTTTCCTATATATATATATATATATATATATATATATATATATATATATATATAACTAAGTAAAATTATTTCTGCAGCCGCTTTACGTACAACAACGACAGGTGTATGGTTACGATTCCTTATATTTAATGTTTTCATCCTTTATATGGTTATTATTTCTCGCATTTAATGCTTTTAAGTATATATATGACAAGTATTTGATTGCTCCACATACAACAATTGCAGAAATGTAAACTCTATATTATATATATATATATATATATATATATATATATATATATATATAGGGATGAGTTATTTTACCTATCATTTTTTGTTGTAAATAGTAATTATGTAGTCATTTATTAGTAATTATGTAGTCATTTATTTGTATTTATTTAGTCCGTTACTTGTATATTGGGCCAAGCCCATTAGGTCAAAATTAGGTCAAGAAGTCTCTATAAATAGAGACCCCTATGTACAGATTCAAATACAAATCAATAATATTTCATAACCCTTTTTCAAGTTGGTACCAGAGCTCTCGATCCTGAGGGCTCTGCTTCCGCGCCTATTGTCTTTTTTTTTTTACAAAACCCTAATTTCTTTGCCTCTTGCCGCCATCAGCCGCCACCGGAAAAAAATTTCCAGGGACCTTTTGGACCAAGGGGACCACTGTTGACCTTTTTTTTTTTTTTTGTTCTATCATTCTACGCAACGTTCCTCCGCCACAAACGACCCAAACACCTCTGACCGCCTTCAACCAGTTCTGTCTTCACCGTTTAGAACCCTTTCCGGTGACTTTTCAACCGCAACCACCCACAGACAGGTGCGCGCTCACCGGACGACCACATCGGAAAAATTTCAGCCGGAGAAGCCTTGCCACGCGCTCTCACGCGCCGCCTCTTTGTCCGAGAGTGAAGCCCACGCGCAGCTGCTTTCTCCGGCGCGTGGAGGTGCGTCCGGCGGTGTTTCTGGACCGGACCACCACCATTCTTCTCGTCTCCTTGTTCTCTTTCTGGATCTGTGTTGTTTTCTCCGATCGGACATCGTTTGGTATTTTTTCCGAATTTTTTGGCTTCTTAGAGCCTTTTTCGTTGACTGTTTTTTGTGCAGTATGGTCTCTTCTCAAAGGAGTTCCTTTACAAAGTTTTATGATGGTGCATCTTCTAAACCTAAGAGAGATGATCGATGGTGTTCTTATTGTAAAAGAATAGGTCATATCAAGGATTTATGCTTTCGCCTCCATGGAAAGCAAACTGTCTTAGAAAAGATGGCAAGGATGCGTGGTCAAGCGCATTTTACTTCCTTTGGAATAACTTCTGCACCTAATGAGACCCAACCTGCATTTCGTCTAGATGAGTTAGAACGGCTCCGAACCATCCTTGATTATCTGAGTAAGCCATCTGATACTAGTGCTTTGGCTTTGACTGGTATGAGCCCCAAAACTCATTCTTTTCTTTCTTCATGTAATGATTTTAAACATTCCTGGGTTGTTGATTCTGGTGCTACTGATCATATGGCTTGTTGTGCTGACTCCTTTGCTTCTTATCATCCTACCATTGGAACTCATACTATAGCCATAGCTGATGGCTCACATACATCAGTTGCGGGTTCTGGTGACATAAACTTACAACAGTCCTTACATCTTAAATATGCTCTTCATGTTCCTAAACTCTCCACAAATCTTCTTTCTATTCATAAAATTACAAAAGATCTGAATTGTATTGTAACCTTCTTCCCTACCCATTGTGTTTTTCAGGATCTCGCCACGGGGAAGACGATTGGTAATGCTAAAGAGCAAGGTGGGCTGTACTATCTGGTGTTACAATCTCCCGCAAATAAAGTAACAGATCACATCTTGATGTCTCATGGTCAATCAACTGCTGATTCTTTGATTTGGCTTCATCATAAGCGCTTGGGACATCCTCCATTTGGTTTACTCAAGTCTTTATTTCCGTCATTGTTTTTATCTAAGCCTGTTGAGTCTTTTCATTGTGATGTTTGTGAGTTTGCTAAGCATCATCGTGTGTCTTTTCCTTCTAGTAGTACTAAGAGTGTGGAACCTTTTGATCTTATTCATTCTGATGTTTGGGGTCCTTATAAAGTCCTTCATGCTTCTGGAAATAGATGGTTTGTTTCTTTTATTGATGATTGCACTCGTGTAACTTGGGTTTACTTAATGCATGAAAAGTCTGAGGCACCACATCTGTTCTTTCAATTTTATAAAATGGTTGAGACCCAATTTGGTAGAAAAATCAAGAGACTAAGAACAGATAATGGTACTGAATATGTTAATCACAGTTTTCCCAATTTATACGAAATCAAGGTATGATTCATGAACTTACTTGTGTAGACACCCCTCAACAAAATGAGGTTGTTGAAAGAAAAAATCGTCACCTTCTTGAAGTTGCTCGTGCCTTACTGTTTCAAACACATGTACCTAAATGCTATTGGGGAGATGCCATTCTTACTGCAACGTTCTTGATCAACCGTCTACCCACTCGGGTTCTCGATCATGTAAGTCCTATTCACTCCATGACTTCTTTTTTTCCTTCTGTTCCAACTTTGCAAAGTCTTCCTCCTCGAATGTTTGGGTGTGTTGTCTTTGTTCATATTCATAAACAGCATCGCAGTAAGTTGGATCCTAGGGCTCTTAAATGTGTCTTCCTTGGATATGCTCATGATAAGAAGGGCTACAAGTGTTATCACCCTGGTAGTCAGAATTTTTTTGTTTCTATGGATGTTACATTTCAGGAATCTGAGTCCTTTTTCCAAGGTCCTCATCTTCAGGGGAGAATAATTCACTAGAAGACTCATCACCTTCCTTCTTTGAATTTGAATCTTCAGTGTCTACTCCTTCACCTGAGTCAGTGTCTCTTCCTCTTGTTCCTGTTCCCAATGTGTCTATGTCTGATCCTCCTGTGACTGATCCTCCTATGACTGATACACAGCTCACATTGCCTCAGCAGCAACCTCAATCGTCTGAACCACTGGTAAGTCCTGAATCTCATATTTCTGATCATGATACTTCTGATGACTTACCCATTACTACTGATTCTGATGATTTACCCATTGCTCTTAGAAAACGAAAAAGATCATGTCCCAAGAAATCTTGTTCCTCTTGTACTCAATACCCTATCTCCCATTTTGTTTCCTCTGCTAATCTGTCTGTGCAGCACAAAAGCTTTGTTTCAGCACTAGACTCTATTGCAATCCCTAAATCAGTACATGAAGCCTTGAAAGATGGGAATTGGGCTCAAGCCATGTAAGAGGAGATGAATGCATTGGAGAAAAATAAAACATGGGAGGTTATTGATAGACCTACTGGAAAGAAAGCAGTAGGGTGCAGATGAGTTTATGCCCTTAAATATAATTCTGATGGAACTCTTGAGAGATACAAAGCTCGATTAGTTGCCAAAGGTTACTCTCAAACCTATGGCATTGATTATGAAGAAACATTTGCTCCAGTTGCAAAGATGAATACGGTGAGAGTTTTGTTATCCCTTTATGCCCATTACAATTGGGATATAAACCAATTTGATGTGAAAAATGCTTTCCTCAATGGTGAGTTAGAAGAAGAAGTCTACATGGAAATTTCGCCTGATTTTGATTCTGTGAAAGGAGAATATAAAGTTTGTAAATTAAAAAAGGCCTTGTATGAATTGAAGCAGTCACCTCGTGCCTGGTTTGGAAAGTTTACTAAGGTTATGATGACCTTAGGATATAAACAAAGTCAAGGAGATCACACTCTTTTTTTCAAGCACTCCCAAAATGGGAAGCTTACTGTGCTCCTTGTATATGTTGATGATATTATTATCACAGGTGATGATTTTGTGGAGAGACAGATTCTGCAAACACGGCTTGCCTCTGAGTTTGAAGTCAAAGACCTTGGGAAACTGAGATATTTCCTAGGGATAGAAGTAGCTCATTCGAGCAAAGGAATCTTTATCAGCCAGAGGAAATATGTTCTTGATCTTCTCAAAGAAACAGGAAAGCTCGGGTGTAAACCCTCTAATACTCCTATTGAGCAGAATCACAAGATGTGCTATGAAGAGGAGAGTCCTCCACTTGATAAAGGACAATATCAACGGCTAGTTGGGAAATTGATATATTTGGCCCATACTAGACCAGACTTAGCTTATGCTGTTAGTGTTGTCAGTCAGTTTATGCACGATCCAAAGGAGAAACATATGCAGGCAGTAGAGAGAATTCTTCAGTATCTGAAAGGTACTCCTGGTAAAGGGTTGTTATTCCGACGTGATGGCAATCTATCTTTAGAAGTCTACACAGATGTTGATTATGCTGGATCCGTGACTGACCGTCGTTCTACCACTGGTTATTGCATGTTTCTTTGTGGTAACTTGGTGACATGGAGAAGTAAGAAACAAGATGTGGTCGCCAGATCAAGTGCAGAAGCTGAATTTCGAGCTATGGCTCAAGGCATTTGTGAGTTACTGTGGCTGAAAATTGTACTTGATGATCTAAAAATAAAATGTGAGGGACCTATGAAGCTGCTATGTGATAATAAGTCTGCTATTTGTATAGCTCATAATCCAGTTCAACATGATCGGACTAAACATATTGAGGTCGACCGCCATTTCATCAAAGAGAAACTTGATAGCGGGTTGATTACCACTCCATACATTCCCACTGGGCGTCAATTAGCTGATCTATTGACAAAGGGGCTTCCTTCAGATAGATTTCAAGAACTTGCTAGCAAGCTGAGAATGATAAATATCTATTCCTCAGCTTGAGGGGGAGTGTTGTAAATAGTAATTATGTAGTCATTTATTAGTAATTATGTAGTCATTTATTTGTATTTATTTAGTCCGTTACTTGTATATTGGGCCAAGCCCATTAGGTCAAAATTAGGTCAAGAAGTCTCTATAAATAGAGACCCCTATGTACAGATTCAAATACAAATCAATAATATTTCATAACCCTTTTTCAAGTTTTTTTCTGCCTACCTTTGCCTACCACTGTAAAACACCATTAGATCAAAATCTTAACTAACATTTATCTTTCTCTCTCTTCTTAAGATTGTGATCTAACGGTGTTAGAGGGTGGTAGACAAAGGTAGACAGAAAAATGATAGATAGAATAACCTATCCCATATATATATATATATATATATAGGTAAAATCATTTCTACATCCGCTTTACGTACAGCAATGACAGATGTATGGTTATGATTCTCCACATTTAAAGCTTTCATCTTTTGTATGGTTATGATTTTCCGAATTTAATGCTTTCAAGTATATATATGGCTAGTATTTGATTGATGCACGTACAACAACTACAGAGATGTCAACCCCATATATATATATAGGGAAATGTTATATTTACAAACGTTTAATTTACAAACTCTTACAAACTATACTAAGTATGACCGGTCATACTTCAATCAAGAGTGTATGACCAGTCATAATTAGTGTAATTTGTAAAAAAATTTTGTAAAGGGATCCTTCCCCATATATATATATATATGTAGGAGAGAGATCATTTGACTGTAAAACTTATAAGTCTTACTCCTTATTCTAGCCATTGAGAAATATTTTTCCCATATATATATATATATATATATATATATATGTATATGAGCTTATCGTTTCTCAAGCTGTTTGAAATAATTTTATCTCCGGCTACTAAATTATAACCGTACAAAGATGGATCAATGGTGATAAAGGAAGAGAGAGAGAAAAGAATCATAACCATTCAAAGGTGAATTAATTAATTTAAGGAAATAAATAAATAAAACGACGTAATTTTTGGGTGGCCGGAGATAAACTTATCTCAAACTGTTTGAGAAATATTTTTCCCTATATATATATAGCTTTAATGTTTTTCTAAAGTGAATGTATACATTGACCGTAGAAAAAGCGAACCTTATATATATATATATATATATATATATATATATATATATATATATATATAACCGATTTAATCTGGATTAAATTTCAAGAATTTAATTTATTTAATTAGTTTAATAAGCCATTTGGTTTTAAAAATTTTGGTTCGAAAGATCGAACAATTTAAATGCATGGGTTGAAGTTGAATCGAAAGGAAAAGATAATTAGAGTCAGCATTTATCATCAAAGTGAAAACCAAGGAGGAAACAAAACACACAGAAGTACAGAACTAAGGCAAATCAAATATGTAAGTAACATTACCGCTATCATTTGGCTCTGCAATCAACCATATTAGAAGAGCATTGTCAAGGAAGAGCTCAACCACCAATTACAAACTTTATTAATAGCAGTTTGGGGAAAAGCACAACAGGTATAAGAATGAAGCTAAATAAATGCATTGGATTCCTTCAAAATGACTCCATTCCGCTTGTCTTCTACTTAAAAAATTAATGATTCCCCAGCAAAATTGCCTAAGCAGAGATCGGCCATTAAAAAGGAAATATTTCCTTATGTTTTCAAAGAGTAATAATAATTACATATACTTTTATTTGTGTGTGTGACTAATATGTATATATATATATATATATATATATATATATATATAGCTTTATTAATCTCATGTGACATAAGAGAAGCTCTCTTATGTCATAGAGATAGTTATGAGTGGGACCCACTCACTTAAAGAAAAAGAAAAAAAAGCAACACGGAAGTCGATGTATGTGTAGGAGAGAAAAATACTCTCCTACAGCATAAGATAATATTTTTCCATATATATATATATATATATATATATATATTTATATAATTGAATGACATTTGAGGTTTTATACTTTTATTGTTATTTTTCCAAACAAACTAAATTTAGCATATACATTCACGTATATATGTAACTGACATTTTTGCTTTTGAGATTAGGCCTGGAGCAATTATTTTCAAGCTTTCTGTGTGGGTCTTCCATGTTGTGAAAAGACTAGCATAAGCATTCGACAACATATTTGATACATCTATTTGATTGGGCTGATACATTCAAACTCCCTTTCATGTGGGTCTATAACAACTTCAAACTCTTTCATGTGGCTTTAACAAGAACAGATAATTGTTCTGAAACTTAAAATAATAATGCAGAATGGAGAAGGGGGGAATAAATGAGAGGGCAGGATTTTGCTTTTCAGTCTATGGCCACTGAGTCACCGACACCAACATAAACTGGATTCTTATGGACAATGAACCTAAATCTAATCAATGAAATAATCTATTGAGAAACATCAAGATGTTGTTCCTCCCCACTTGTTAATTTTCTAAACAGCAAGTCCTTAATCCTCACTCTTGGCTGACACGAATGCCGTGGTGAGGAAAAATGCAAAAACTTGGATCTGAATTCATCACTAGTCGACTAAATTAATTTCAGAATACTATGTTTGATTTTCTTGTGCATAGTCTTTAACTCGTTATTCAACTACTAGATTAGTAAAATTCATTTGTAAGCTGTGTTTGAATAAGCACTTCAACATTTATAACACATTGCATAACCCCAAAACAAAACTTACCGGTTAGAGGTCCAAACATATTAACATTAATTTATCTTTAACTTGGACTATGATGAGTGCACATGCTTAGGAATTTAGTTAGAACGAAGCAGAGGTACCCTATAAAGGGAAAGGGAAAGGAAAAGGTAAAAATGGATAATGAAAAAAAAAAGCTAGAAAGTGACACGGTACTTAATTTGGACAAACTCAACGATGGATGAACACTTGCTTGTGTACATTGTCTCTTTTACAAAATAGAGAATTGAACGATACTACATACATCAAAACATGGATGCAGGCAATCCTCTTTTCTGCAAAGCTGTTATAATAATTTCTCTATTTCAATACACTAATACTGCTCTCAGGGGTGGCCCTGCTCCTCCTTTATATATTAAACGGTTAAGTGTAGTTTGATGCATTTAGTCTACTACTATCTTTAAATTTCCATTAGATATTTTTTTCAATACACTGATAGCATCGAGGTTCGAACCTATAACTTTATGGTAATTATTCTGCCTCGAAGCATTAGCCCACTCCTGGCTCATACTTCACATGTTGATGATGGTCCTAGTTGTCGGAGTCAGCAGAAAGGCAACTGGGATCCCGCTCCCAGGTGAGCGGGCAGGGGGCAGCACCCTCAGGCCCGTAGAGGCTAGGTACTATCGTGGGCCTATGTTTTATTGTAATTTTCTTAGTAGTTTGGGTTTGGGCCCATGAATAGCTGTTGTTAGGGTTTTCTAATCCTATTTATATTTGCCTTGTAAACCGAGTGATTTGTAACGAGTGACAGTGGAGTGAATATAGTATAGACAAGCTGGACGTAGCCTAAATTGAGTGAACCAAGTAAATCGCTGTGTCTATTCTCTCTCTTTTCTTGTTCGTTTTCGATTTGTGTGTGGTCGATTTCCAACGCTCCTGAAGTTATGTAGAATTTGAAACATACCTCTCTTTAAGTTACATTCAAAAGGATCTGCTGGGTTTTTAACTTGATTGTGTGCTGGAGTTTCTAGTCCATCACCTCAAAAATTACCACAGTGAAGATTCATTTGTCCTTTCTCTCCATCAAAATGTTCTTTTTTCTGTTACACAAATTTGTAAGCTTGTAATCTGGAAGCACTCGTTATGACCCACTTGACCATATGCATATATATATATATATATGTGTTGTATACCCTTTCAGATAATCTGTTAGCTTTAACAAGAATCCAAAGCAATTTATTTGTTTTTAAGGCAACACACAGTAGTGCGATCCATGGAAAGACCATTGTGCAAGCTAGCTTTCCCAATTGGTGCTCAGCATTTACTCTGTGCTGCAACTAGACAATTAGCTATGAGTCAAAACACAGTACCATCATTAGGATCACGTCCATTTTTTCTTTGCCTATATGTTTTCCCTTGGCCAAGTCCTCTTGGAAACCTTCACCAGCTAAGCTTTCACTTTCACGGAACATTCTTGTGAATGTCTGATTTGCCCTTGTGTCCCTTATTCACTTAACTCTCTGGTCTGGTTAATATATATCTATTTTTAATTTCTTATGTATATTATTACATGAACCTATTCAAATTATGCTAAAATAAAGCTACAAAATACATTGCTGTGGCAGTAATGAGGAAGTCCTTGTTGAACTGTAGCTTCTTGTTGCTATTGGGCAACAACAAATAAGTGAGAGGATGAATAACTAAATCATGTTTCAATAGTCCATTCATGGATAAATAATGCTATCAAAATGCGCGCGACACATATTAGGAGAACATTCAATCTTGGTTCTTGGAGGACAAAAAGAAAACAAAACGAACTCGAAGAAAACTTTTGCTCTTTTGAATTATACCCGTATATTATCTAATTGTAGCTTTAACATTAGGTCTGCCTGTCATCTCTTCCTAGCTGAATTTCATTGGCCCAAATCTTAAAACATAATAAACAACTATCTGAGATAGCCAATCCAACTTGGTGATTTGATATTCAAATCTTATTAGAGTATTATAGATAAGGTGGAATTTATACAAAAACTGTTGGAAATCGACAATCACACAGAATCGAGAAAACAAAAAAGGAGATAAGAGTAGAGAGATTGACACGATGATTTACCCTGGTTCACCCAATATAGGCTACGTCCAGCTTGTCTGTACTATATTCACCTCACCGCCACTCGTTACAAGTTTCTCGGTTTACAAGGCAAATATATATAGGATTACAAGAAACCCTAACAGCAGCTATTCATGGGCCCAAGTCCAAACTGCTAAGAAAATTACAATAGAAACAGAGGCCTAAACATTACCTAGCCTCTACGGGCCGGGGGGCGCTGCCCCCCGGACCCCCGCCCGCTCACCTGGGAGCGGGACCCCAGTTGCCTTTCTGCTGACCCCGACAATTAGGGCCAACATCATCATGTGAAGTATGAGCCATACCCAACATTCTCCCACTTGGTGAATGCTTCACATGTTTCTTCAATCCCAATGCATCTGTACACCATTCAAACTTCTCCGAAGTCACTGCCTTGGTCAGAAAATCAGCATTGTTGACCTTTGTGTCAACCTTCTCCAGCAATACAACCTTGTCTTCAATCTTCTCTCTGATGAAGTGGTACTGTATGCCGATATGCTTGGTCCTCGCATGGAAACCTGGGTTCTTAGCCAAGAAAATGGCGCTCTGACTGTCAAACCCAACGATCATCTCTCCTTGTGCAAAGCCAAGCTCTTTGCACAACCTCCGTAACCAAATAGCTTCCTTAACAACATGTGTCAAGGCCATGTACTCAGCCTCTGTAGAAGATAAAGCAACAGTGCTCTGCCTCTTACTCATCCAACTGATAGCTCCGCCAAATGAAGAAACAACATATCCACTTGTAGATCTTCTACTATCAATGTCACCTCCCCAATCAGCATCCACAAAGCATCTCAGCTCTAACAATGTCTGTCCCCTTGAGCCCTTCACGCCTTCATAGCATAACCCAAGGTCAGACGTACCACGAAGATAGCGGAACACACGCTTCACAGCCGTCCAATGCTCATTTCCTGGCTTGGACATATACCTACTCAATACTCCCACTGCTTGAGCAATATCAGGTCGAGTACAAATCATGGCATACATCAGACTCCCTACTGCACTAGCATAAGGAACTGACGCCATCTCTTCTTTTTCTTCTTCAGTCTTGGGACACTGGTCAGCTGATAACTTAGAACCAGTAGACATGGGAGTCAACACAGGCTTGCAGTCAGTCATCTTGAATTTCTTCAGAACATCTTCTATGTACTTCTGCTGACTTAACCATAATCTTCGTTTGTCACGCTCCCTCTTAATCTGCATACCCAAGATCACATTTGCAGCGCCTAGATCTTTCATTTCAAACTGCTTTGCTAGCAGTCCTTTAACAGTGCTGTTCATTTTCAAACTGTTTCCAACGAGTAACATGTCGTCAACATACAAAGTTAGAATAACAAAGTCACCTTCTAACCTTTTCACATAAACACAGTGATCAGCATCACAACGGTCAAAGCCAAGCTTCAGCACATAAGTGTCGAACTTCATGTACCACATCCTTGGGGACTGCTTCAGGCCATACAGAGATTTATTCAGCTTGCAGACTAGCTCCTCTTTGCCTCTTGCAATGAACCCCTCTGGTTGCTTCATGAAAATAACCTCCTCCAAATCACCATGAAGAAAAGCTGTCTTCACATCCAGCTGCTCCACCTCTAGGTCATATGCAGCTGCTACAGACAAAACCAGTCTTATGGAATTTAACTTTGCAACAGGTGAAAATACCTCACCATAATCAACCCCTTCTGTCTGTGAATATCCCTTTGCAACCAATCGAGCCTTGTAGCGTTCAATCTCCTCATTGGCACCAACCTTCTTCTTGAACACCCACTTGCAACCAATTTCTTTTCGGTCTGCAGGTAGATTCACCAAACTCCAAGTTTGGTTTTTCATCAGAGACTTCATCTCTTCTTTCATAGCTTCCTCCCACTGTTTGGCATCCTCCGAGCTCCTCGCATGTTTTACAGTGCTCGGATCACCACCTGTAATACTAAATGCACAAACATCATCACTAGCACACATGATATAATTTTCAGGTGTATACCTCTCAGATGGTCTTCTTTCCCTCGTGGATCTCCTCAGCACTGGTGCTTCAACCTCAGCCTCAGTTTCAGAAAATTCATCCTCTACCTCATTATATTCAGCAGCTTCAGAATTCAAATTTTCCAATTCAACCTGTGAGTTTATTGTATCCTCTTTCAAACCCACATCCAACTCCACTGTCTGTGACTTTTCAGGAGCTTCAGGAAAAATCTGATTCAACTTAGATTCTCTGAATACAACGTCTCTGCTGTAAGTTACACTTCTAGTATCCGGATTCCACAACTTATAACCTTTGACGCCATCCTTGTACCCAATAAAGATACACTTTTCAGATTTACTGTCAAGCTTGTTTCTTTTCTCCTTGGGTACGTGCATATAAGCTTCACAGCCAAACACTCTGATATGAGATACGTCTGGCCTTTTTTTAAACAGTGCTTCATACGGAGTCTTCTCCTTCAAAGCTGATGTAGGAGATCTGTTCTTCAGATAACAAGCAGTAGCCACTGCCTCTGCCCAAAACTCAGTTGCCAAGCCTGCACCGCTCAGCATACTCCGTGCTTTCTCCATGAGAGATCGATTCAACCTCTCTGCCACCCCATTCTGTTGAGGTGAGTAGGGCGTAGTCTTCTGTCTTACAATCCCATTGCTCGCACAAAACTGGTCAAATTTTGTTGAACAGAACTCCCCTCCATTGTCAGTTCTCAGCACCTTGATTTTTTGATCAAATTGATTTTCCACCAAAGCCTTGAACTCGCAGAATTTATCGAACACTTCATCCTTGCTGCGCAAGAAATATAACCACACATATCTTGAAAAATCATCAGTAAAAGAAACATAATACCTTGATTTTCCATGTGATGCTACAGGTGTGGGGCCAAACACGTCGCTGTGTATCAAGTCCAGAACCCCCTCAGCTCTTCCTCCTATGGAATCAAAAGATACCCGATTTTGCTTCCCTTGCAGGCAATGCTCGCAAAATCCAAACCCCATAGAGCAGCTCGGAATTCCATCCACCAACTTCTTTGAGGTTAGAGTCTCCAGACCTTTTCCTCCAATATGCCCCAGCCTCCTATGCCATAACATAGCAGTGTCCTCCTCCGCCTGTTCTGAAACATAGCTTTCACCACTGAATACTGTGCTACCCAGCAGTTTCCACAATTTACCATGACGCTCTCCTCTTGCAATAACCAAAGCTCCTCGAGTTAGCTTGCAAGAATACTTGTCACTGCTAAAATTAATACCAGCATCTGCCATACTACCAACGGAGATCAGATTTCTGGTAAGCCCTGGAATATGCATCACACCCGGCAGATTCTTGACTGTCCCGTCACTCATCTTCAGCTTTACCTTCCCACGCCCCACAATTGCATGAGTCGTGTCATCTCCCATTCTAACTGTACTGCCAGAATACGATTCATAGGTGCAGAACCACTCCCTATGAGGTGTCATATGAAACGATGCTCCAGTGTCAATAATCCAATCATTACAGTCATTATGACTGTCAAACGCCATGTACATGTCCCCTGTACTATCATCATCATCCTTCTTTGTACCCGAAGCAGACGGTTGTGAATCATCCCGCTTCTCAGGACCTACACTTTTACTTCTGCAATTCCTTCTCAGATGTCCAACCTTTTTGCACCTCCAGCACCTCATTTCAGATTTATCAGATTTATCACGGAACTTTGATCGTCCCCTCGATCTTCCTCTGTGACCAGACTTTGATTTGTCATCACTCCTCCCTCTAGCAACCAGAGCCTCATTGTTGGTACCTTCAGAACCTACCCTTCTCATCTCCTCAGACAATAAGGCAGCAACAACCGTCTCAAATGACAGTTTATTAACACTAGTACCAATTGACACAATGATGTGCTCCCAAGAGTTGGGCAGTGAACACAACAAGGTGCAAGCTTTGTCTTCTTCGTCCAGGTTAATGTCTATAGACGAAAGTTGTGCACAAATAGTATTAAATTCATTTAAATGAGCAGAGAAAGAATCACCTTCGCTCATCCGCAGATTATACAGCCTCCTTCGCAGGAACAGCTTGTTCACGAGTGACTTGCTCTGATAGAGACTTCCCAGCTTCGTCCAGAGATCCTTCGCGGTCTTCTCAGAAGTTACGTTCACCAGAACGTTATCAGCCAGGCATAACCAGATCAGGCTTCGCGCCTTTCGATCGTCTCTGGTCCACGCCTTCAACTCCTTCGACTCGCCATCACCTGACGTTTCTTCACCGACAGGTTTTGTTGGTACGGACGGCTTATCATCTTCGATCACGTACCACACGTCCCTGTCAACGAGCAGAGCCTCCGTCTTCAGCTTCCATAACTCGAACCCTTTTCCTCCGAACTTTTCAACCTCGACCCGTGATTGGCCAGTCGACATCATCTCCAGATCAATTTCGCAGTTTTATCTATGCCAAGAAAAAACCCTAAATCGCGAAACCCCAATCTGTCACAGGAACCCTGGTCGCAGAACCAAAGCTCTGATACCAATTGTTGGAAATCGACAATCACACAGAATCGAGAAAACAAAAAAGGAGATAAGAGTAGAGAGATTGACACGATGATTTACCCTGGTTGACCCAATATAGGCTACGTCCAGCTTGTCTGTACTATATTCACCTCACCGCCACTCGTTACAAGTCTCTCGGTTTACAAGGCAAATATATATAGGATTACAAGAAACCCTAACAGCAGCTATTCATGGGCCCAAGCCCAAACTGCTAAGAAAATTACAATAGAAACAGAGGCCTAAACATTACCTAGCCTCTACGGGCCTGGGGGCACTGCCCCCCGGACCCCCGCCCGCTCACCTGGGAGCGGGACCCCAGTTGCCTTTCTGCTGACCCCGACAATTAGGGCCAACATCATCATGTGAAGTATGAGCCATACCCAACAAAAACAACATGACCTACATCTGTTGTGTAAGCTAAATTATAGATTATATAACAATTAAAATCTATCATTATCAATTATGTGATTTGAATAAAAAGCTACGTATGAACCCTAGTCAATGGACAATAAAAAGGTTTTCATATAAGAAGATAACAACAGCAAGCACTTCATCAATGTGACTATGCAACAACCAGCAATAACACATAGTCAGCTACTCAGACAACGCAGCGTTCAAACTTGCTACTAGATGCTACATTGTACATAGTACATACATATTACAATCAATGTTTTTTCTTCTTTTTTTTTTTGGTAAAGGGGTGATTTCATTCTTTTCACTTGTGGCACTTCTCTCATGTGGTGAATGGTGATTCATTAGTTGTACTGACCCAATTATTTCATTCAAAAGTGCACTGAGTGGACGTACAGATCAGGAGGAACTGGACCGATGCCAACTGATTGTTAGAAATGAACCAATTGCTGATCAAATTGTGGATATTTCAGGTCAAATGTACTATATATGGAGGCAAGAAATAAACTCATCAAGGACATTCAGCTTCTCCCCGTTTGAGTAATTGTAAAATTCCAATCCGGTTGTGACAGTGCAACTCGAAAGCGAACAAGTATACTGAGGATTAATAGCATATTTAGATTATACTATAGTTTGCTCACCTTTATATCCTAGATAAAGGGATGGATAAATTTACACACTATAATAAGTCTAAAAACTCTTCTATTCTTTATTAATTGTTAATTCTACTTGCATCTAACTATACTAATTTAACCAATAATATTAATGTAAAAGTAATTACATTTCCATTAAATCAAATAATGGTTTCCAAACTATAATCAAAAGTCAGCTATAAGCAGTGGCACATCATTTGAAGAATTTCGGCACATCGATCGTGCCAGAGAGACCCAACAAGCTGTGAACCCACAAACATGACATAACTAGAGGCCCACTCCAGGGGGTAGCGTGGCAAACCCCAAATCGATCACCCATGTAGGTCCCATATTTTTCTTTTTTATTCCTGTTCCAGTTCCCTTACAGTCTTCATTTCCTTAGCCTCTGGCCAACTTGCAGATAAGAGAAGGGAAACAATGAAGGTGATGGCGATCATGCATCTACCCATTTTGTTTCTCATGCATTCTGTTATTTATTTATTTATTTTATTCTATCTTGGAGACTGGAATTCCTAGAATATTAACCTGCATCAATTGTTAATTTGTAACAGATCTTCAACTGGGTGCACAAGAGGTTTCATCATAGCACTCTGAAGGGTTGACCTCTATAACTTCAAGCTTCTCTAATGTGCTCCAAATATGGAGCCTATAAAACAAATTTTCACGACGGTTGTTAATTCTTTTTCTTTCTTTTAGAGTTTCACGCCTTACATTTTTATGAATCTTTTGTGCTCTTTACTCAGATGGGTTCGTTTCAAACATGAAAAACACTGAACCTACAATAAACAATGCGGATAGTCAAGCTTTACTTAAACAAGTTGCCCTCGCTGATTTGCTTGGTGGTTGGAAAGATGGTATTCTGACCATTGGTACTCTCGGTTATGATCCCTTGAAGTCTTTCAACCAAAACAGAGAATACTTTGCTTTGGAAAGTGAAGAAGAACTAGATGAAGACGAGGGAGAGCATATCTTAGTTGAGAGTAGTGAACACGAGGAACTGAATCCATTGATGCACACTACATTCGAGCACAACTTTGAGGATGTAGTTAGTGCTAACCATGATGATGCCAATGCTAGCAAAGAGGAAGAAATGACAACCTTGAAGGAAGTTGTTCTGAGTCCACCTATGATTTCTCATGAAGTCATGGAATCAAACGAAGTAGAGACTGATGAAAAGAAGAAGAAAGTGGAAAGGATCACATTAGCTGATCTCTTCTTGGCCGATTCTGATGTTAACATAAAGTTAGAACCTGTCACCAAAGTGTTTTTTCAGTCAAGTGAAAAACCATGTCTTAAAGCAAAGCATGGACTGTCTTTCACAAAGAAGCTCATTCCCCGTGTTAAGGACAATCCACTTCCAATTAAAGATATTAAAAAAGTAAGTCAACGAGCTCGGCTAAGTCAGAATTCTATTTTCCTTAGAAGTAAGGGTGTTTTGTTAATATCTAGGAACATGTATATAGTCACAAAATATCAATTGAGGATTTGCATTATGAATTGATTTGATTAACTAATTTGTAATGTTGTAGCTGATAAAGAAGATGTTAAAGAGGAAGATCCATCCGGTCCTCGATGTTAAGAATCACAAACCCGAAGGCCAGAAAGCCAGTGCTGCAGCAGGAATCGATGATAATCACAAGCATGAAGCCAACGACACAACTTCTTTGCTTCCAATTTAAGGTACGGCATTTCCGAATTCTATTTTCCTGCTTTGCCAATTTTATATGTTCATTTGCTTGTTGTAGAAGGTTTAAGAAAAATCACAAACAGTAAAGTGTTTCCGTCTCGCAAAGTAGTGGCTTCATTATTCATTATGGTTTTTCTTTGTTTTCTCAACACACGACAAACAGATACGTTTTACTGTAATGGTAAAGTTATGGATGTCTACAGATCTCTTGCCCCTCAGTTTTTTTCTGTCTCCCTTGGAACACAAATGCGCGATGAATTCTTGAAAGTTTTCTCCTAGGATTTCCCACAAATTTGACCTATTAGAAGGGAAAGAATTTCAATTTTAACGCACTCTTTTGTATGTAAGTTCAGATATTTTATCTTTTCAACTTTTTTCTATAGATTATGTCACCTAATTATAACATTTTTTTTATACCAACATTAATTATCTCTTTGAGACGAGTAGGCTTTCCTGAATATCTCATAAGTTTCGGTTCTTTGAGCCTAATATAAGGATTGAGATTTTAAGCTCGTCTCCAAAATTACATTGACATTGGTGGGATAATTTATAGGTTTTCGGAATAGTAATAGTCAGAGGCGGAGACAAGGGGAGGCTAGGGTGGGCGGCCACCCCCCTCCCCCCCCAAAAAAATATAATGCAATTAAAGGCTAAAAGTGATACTATTGTTATGGTTAAATGTGCTTGGGTTTCTGGTTTGAGATCCAAGTTGAAATCTATATGCACTTCACTTAATGTGTGTGTTATGTATAACCTTTTTATGCATTTTCTTTTTTATTTTCATATGCTATGTTTTGGTTAATGAAAGCTTTGACCTTTTTGCTCTCTTTTCATTTGTATGGTTGTGTTTCTCTTTGTGTAGTGGTTTCATATAGAAAAAATGAGTTTGCTCTAACTTAAAAGATTCACTTTTTGGGACAATTTGATTACGGTCTTTTATTTTTTTAAAAAAAAATTAGTTAAAAATGTTGTTTTAGCTAAGACACTCTTTTTTTTTTTTTAAATTAGTGCTTTAAAGTTTAAACTATTTTTTATATTTGTTGGATCTGGCCAACAGTACATTTTTTAGTCTTTGAAATGTTTTTAAATGTTAATATTTTGGTAAAAAATTACTTAAATGAGTTCCATAAAAGTATGAGGTCAAAAGATAAAGAAAATATTGATATTATGCAAGACAAAAAATTAATTTTCGCCCCCTTTCCTCCGATCCTGACTCCGCCACTGGTAATAGTACACACATTCATTAATTAGTTGCATAAAAAAAAAAAAAGACAACTCCTTTAAAGTTCTTTAGACGAGTGACCGTTTTAAAAATCAATCTTTTGTTACTTCATACACTTTCTTCTTAAGCCACAAGAACTTCTCGATCGATTAAGCTACAGGCTTCGTACATTTATTTCCACCTACTAGTGTTCAGGGTGGATAGATATAGGGCTGATACCCCTCCTAATTCCCAAAAATCATTTTCCATATGATAGTAATCATTTATCATCTATGGGTCCCTCCAACAACAGAACTGAAAAATCCAAGCAAGAAGGCCAAAAGAACATATGTTTTAATTAATCTTAATAAAATGGTGATGATTGAACCAAATTTTTTTTTTTTTTTTTTTTTTTGCATCCTTTGTACATTTGGTTATTGTTACGTCACATTTGCATAAATAATCTTATTAATAAAAAAATTAATTAAACGTAAAAATTAAGTATAGCAAATAACTGCGTATCACTATAATTATTGTTATTATTTTGCCAAAGGTGCCAAAAGTTAGAATTACATTCTGCTAGGAGATAGGGAAGACTGCCTCCTTGCATGTAAAGGTGGCAAAATGGGTGGTCCGTCCTGCCCCGTCTCACCTCGCCATCAACTCGTTAAAAAATGAGCCAGTCTGTCCCGCTCCGTTTTTGAAAGTGGGCTCAAAAACTCAGTCCGCTCCGCTCCGTTTGGCAGGTTAGGTGGGTTGGCCCGCCAGCCCGACCCTATTTTACACTGACCCGCCTCGGCTCGTCATCAACCTGCCAAAAATTGAGCCCACCCGACCCTGTTTAGCGGATTGACCCGCTGAGCCGAGCCCGTTTTGCCGAGTCTGCTTGCATGCCCTCCGTTATGTAATTTCAGTTATAATAAAATAAACAATAATTTGAAGGGGGGAGAGAGAGAGAGAGTTTGCACTATAAGAAAATAAAGAACAATTCTGTTTAGTACAAGATATTCTATTTGGATGTATCTCGAACAAATATAGTTGGATGCCGCTAAAAGTAAAGTTCACATGGAGACTTACATTTGTGTCTGTTTATACTGTTTTCCAATCATTACCAGAAAAATTTTAATTTTCGATAGAAAATTTTAACAAATCAAAGATGAATATTTCGACAAAAAATATATTTCGTTAAAGTTTTTTTGACAGAATTAATATTCTGTTGAAATTTTTTGATTGAATCCATTTTTTGTCGAAATTTTGTGATGGAATTCTATTGATTTTTTGTTGATAACTGTTGAAAACTTCATTTTCAACAAATTTTTTATCATTTTCGATGAGATTTTTTCGTCCAAAAATTGAGCTTTTCTACTAATGATTATATGCATCATAAGCTTACTACCATTGTTCTAAAATAAATAAATAAAAAATTTCTTTTTATTTAAAGGAATACTCAGAGTGGGAAGCCCATCTTCATAACAGTGATTGATTAAAGAATTTATATGATTGCATAAAAACTTTATTCGTATGCAAATTTTCTTTCCTTAACTCCAAGAAAAGAGAATCATGTTCATTTGATGGTGATCATGCATCACTATGATTTTTTCCCATCTTCTTGAAAGTGCAACAGACCATCCAAATTAACAATACAAATTGCAGAAAATGGGGTTCCATCTTGTATTCCTATTCATATACTTTAACACATTATTTTTCATTTAAATTTTACTCTTTAATTTTTACAAGTAAAATTAATTTATATAAAAACGTATCATATGTACTCAAGTCATGTACAAAATAAATCGCCCAAATTAATGAAAAAGTGTAAAAAGATTCTCCTTATATTGTGTATTAACAGTAAAATTCTATTGGATTTGAATTGACTATCTCTTCTCTTGTTGCAGGCACAAGCTAGTGGTTGAGCTCTGGGAGTGTCTCTGTTTATTTGAAAATGTATTTTTGTTTATGATATACCTAAGAATATTAAATACTTAGGTTTTCTTCGTGTATTTATGAACAACGCATTGAACCGTGTGATTCTGTTTTGTGCTCTCCGTTTGTGTTGGCTTCAATTTGACAAGGAGTCATATGACTCAAATATCTGGCTGTGATTGATTTTCATGTGGGCCTGCGGCACTCCTCTATGCATTTTTTTGGGTAATCATTGGCTTTTAATGCATGCTAGCTGAGCATTACGTATTGTGGCGCAAAAAACAAACAAAAGCATCCAACTCTTAAGATTCTTGTTCATGACAACAAGAATTGTTTACGATCTTCTCACAATAAAACGCTTTAAAACAAGGTTTTTTTTTTTTTTATTTCTCTGAGGAAATCTAAGCGTCAAGAAGGCCAATACCAACAACGACCACAAGTTACATGAACGTACAATGTCAATACTAATATTGAAAAAGTTGATATAGAAACTTTAAAAATGAATTGATACAACTTCAGATATCAAAATTTTTAATCAGATAACTCGAGAGTAGAATCTCAAGTTGTACCTTCCAAGCGCTGAGCAAGGTTTAAAATTCGACTCAAAACTCACATATGTATATATGTCTTTCCAGTGCCAATTTCTTTTTTCATATGACCACCCATTTGAATCATATATTCTTCTCATTAACATATATAACAACCAAAATAGAATAAAAATATGTCATCTATATTAGTGGGTCTAATAAACTCTAAACCAAGAGCCATGAGGGCTTTAGGTTTTTGGTTTTAGATCTAAGCGCTGCATTAGCTTCATATTTGGGTCAATCAATGAGTTGGGTACGTCATGGCCTAATTATTGAGAACATGGGCCTAAACTCATAAATGCAGTTTTTGTTTAAAATTTAAAAATAATTAATTAAGTGAATTTGGCCAAATTTTGTGGTTGAAAATTTTATCTGCATGGGAAAATAATTAACGGTACTCTTATTTTATAATCAAGTGACAGTTGATAGGAGACTAATGTACGTAATGCCTATAAAAGGAATATAAATATAAATTTTTTGTGCTATAAAATCATGTAAAATTTTAATATATACGAGAAGACTTTTTAAAAAAAATAATTAAGTACTATAGTAGTTTTTATTTTATTTTATTTGACGCTAATGATATCTTTTAAACTTATAAATATATAAGCATGAACATGAAATCTGTAAGGTTGAAAAGGAATCTGATTCTTTCACGGCTCGCCGGAGAGGCGTGTGCGGACTCTTATCCCGTATGCACACCTCTACCTAAGTTCATTGAACTCCTACGGAAAGAGGGGGTGGGAACTGGTAAGAGTGTTTTACACGTGCTTTGCATGAAATAAATGAGGTTGAAGCCAAGTCAGCTCATTCTCACCCTATTCATTGGCTTACGTTTTCTGGAGCATCCCCTATTGATTGTGGGAGTAATTTGAGAATGATGTTGCACGTGTGTTGTTTTTACGTAACATTAATTCTCTGGTCTGAATATTTTATTTTTAAAAAAATTTGATGACCTTAATTACTTTTTTAGGACGAGCCACGGGGCGAGTAATTTCTAGATGTAGTTCTATACCGTAAGTGTATGAATCAAAACAAGTAATATAAAGCAAATGGTTGCGCTAATTAACTAGCTAGTCAAGTCCTCCATATATTGTATTTTCGGTCTCCAATACTACCAGATTATGTTGCAGACCTGATACCCTTATTTAATTTAGATCTCTAGGAAACAACCCAATGCATTGTTGTTCACGTTGGCTAGTTTGAGTATCTAGTCTTTTGTTTGTCTCATTATTTTGTTTTCTCTTGGGGCTTTGTGTCTTTCTGATATATAAAAAAAAAAAAAAAAAAAAAACCCTCGAATTATATGGTTGTGAATTTATTTATACGAATTAAAGGAATAATAAATTAAATGAAAAATACGAGTAAATAAAAGACAAGTGCTATTAGAATTACTATCATAAATTTAAGCCTGAGATTTCAATTTCACGTAGCATGCTCCCCTGACGGTGAATTTGGGAGTCAATATTAAGAGAAAAATGGAAGAAAGAGGAAGGTTATATGTGAGTTTTAAAAAATAAAGGAAGACCCAAGTGTGGTGGCTCAGTTGTTAGTATAGGGACTGAGTGGTGGGAGAGGATCTTGGTTCGAATCCCACCAACATCATCTGGGAAGGGGCATAAGTACCGTAATTCTTGGACTCGCACCTGACTCTGGATTAGTCCCATAGGCGCCTCAAAAGAGTCGAACCCGTAGGAATACCGGAAGATTCTAATTCGCCTCAAAGAGGTAATTAGGATCAGTTTCCAAAAAAATAAAATAAAAGAAGAAAATAGGGGATTTTTACAAAATCTTCGAATACTTTTCTCATTCTTAAAATCAAAATTCTCCAAATCTGGAGGATTTGAGAAGGAAAATAAAATAAATTGCTTACGTGCGCTTACTAGTAATTTTAATTTAGTTATAATGTGAAATAGACAGTTTTAGAGAGAAATAATAATTTTTAGAGAGACAAAATAATTTTTTAGAGGAAGAATCATTTTCTGAATGTGAAAATTACATAAATAATTTTTTTAAAAAATTTTAAATTTAATTTAATTCATAAAAGATAATAATTATATTAGTTTTTTAAGAAAATATAAAATTATAAAAAATATCTTATTAACTCTCTATTTTCTTTTTCCTTTGTTATATTTTTAACTCTTAAACAAGGAGAAAGTAATACCCTTTGTTTTTCTTCCCTTCTTTTCCCTCCCTCCTCCTTGGATCCCCTTCCTTTCCTTCCCCTCCAAACTCTCAAACCCTTTATATTCCCCTTATTAAGATTAATTTAAGAACTATAAATTACTCATGTAGTGTGTAAATTATAACTCCTTTGATTTCATCATTAACCTAGACTCTAAGGTACTTAAAAGCATATGTCTATGTCAATTAAGTCTATTTGTTTAAGTGTCCTATCATATCTCTAATTAAGGCTCTCTAAACAAATGCAAGAAGCAAGAGTTTATTTAAGGTTATATAGTGTGCGGACACATCTCTGATCCACCTCACTATATTATTTCAACATATGACTAATCTTAATCCTTCTTTCAAATTCATAAGGATCTCACATTCAACTGCTTTTGAGAATTATGTGATTTACCATCTAATGAATAAATATACAATAATAATCAATTATGAAAAAGCATTAAAAAGAAGATTGAAATAAATGATCAAATCCATAAAATAATCTGGAATAAAATAGATCTAAGCATTATACATGACTCAGATACTTTGAAACCTAGAATAAAAGATGGGAAAAGTATTTCTCCAGTCACTGGATATAAAGTTATCTCCAATGAGCTCAAAACGACGTCGTTTTGGGTTATAAGATTAAAAAATTATAATGATAAAAATTAATATAACCCTGCAATATATTATAATTACAAAGATACTTTGATTTTCACCCAAAACGACGTCGTTTTGGACTCACTGGAGATAATTTATCTTCATTGACTGAAGAAATCCTTTACCCATAGAAGATTTAGTTCATAGTTGAAAAGAAACAACAAAATAAAATTGGGATGCAAATCAATGAAGCAAGATTAAAGAAAGAAATATAGAAAGAAAATTCCTTTTTTCTTGGTCAAATGGCTTACACTCATTCTCGATAGTGCATCTTCTCCCCTTCTTGGATGAATGATGATTGAAGAGATAAGAATTGAATGATGATTCAATGTTGTCTCCCTCTTTCTTTGACCTCTGGAGCAATTCTTCTCTCAATAATCCTTTTTCGTCATCACTCAGTATGCAAAAGATTGCCCTTAAAATCATGCACCTTCATTTTTATAATGCGTCAGCGCTTAGGCACTAGTTATTGGGTGCCTGGGCACTAGAATACTTGAGACAAGTTGTTTTTTTTTTTTTTTTTTACGTTGTGCACATATAGGCGCAGTTAATGGGTACTCAAGCGCTAGGAAACCTAAGACACAAATACTTTTTTCGATGTTGGGCACTTGCGCTAGATACTTGGTGCCTCAACGCTAGGCTTTATTTTGCAATCGAAGCGCCTAGGTGTTGGGTAGTGAGCGCTCAGGCATTGGGACAAGCTGAAACTACATATATCTTCATATTTTGGGTATAATTTGGACTATAGTTATTTTGTTGATGTGACCGTAGTCTTATTAACTTCCATGAATAATTTGAGATCTAAATCCATCACTTATGATACGAGGATTGCTTGAAAGATGATTTATGTATAAATCTTATGAATTTTCTCCTAAAAAAATCACAAATAATATAATAAGTCCATCTCATCGTACTCTATCAATTTATGTGAAAAATAAGTCATTTATTATTCGAAATAATTAGGTAAACAAGTAATATATGTTAAAACAAGTGTAAGATAATCCTATAAAATAGAGTTATCATCGAGTCATCTGGTATCCCTATAATTCAAATAGTATAAGAGGCTTACAAATGTACGAAATTAATCTCAAAAATTGCTTACAAAAAATAATAAAATCTCAAATCGAAAGTCATAATTATTCAGTTTGACCAATTTCCTGAAGAATTCAACCCCTATTATTTTGACTATTTATCTGTAGTGCGACTTATATTATCCCTTGAGACAGCTTTCAGGATTGTGGTCTAAATAATTTTCTTTTGCTTTGTAATGATACTAATAATAATAAATATATACTTGCCACAAGCTGTAAATATTTTGGTTGAATCTCAAATTCGCCAATTAAATATAGGCTTCCTACTCTAATATTCAAAACATCCACTACACAAAACACTTCTTCTTAATATTCAAAACATCCACTACACGAAACAGACGTTAAAATAACGGCCTAATGTTATCATCGGGTCTATACTGTGTAATTAATGTAGGACCGGTCCTATATAGTATAGTTTGTAAATAAAAAAGTTTGTAAATATAACCTGCCCCCATATATATATATATAAATATTTTGTCCTTTTAAATGACTTAATTATGTTCTTTCACTCCTTTGTAATTATTTATTTCAAAAAATACATAGTTATAAACTTATAATATTAAAGTTGTATTTTTTTCACTTTCTACGTTAGTCGACAGTTTCTACAGAAAGAAAAAAAAATAATTTTAATATTATAATAATATATTTCCAGAAATATACCGTTATAAAAGGATAAAAAAATATAATTTAAGTTATTTAAAAGGACAAATTATTTTTAATATATATATATATATATATATATATATATAGGGTCAAGATCATTTTATACCAGTGTAAGTTACATTCTCAATCTTGTCCATTAATTCCACTTATATCTAACGACTCTAATTTTTTAGTATATATATATATATATATATATATATATATATATATATATTGGTACATAGTAAGTGTAATATTTAATGGTACAAGCGTTAGGACTTACGACTTATGGGGAAAAAATTTAGTGCCGAATATTGTTTTTATTAAAATGGGAATTTTTTTTCTTCTATTTTTACCTATATTCTTTTTTTATAATTTCAGTCCAAAAAAATTTCTCGTTTTAACGTGGGTGTACGTACAGCTGTTCCACCGAAAGTTTTCTCGTAATTACGACTATGTTCAGAGGCCGAAAGAGACACGTAGTTGGGATCCGATGTATAAATAATTACCAATTAGTGGGGATCGTAGTTGGAGGTTGAAGAGCAAAAGTTTGTGCCTACGAGAAAGAAAAAGAGAAACAACATCACAGGGAAAAGCCCATCTCCAGTGTAAGATTTTTTCTTCAATTTTTCCCATCAAGTTGTTTGCTTTTTTCCTTTTTCCCAGTGCTCAGCACTAATCTCGGTATTGAGCTTTCTTCTGTCTCTCTCTCTTCTGAATAATCTGACTCTGGGTGTGCCTGATTCTGTGTGGCAGAGTCAGCAATGGTTTCAAATTCCAAAACTTTTACTTTTGAGGAGGTGGCTAAGCACAACCACAAAAAGGATTGCTGGATTATTGTCCATGGAAAGGTCTGTTTTTTACTCTCTCTCTCTCTCTCTTATGGTCTTTCTTCAGTTGCTTCTTTATCTTTTTTCCTTAGTTGATCTGTTTTACTTTCTGTGTGTGCTAAATGCTTATTCAATTGCATGTGGTTGGGGCTGAGAAGTTATTCCAAATTTTCCCCGGTCATGGACTTAAAGGGGCCTGATTTGGGATCGTATATATTTAAGAAACATATGTATAAACCCTCAAGGAAATACTTCTGTCCAGAAGCCACTTGTTAAATCTCCAATAGAGTATATTAAGCTTATCAATTTTTATTATATGTAAGAACAAGTGTGCATAAATCCATTATAGATTTTTCATCAACATCAATTTCGGATTTAAACATATTTAACGAAAAGTGTGCTACCCTTATTATCTTTTTCTATAAGAATCTCTCTGACAGCTGACAACCTTTTAAATAGCAACATACTCAGTATCCCTGGTTAAACAATATTGTTGGAATCCGAATAATCTTCTCATTCATCAGAGACTAACTCACCCCCTTATGTGATAGAATATAATGAAATATTTTAAAAATACGATTCAGATATTATTTGTTACGATCAGTTTTGTTCTGGGTTGTTTCCTTCTCTTGCTGTTTCTAACATCAAAACTATGTAGCTGAAACTCTTGATTTAAATACTATCTTCTCCAGAGATCATCCTTTTTTATTCCTGTCCTTAAAGCCTAAGATGTCTTAAATTATATTGAAGACTCTGCCACACCACCACCTGGAACTATTCAGGATGGTACTGGTTCTTCCTTTCCCAATTACCAGCAAAGTAAAATATTTCCTCCCTGGTATCATCATAATCTGAAACATTCATGTGAACGGCAGCTGTATCATTGTTTCAATGCTTTTTACATAGACCATCTGTTTTCTAGAGAGAAATAGAATTTTCATCAATGGTTAATCTAGGCAACTTTAGGGGGGTGCCAATGTGATAAGATACCTATTTGAGAGTCTGATACAGACCAACCAGCAATTACACTAAACAAAACAAAACAGCAATTACACTAAACGTATACGATACCACCCCCAAGGGCAATTTAGGGAAAGCAATATAGCTGACTCAGCAAAACAGAATGGAAGCACGGGAGAGCAAGTTAGTTACGAAGGAATTGGTAAATATAGAGGAAGGGGTGCTTGTAGGAGGTATCTAGAATCTTAGTGGAATTACTTGGGCCCCTTGGGGATTGGGAGAGAGTGGAGCCTCTCCAATTGCTTCACACTATCTCTTACTTTATGCATTGTATTTCCTTTCCAGTAATGTATTTCTGTTGGCTATGTAATGAGTAGTTTGAGCTGCACAACTCTGTAATCTGCCATTGCATTTGTCTCTGTTATTAATCCTGAGATTAATACTGCTGTAATACGGGTTCAGACCAAGTTATATACATATAGATTTGTATTTCAGTTCCTATTTCCATTTTGTTTAGTGTAATTGCTGGTTGGTCTGTATCAAATTGGTATCAGAGCTATCCGATCCGGTAGCTTTGAACCACGCTGATAAAAATAAAAAAAATAAAATGGAAAACAGATCTGAAAATTGGAGGAAGAGCGAGTTGCAACTGGAATATAGATTTCAAGAATGGAAGAAAAGGGAGAGTCAAGTGGAGGAAAACCATAAGAAGATACTTAAGCTTCTTGATGAACTTCTTCAGAAGACCAAGCATCACTCACACAGAAGACAACCGGACAGAAAACGAGGCGGAACCAAGGAAACAAAGCGGCTACGTTCTAGTCCAGAAATGGAAATGCAGAGGGAGCTTGTGGTGGAGAAACACAAGGTGGACAGGGAGGAAATTCAGAGTGGATCTCAACAAGAGGCATTAGACGATCCTTATAAAGTGTTATACTCGCTTAAACAGAGCGGAACGATGGCTGAGTTCAAACGTGAGTTCGAGAAGGTGATCGGAGATCTGCGATTTGAGGATGAGGAGCTACTTAAAAGGGCTTGGCTCAAAGGCGTTAAGAGTAGCATCCGCGAAGAGTTGATGATGTACCCTGCCATCAGTTTGTCGGAGATGATCAAATTCTCCTTGAAGATAGAGAAGAGGAGCGTGTGGATGGAGGAAGGGCTGAGTGCAGTAGGGAAGGATGGAACGAGTGGGCTCAACAGAGGGGTTCAGGCCCAACATAGTAGCAACAGCCCATATGAGAGTAAAATTTGGGGGTTTTCTGTTTTGGGCTCTTTCAACCCAACGACATATACGCAGCCCAATTCACTTAATACTAAAAATGCTAGTTCCTATAACGTTAGGGTTGCAAATAAAGATAATTCAAAGGCGGCAGCGGCGAAGGTAACCGTAAACACCGTTAATCAAGCCTACGACGGTGGTCACACATCAGATAGCCAAGTGCACAACACTCGACGGCTCTCACAGGCGGAGCTCCGAGATCGTCTACAAGTGTTAATAGTTAAAGACGAAGACGAAGAAGAAGGAGGAGAACAAGTGACTAGCGCAACGGTGAACGGAGGTAAAGATCAGGAGAGGAAAGAAGAAGTAGAAACAGAGGTTGAAAAGAAGTCGCATAGTAAATCTATGTTAGGGAAATGGGAGATCATGGAAAAGAGTGAGGAAACTCAAAAGGAAGCTGTCATAGGAGGAGTACGTATGATTGAAGACTTTTTGGAAGTACAAAACAGAACAGAAATGATTGGCGTTAAGGAGATGGAAGCCAAGAAGAAAATGAAAATCCAAATGGAGAGGGTGATGATAGATGGCAACCTTTCACCATGTCATGTGGTGGAGGAGCAGAAGAAAAGAATGAGAGAAGAAAAGCTTGTAATGGCCATGAAGAGACCGACTGAGCCTCCATCATTAGGACCATCGAACCCATACGCTTGCATGGCAGCTGATGGCATCCCTGTGATTGAGATGCAGGTGGAAAAAAATGTTGCACCACCTCAAATCAAAAGTAGCGGCTACAAGGAGGAAGGAGCCAGCTTAATGAGGAAATTCCATACCTTGGGTCAATTTTTTGACCTAGAGGGCCAAACCCAAATAAGGAAGAAACAAAAATGGGTGTTTGAGATGAAAGAAAATGAAAAATTGCAAAGGCTGGGCTCTTCTTTTAATAACTCAAGAGGTCAGGCCCAACACCTAATACCCATCAATTGCTACCTGTCAAAGGACTTCTTTGGTCGTACAACTATGGGTACTCAAGAATATGGAGACCACGAAGGTGAGGCAATGATTTTCAACTATGGGTACACTTCTAAGGCATTTACGAAATCGATTGAGTTTAGAGACGATATACAATTTGGAAGAAGCAAAACTGCAGTATTTTTTAAAATGCCATGTACAAGTTTCCATACACACACAAATTATGTGATGTTGCCATGCTATTGCAAAACACGATCTGTTGCTGTTGGTTGTTTAAATAAGGATATTTCTAATAGTTTTAAGCATACTAATTTGGAAGTATATGAGAAGCATGTTCAAGATTTGAAAATGAATGTTGATCAGTGGTTGGAAGGTTGGCTTGAGGAGAAAAAAAATGGGGAAATGCTACAAAGATGGGAGAGCATGAAAGAATATTTAAGAGTTGCTAAGCATCATCTTGCAGAAGTTACAAACGAATGGGATAGGATTGAAGAACAAGCATGGGATCCCGGTGGAAATTGCCAAGCTTGGTGCATATGTAAGGTCCCACAATTCAAACAGTGGGATCCAGGAGGAGGGTTTTTATGGGTTGAACTGCACCTTGAGGACAAGGTGCTTAAAAGGGGTGGAGTATTGATACGATACCACCCCCAAGGGCAATTTAGGGAAAGCAATATAGCTGACTCAGCAAAACAGAATGGAAGCACGGGAGAGCAAGTTAGTTACGAAGGAATTGGTAAATATAGAGGAAGGGGTGCTTGTAGGAGGTATCTAGAATCTTAGTGGAATTACTTGGGCCCCTTGGGGATTGGGAGAGAGTGGAGCCTCTCCAATTGCTTCACACTATCTCTTACTTTATGCATTGTATTTCCTTTCCAGTAATGTATTTCTGTTGGCTATGTAATGAGTAGTTTGAGCTGCACAACTCTGTAATCTGCCATTGCATTTGTCTCTGTTATTAATCCTGAGATTAATACTGCTGTAATACGGGTTCAGACCAAGTTATATACATATAGATTTGTATTTCAGTTCCTATTTCCATTTTGTTTAGTGTAACTGCTGGTTGGTCTGTATCAGAGTCAAAACAAGAACGAAAAAGAAACTGAACTCAAGATTTTATATGATTCATTGATATCAGAATTATATGGACACACCTATTTATAGACTTTCTAGAACACTTGAAGATTATGATGAAGTAACAATTCTAACTAAACACTAACAGTTCTGCCACACCTAACTAACACTAACTACCCTTAATGCAGTTGCAGAATGTGTAACCTCCTAACAGCCTACTAAGCCCTGTTTTTCCCTCCTTGATCTCCTTATCATAACATTCCCTTCTCCTTCACAAAGGACCTTGTCCTCAAGGTCCAGAGGAAGAGCTGAAGATCCTCGTGGATGCCACATAAATTGTGAAGCAGCATAGTGAGCGTCTTTTCCAAAACTTGACTGATTGATGTCAAAATATCCAAAAGTTGGTTGAAAATTCTGGGTACCCAATTTAGAAGTCTGAATTTCAAAGGGCAAGGTTGTGCCCCCACTTGTTTTGTTGCTACAAAATGCAAAATTATATTGACCAAAAGCTGGGATAAGGGAAGCACCAAAAGCATGGGACCCCATTGCTTTTTCACCTCCAAAAATTATAGTGCTTTGCACCTTAAATGCATTCAGCATTGATCCAAAACTGCTCTTTTCATCAAATACACTCTTCGTGGAACTTAAAACAGAGGTGCTCATAGCACCAAAAACAAGGATACCTCTTGAACCAAAAAGTGACTGAGTTGATGCACCAATTTCTATTGGAATGGACGGCAACAGAGAACGCGGATCAACTGTTGCAATCCTCTCATGATTTTCTTGAATGACATGTAAATTTAATTGGTGAGAGAGCTGATGAGACGGGGGATGCGGACCTGCTGAATCACTTTGCTCATAGACTTGCACTGAAACTGGTTCTTAAGAAGATGGTTGAGTAAGTGGTTAGATGATCATTGGTCTCATAGCAAGCAAACAGTTATTAATATTTTGCAGCTGAGCAATAAGCCAAGCAAACTGTTTCTGGTTTTCATTGAACCCCTGCTCCATCTTCAACGTTAAAGAAGCAAGGTCTTTGGCAATTTTCTGCAAAGCGCTATCATCTTTGGAGAACTGCTGCATTTGTATGATAGCAACAGTGTTCATCATGAAAGCACCAATAATAGGATACGAGATCCTATTTGAGAGAGAAAACAAGAACGAAAAAGAAACTGAACTCAAGATTTCAAATCATTCATTGATATCAGAATTATCTTGACACATCTATTTATAGACTTTCTAGAACACTTTAAGATTATGATGAAGTAACTATTCTAACTAAACACTAACAGTTCTGCCACACCTAAATAACACTGACTACCCTTAATGCAGTTGCAGAATGTGTAACCTCCTAACAGCCTACTAAGCTCTGTTTTTCCCTCCTTGATCTCCTTATCATAACACAATGTTGTTAAGCATATAAGGTTGTACAAAAGCCACCCCACCATAAAGCGCATTTGAGAAAGAAATTTCTGATTGTCAATTGGCCAATAAAATTGTGCCGGTATTATATTATTACTTCTTTAACTCCCTATCAGACAACTGGATAGATTAAGTCTATGATATTATTAAAATGCAGTATGTAAAAAGTGTCATGTTTCAGTGCTTTGCACTCAAGAATAGGGCTATAAGACAGAAACTAATAAAATGGAATGAGATACGTATCCTTCGATTCTAGATGTCAAATATATGCTAAAGCTTCAAATTGAATTTTAGCCACTCTACACATCCTATTTCCCCTCTAAAATAGGCATCTAAATTTTATACATTTAAGCCACTAGGATTGGTCTAGTGGCAAGGGGGTTTCAGGAGTCTGTATGAGATAATAGAGATTCAAACCTAAGTTCCACCATTCTATCCAAATATTTTTTTATACATTTACAAATAGTATATGCGTCAAATTATTATACTTAATACGCATTCCATTGTAGCAGGTATATGATGTCACCCCATTTTTGGATGATCATCCAGGAGGTGATGAATCTTTGCTGTCGGCAGCAGGTAATCTATTCCTCCTAGCTGGTTGTGGTTAATATCAGTAATCTGCAAGTAAGAAAAAACTCTCTCAACTGGCGTGACCAGAGGGGTGGACTAAGAATCTTAATGTTGTCTTTTTACAGAGAAGGATGCCACCATTGATTTTGAAGATGTGGGTCACAGTGACTCTGCAAAAGAATTGATGCAAAAATACTATGTTGGGGAGGTTGACGACACCACTCTTCCAGCCAAAGTTAACCAGAGTCAGCCACGACCACCTACACAAGCACATGCCGATAGCAATCAATCTTCTGGATTTGTTGTAAAGATCCTGCAGTTCTTTTTGCCATTGCTGATGTTGGGCTTTGCATTTGCTCTGCAGTACTATAAAAAACAAAAGAAGCAAGTCAGCGACTCATGAAACCTGAACTTGGGCTAGAGCTTTAGTTTCATTAGGTTTGTCATTCATAACCTATAATTATATCAATGCAGTGTCTAAGTGTTATTTATTTATTAGACTTCGTGCTGAGGCAGTATTGTCTTGCGTGCCATTTGAATTCGTTAGGCCACCCAACAAGATGCAGGGCTCTTGATGTACTGCTCAGTCATCCTGGCTGTGTTCATTTAGACTCAACTGATTTAATATCTTTTATTTTAAACTTCTGTTTTTATTGGGGGGAAAAAGGAAAAGAAAACACGAATAAACTGGCTCTAAATCTAGTGATTGATATACAGATTATGCTATATTGTCAATGGTGGCGTCAACAGGTTTAGCCAATATATTTGGCTATTGAGGAAAATGGATGGAATAAAGAAAAACCAAATGGAATGGTATTATTTTATTTTATCTAATACTTTTTCTTCGAGAATGCGAAATAAAATTAAGGTATTATTTACTATTTCAATTACTTTTTAAAATACAATTATAATATTTTATAAAATACTTAAATAATGATATGATAATTTTTTTTTCATCTATCATTAAATATTTAAATATAACTTAGTAGCTCTATTAATGGCGCGGGTAATCAAAGTCATAAACACCCAGTACTGTGTATCTTTCTTGTTTGCGTTATTATATGGGGCTCTAAGCCTGTGCCATGAATATATGTATTTTTTTGGGGGTTTTGACAAAAAAAAAAGCAAATTTTAAAAAAATTCACCCGTTTAGTCCGTTGACCGAATGTTCTACCGGACTAATGCAGGAAGACGCGTTTCAGGTGGTTACGCATTTAGTCACGCACCTGACACATGCACGTTTCTGACAAATCTGAACACGTATGTATCAGGTGTGCGTTTCTGACTTTAACGCGACATGCATGCCTGAATATGACCTATCTTGGTATTGTGCTCGTCAGACTTGTCAGAAACACGCACCTGGTACAAACGTGTTCAGACACGTATTTGGTACAGACGTGTTCAGATTTGTCAGAAACGCGCATGTGTCAGTTGCGCGACTAAACGTGTAACCACCTGAAACGTGTCTTCTTGCATTAGTCTGGTAAAACGTTTGGTCAACGAACTAAACACGTAGATTTTTTTGAAATTTGTTTTTTTTTCGGTCAAAAACCCGTATTTTTTTGGGGCGAAATGGTTTTTTTCCGTTACTTCTATATGCATTATGTTAGACGCTAGATAACTTGCTTTTGATGAACACATCGATGCCTGTCAGCTGTCACACCCAATACCATAAATATAACCGTTGCAAGTAAGCCTAATCAATCGGAAACCAAGGACTCTTCACCTTGCGAGAAGCCAGTAACCGTAGAAGCTCTTCCACCCAAGAACGAATGGTTTTGATGATTGAAAATCTAGGAAAATTTCTTTCTCGACCTGTCCATATAAAACCACACTAGTGAAAATTATGTTTTTTTACTTTTCAAGTGCCATTTATAAGTTCCTTAACTGTATAATTCTTATCCCAAGTTTCTGAAAGTAATCAAAGTGGTTTGGTCCCCAGCTTGAGATAGAGGCTAGAATCGTCAAAGCTTATTTTAAGATTGGGTCCCCCCGCTCTACCATTTTTAGGTGCTAACCTAGTTGTACCTCTCTTTCTTTGTGAGATATAGGGGGCATTATTAAGTAGATGTAAATTCTGGTTGGCCCAAATAAATGAGTTGACAAACAGTTGCAACTCACAACCTACAAACCAATTTGTCCCCTTTGTTTTGTTTTCTATTTAATTGAATATTTGTTGTCGCGTTATAATCTCCACTTTATACGCATGAAATCTTTGTCGGTCGAAGGCAATTGCAACACAACCTCACCTTAATTTTTTGGTCATTAAGCATCTTTTATTTGTAAAGTTTAAAGCTACATTTTTTTATATGGAGTATAAAAAAATTTGATAGGATAAAGAATCATGTGTTTACTGTTGCCATCATCTGTTTTATAGGTTTCGGGTAACATTTTTTCATGCTTTTACGTTGATGAAAAAACTTTTACAAGTAGATTTAACTGTGTATTACCACATTTTTTCAATAAATTTGATAAATTATACAATTATTAAAAGAAAGTGTTATATTTACAAATTTTTGTTTACAAACTCAGTACTTTAGGGAATACACATTTAAGTGTTTGCACTTCCGGAATACATAAGTGAGTTTGTAAACAAATTTTTTGTAAATATAACTTGACCCATTTTTAATATAGTTAAATTCATTCAATAAAGTGCTAATATAATATTAGTACATTTATAATGACAAATTAAACGGTTTATTTATTCCTTTCGTTTGAACCACATCCGAGTTTGATTTATTTATTCAATTTTTAATCCATTTCATAAGCAAATTTGTAAGACCACTCCCTGGAAAATGAGTAGAGTAACAAATATTTCAAATCATTGAAGCAACAAATAAATCACAAATGTATGTCAACCTTATATTTGACCTAATACATTAGTGTTTTTTTTTATTATTATTATCAATGTTGCGAAATCGGCAAGTGTACCGATCATTTCAAGTAATAAAATGATAAGTAGAGTATCGTTTTCACGAGGATTGAGGCACCAAATTTATTATAACTATTCCTTTCTTGTCGGATTAAATAAATTGATTTAAAGAACAAATGTGATTTGTGGAAAACACGAACAATCTAGAAAGCATAAATAGTTTCCAAAATTCTTTTTTAAACTCAAGAACAAAAGATTAATGGTTGAGAAAATATTGCGGTGAAGAGACGCAAACACCTTTATGATCCCCACCTTGTAACCTGAATTAACGTTTACGTTTAATTTAACCATTGATCAAACGATTCACCATATTTTAAATGATTAGTTAAGCTCTAATTCTTTAGTAACTTTAACTTTATTAACCCTATTAGAATCCTAATCCCTTAGAAATTCCTTTTCAAGTTAAGCCTTTGAACCAGTGAATCCTTAATGTTTGCGGTTCATGTACCCTATCCCTAGTGCATACATGAATAGTTATTTTGCCTTTTGTCAAGAATTAGAATTTCAATATCCCTATTGAAAACCCTAACCCTCGCAATCCCAATAGAGTAATCGGTTCTAGAAGAATTATGAGATGAAGAACAAAGGAAAATAAACTCAATTGGAATAAACAAATGTAAAGTTAACCAAACTACAAGGGGTTCACATTAAGAGTTGTGACCCTTACCACAATAATAGAAGACTAGCCAGACATATTCATGTATGACAAATTAAATGTAAATGAAAATAAAACTCAGAACCTAATGAAAAAGAATAAGGTGATGATCCTCAGTCTTGATCGCCCGATTCTTCAAAAACTCCAAGAAGCTCTCAAGAATTCTCTATTCTCTGTTATCTTTCTTTTCTCTGTCGCCAAAAAGTCACTTACTCTATGTGTTTTTGATCTTCTTATTAGGTTTAGGAAAACCATCTTCCAAAATTACCCTCAATTCGGCCTTTCTCAGTACAATTCGCATCAGATAAAAAAAAATTAATATCACCCGCGCAAATCGCGCCAATTTGGCGCAAATCGCACGGAGAAATAGAGAGTAACTAGTCTTATGGCGCGGATCGCTCCATTCACCGCGCAGTTTGCGCGGGACATGCAATGTGGACTTATCTCTTTTTGCTTCTTTTCTATGTTTTTTGCTGTCAAAATATATAAATTGAGTGAGAGAATAATTGAAAAAGAATAATCAATATTTATAACATTTATGAACTATTTTCAACCATTTATGATTAATTTCTTGCTTCTTTTAACTTAGAAAACACCGTATGCTGGACACATATCAATCAATAACGTTCATTGTTTGCAAGAAGTATGCATGAATAGTGGTTTATAACTTCATATAATTCCTATTTGATTAGTCCGTTGAGTTTTGTCCAAATACACAAGGACAACGAAGACGATATAGTCCATAAGAAATGAGACCGAGATAGAAGCAAAGGCATTCCTATAAGTAATAGAAAAACATGAACTGTCAATAAAATACTAATTTTCCTCTACAAGCCATGCTGTTAAGTATAATTCATTTGGTGTGCAACTTAGCACAAATCGATCCACTAACCTGAGACTTGAGTATTTTTGCCTTGCTGTATTTGGTTTCGGGCTCCTAAAATGTCATATTTGCTGATACGAGTAACCTAAGATTTTTTTCTTGATTGAATATAACCTAATTTTGAATTGCTGCACTTGCCCGATTTTATACAGCTAAGTCCAGAATAATGCAAATACTTTGGAAAGTTAGTTCAAAGGCACACCTATTTTCAGTTCTTAGTAAATACCAATAATTCTGCTTATCTATATAATTCTAAAGATGAAAAGACAATATAGTCTCTCTGATTGGTACAGTTGTGCTAAGTTCCTCTTTCGTGTAAAAGAAAATCTTTTGGGCTAAAGTAGATCATCTTGGGTCAATCAAACCCAAATTATTGCACCAAGTGATATTGCTAAGAACTCACTGGTTTGATTATCTTCATTAATTGTGTCTCAAATCTGCTAGATTTTGGGGATATGCCAAATTAATTGGTCGGAGGGTTAATCAGATTAGATGCCGCGAATATTCAAGTTCACCGAACAAACACATAGGAAAGTAGTAAAGTCGGCATGGGACGATTATGTCCAAATCAGTAAGGGAATATTAGTACGGTCCATCTTGACCATAATTAATCTTTCTGATTAGGCTGAGTAAATATCCTTGTGTTCATTTTGTAATGCGTTTTTTCTAACACAATTTCAGTCCCAAACCATTAAATGTACAACTACACTCAGCACTAACGAAACCCTGAATTATTGGTGAACCTTCAAAATACATAGTTTTATCAGGAAATCACATCAATAATGTATAACTGTAGGCAACTTTGTTGTTAAATTAAAACTAGTTCATCTTCCTGATTTGTATATAAATTCCGTTGTGATCATAACATACTTGGCTCTACTTGTTTGTACTTCGATAGTTGATCCCAATGAAATATATATAGAATCGTAACGTTTAAATGTCACAACTCCAAAGAAAGAATCATTATCCTCTTCTTCGTGGCCTCAGTTAGACACAAATTTTTTATTTTATTTTGACATATAATTTAATCTTATAGTCCTTAAATTGAAACAGAACAGCTACACACGTATAGTTAGCAAACCAACTCGTATATACAAGCACCAAGTATATTTCCAGACGAGTAATCAGATTGAAATGGATTTGAAATACATTGGCATGTCGGAAACCATGTTAATTTTGTAAACTGCTTTTCTTTCTCCTTATCCAAACAAGGGAAGTCACCCTTTTGTTCCTAGTGCTAGGATTCGCTTTTGGGTCAGTGTCTCTGTCTAGTGAAATATATAGGCCAAGCCTAAACTAAGGGAGACCGAGGGTCATGTTAAGGCTTTACACGAGGCTAACTTTTTAATTGATGTATATATCATAATGAATTGTTGGGAAGTCTTTGTCGAATTCACTACGAGGAAAGGTCTAATTATCTGTTATTGTCATGGGCTCCATGTGTTACTTTCAACCGTCTTAATAACATGAGCCAAATGGGCAAAACAATTTAAGCACGGTACACGTAATGCCTAGCTGTTTAAACTTTGTTTGATGTCATCGATTACTCAATTTAAAAAGCCAGAAGTGAACCAAGATTAGCCAACACTGGATATGATTAATGATAACAATTAGTGATGGACATCTTATATTAGTTTGGCACATAATATTATTCATACATTTAAAGCAGATGCATTTTACTTGGGCTTTTAGAGGCTATAAAGCAGCCTTCTGAATAAGGCAAAGACGATTTTGATTATATTTCTTGCAAAAAAACAGTTATGAAAACAAAGTGCCGGTTGGTAATACATTCTTAAAACATAATTAACTGTTAATTAGACGATGACGCTTGCTAAACGCAATCCGTTTCATCTTCTGATCAGTACTTGCAAAATTTTAATCAATGTTTAAGCGAAAGATGATGTGACAATCAATATAATTAAACATTTATGCTTGGTGTTAAGTGTTTAGTTCCGATGTGTGTGCGCTTCTATATTATTTCAAGTACATAACTATCTAGAGGCTAGAGGCTAGAGCCCAAACCGTATGTATAAAGTAAATCGTAGTGAAAAGTATTTTTCTGTCTATAATCAATCAAGCCTTCTTTAAGCCCAATTCTGCTGATGAGAAAAGTTAGATTCTTGTCAACTAAACATCAAAATTCATTACATTCCTTATTCATGGTGTACTGTAGAGAGTAAATGGGGAATATTTTTATCAATAAAAAAGGAAAAAACAGGAGAGAAAAACTTTGCCAGACACAACAAAAACATCAATATCTTTTATCTTTGTCCTCCATAGAATTGGAGTTGTCCATTGCAATATTCATTTTGTTTCCGAAAAAATTAGAACATGATATTTAATGGACTTGGATTCTTAGCAAGGCAAGCCACCATGATTGGGCCCACCCAGTTAAGACCATAAACGTGCTTGTTCTGATAAACTATTAACTATGGAGTTCATATATGATAGGGAACTGTCTTGTTCCGAGTGTGTCACTTTGTCTAACAGAAAAAGTTTCTTATTAAAGTTGAAGAGATTTCGCATTCGTATCTAATCTCTCGACTATAGAGAAGAAAAAAGGTCAAAGAACAGATGATCTAAAGAAAAACAAAAAAAAGTGAAATTTAGCTTCATAAAGAAGAGAATATATGGTAGTTTAACAGGAAAAAAAATATTATAATAATTGCAAAATGCAAATATCTAGAAGCAAATCTATTTTTTTTTTAAAGAAAAAAAGTTACCCCTAATTCAGATGACTAAGAAAAATGTCTTGGTTGCCAAGACCATGATAATTGTTGACCTTGGTCAACATAATGGAAATGGAATTCACTTCCGATGGTTATAGCTAATGACTAGAAAACTTTCTGAAATGTCCTTGGTGGTCATCATTTATACACTCTTTTACCTATCATACCACTATGATAGTAACCAATTTCATTAAAATAGGAGCAAACCCGCTTCACATGACATTGATTTCATATTGTCCAAAAAAAAAAACCGAAGTATTGTAATAAATAGAACATTCCATTTTGTAGCTGCTAAATTTGTGTAAGATTGTACCTCTCTCCTGTCAATTACAAACATTAGTTTGAAATCAATACAAATCTACAATACCTCTCATTTGAAAATTTTACATACGATCAACCCAAGTTAGGTCAATTGGTTAAAGGAATTGTTCCCAACCATATCATCGATGCCCATATCAAAAGTAGTAGATTAATCTGTCCTTTCTACTATTTTTTTAACAAAAAAAAAAAAAATTACACACGGATCAGGGTGGTCCAATTTGTGAAAAAGAAAGAGGTTCTAATATAGACCGTCATACGTGGATGGAGGACAAGAAAACTACTGGTGTAACCCCCACCACTGTAATGGAGATGTGGTTGTGTGCAAGAGTGACCATAAACTAGAAAGCCAAGAGAACCATGTACTTTGTGAAGAGCAGATTAGAGCAAGGTTTGTGTTTGTGACTGACTGCATAGTGCCAATTTGACGGGTCCTACATAATAGATAGAGGCCCGTTCAGGGAATTGGATTTATATCATTGTACATACTTAAATAAATACGTGTGTGCGCTCGCCAAATGAAGGGCTCAGATTCCTAACTGATAACATTTGTTGGTGTCGTTTCTAAGCCTTTCCCATTTGTTAAAATAGACATCAAGGTGGTGTTTGGTTGGGAGTTTTTTTAGATGATATCTATGTTTCTCAAGTATGACTTTTAGAAATACCATGTTTGTTTCAAAGTTTTTCACCAAAAACCCATCTATCCAATTTGTCTGGATTTATGAAAAAGATAGATATCCGCACTGTTTAGAAACCCAATTTGAAAAATCGATTATCTGGCTTTTAATGCACTGTTGATTTCATAAAGTTACCTAATTTTCCCAGTAAAGTTTTTCCCCACCAAACAACTTTTTTTTACATTTTTCTACCTATCTCACTTTATCTATCTTTCCAATCATTTCTCTATCTATCTCATTTCCCTACCCTACTATTCCAAAAAAATTTCCTGAACCAAACGCCCCCAAAGGATTTAGCATCTAGGCATTTTATTGAGAGTTGCATATGTCTCGGATGAATAAAGGGTGTGCGTGGATTAGATTTTTTCCCTTGCGATGCTGATGAGTGCCAATTCTTCTGCTTTTGGATGTTAGATTCTTCTGCTTTTGGATGTTAGTTGCACGTTATTTATTTTTATTTTTAATTTTGATTAGGTTGTATTCAATTCAGACCGCACTTATCCACACATCACATGTTCCTCCACAGTTAAATTAAATCATCCCGTTAGTTAATTGGTATATATATTTTTTTTAATTAACACGGGATGACATATTGAAGTAAATTAAAAACTTGTATTAATTTAACTAGTATTACAATGGGAACAAGACACGTTGACACTTAACCATCAAATTAAAAAGGAGAAAACCTGAAGAGCCATAATAGAGATAGAGAAAACCTCGTTCATCATTTTGTGGCTACCATGGTTTTTTATATATCTATCACCAACTCACTTTTTTTCTGTCTTTTTTATTGTTATATTTTCTACCTCTCATTCTTTCTTGTTCCCTATTATAACCCACGCCTAGGGCGCACTTTAACGGTGAGAGGGTTAGCCATTTCGCAAGAGAGCCTCAGGACCTCTGATAGATCAACTTCGTTCTCATCAGACGGTAGCCATTCATACTCGTGTAAAAGCGACGCCACCCAAAAGCTCACTGTAACCAACCCCAGCATCTTCCCGGGGCATACCCTCCTACCCGACCCAAACGGAGCCAGCCTGAGATCCGACCCGAAAACTGAGAACTCGGTATCTCCTCCTTCTGCAGCGAGGAACCTCTCTGGCATAAATTCGAGCGGGTCCCTCCACACATGTGGGTCCCTGCAAATAGCCCACATGTTCACCATAGCAGTGGTCCCGGCAGGCACGTGATACCCATCAATGGTCGTATCGCTGATGGACAAGCGGGCCCACGACAGAAGTGGGCCAGGAGGGTGCAACCTCAACACTTCCTTCACCACCGCCGGAAGGTATACCATCGCCGCCACGTCATCCTCCGCGACGGCGCGTGACCTCCCAACAACCGCATCGAGCTCCGCTTGAACCTTGGACTGCACATCAGGATGAAGCACCATCCTCGCTAGTATCCACTCGATCAAAACTGCCACTGTGTCTGTCCCCCTAAATATCATTTCCTGCGCAAACGACAAAACATTTTGGTGTCTGTATTTTCACTAAATTATTTTGCAAAAAATACACACATTTTGTATTCATCTTATACGTATAAACACTAGCGTTCATATTGTAATTCCATATAAATCTCATTGCATAATAATCAAATGGATGTTTATGCAATTAAAGAAGAGTTAATTCATTCAAGTAATAAAATAAATAAATAAATAAATTATATTTACCCAAAGTACGGCGATCATATCGGAGTCGGATAATTGATCGGGTCCTTGGAGGGAGAGCAAGACGTCAACGAAATCCTGGTTGGTTTGGGTTTTATGGGTTCGGTGTTGGGCAATTATTCTAGTGACGAACCGGTTCACCTTGGGGACGAGATTGGAGCACCTGAACCGGATTTTTTGAGCATCGAAATGCGCAAGCCAAGGAAGATGGTCACCCCAATTAAATAAACCCAACAAGTCATACCCTTCATCCACTAAACCTCTAAGCTCTTCTATTTCACTGTTTGACTGGTGCAGCTTATACTGCTGTCCAAACACCGAGCACATCATGTTATTCAGCGACCCTTTCTTGAGCACTTCCCGAACACGTGAGCTCTGTTGACTGTTGTTTTTAAACATGTCAACCATTTGGGCGGCGATTATAGACCGCTGCAACTCGGAGGCTTTGATTTGCCTTGGGCAGAAGAGGTGAGTGGCGGCGATTCGCCTGAGGGTTCGCCAGTAAACACCGTAAGGGGCAAACCCGATTGCTCTGTTGAACATGAGGCTGTATGCAGATTCTTTGACGGGGCGATCAGCGAAGACGGAGCTGTTGAGAATCTCCTTAGCAACGTCAGGGTGGCACGTGACGATGGCACGGGTTTCGCCGAGGCTAAAGGCCATGAGCCTCTTTCCTCTGCATGCGATTGCGGCTGTCCCAATACGGTGGTGGGCAAGACAAGTCATGAGAGTCATGCTTCCAATCAAAGGCCACCCTTTGGGACCAGGAATCATAGTGTTTGCGTTGTTTTGCTCTAAGACAGAGCCAGAGGTACTACTACTAGTACTAGTACTAGCAGCAGTAGCTAGTGAAGGAAGTGATGGGAATTTTCTCAAGGTGGAATAGTAGTAATAGCTGTAGTACTTGCCCCAGGCAGGACCACCTGGGTGAGACCAGTAAAAGAAAGTCATGGTTAACCAGAGTAAGGCCATGATCATAAGAGACCATGCAAGGTTTTCTTGTGTGCATTTAGAGGCCAAAGCAACGATCCAGAGTTTATGATCAATGTCGGTCATCGTCATCGATCGTGGGGAATGAGAGAAAGGGTTGGGTTGGGTTGGGTTGGGTTTGGTTTTGTTGTAATAGATTGATTGTGGTTCCGTGAGAGAGAGGCAAATATTCATGGAGGTTTGTTGGGGAATATATAGGGGAGGGGAGAAGTGGGTGATACAGGAAAATCAAGAGAACGAAAAGTATAACCGTTATGTGCTCATACTATACAACACACTGTACTGTGTGCCATTGTGAAAATTACCATCTAACGTGGGGAATCATAACCATACAAAGGTGAATCAATAGTAAAAAAGAAGGAGAGAGAAAAATGATAAAATAAGTAGTTATGAAATCATAACCGTTGATTTACCTTTGTATGATTATGATTCCCCACATTATATAATTATGTGAATTTTCATATTAGAAAATCCATTTCCAATGTACCATAGACCGTATAACGGAACAAAAATTAAAATCTTACTTACTCTCACTATTCATTATTGCTAATAACGGAAAATAATGTATAATGCATTAATGCCAATTGATAAGCAGACTATTATTATAAATTAATTAGGCAATTTAAGTTGTGGGGCCAGCTATTATTGAAAATTTGCGGTTTTTAAAACAAACTTCAAGAGCTGCGCCGCCAAGTATAAGTGGGCAATATAGGTTAAATTCGACCCGCTATGTTGGATAGCATTGGTTGGCGTCAGGTTGGTTTGTCGCGTCAATTTTTTTTATTACTATTATATAGTATTTTATTTATTTTTAAATTTCGGTGATATCTAATTTTTTGTTATCTCAAAAATCTCTAAAAAAGATAAAAAAAAAAATTTTTATAATAAAAATAGTCTATATATGGATAAAAAAATAAGTTTGTAAAGAATGTCTAAATGAATATTAGCATATATTTAAACTTAAGATTGAAAAAAATTAAAAAATAAGTGATATAAAATAAATAATATTATAATATTAATAAAATATAATTTATTTTTACTTTTAACTATTTTTTATTTTTTAGACAGATTGATCCGCCAACCCTCTAACTCGCCATAAAACGGGGCTGTTTGAGGTTTTTAACTAACATTCAAGAGGTGGGGTCGAGCGGGCCAACCCACTTTTGGCGGGTCAAGGTGGGTCACCCGATTCACCCGTTTTGCCACTCCTACCGCCGCGTTTCTTTCGTGATCCGAGAGCACAAAAAGAAAAATAAAAGAAAATTGAGTGAAAAATATAAAAAAAGAATAGAATTTAAAAATAATATTTTTTACCAAAAAAAAAAGAGCACCAAAAATTTTGGTAGTCCGCAACATTTCAAAAATTTCTCGCCACGACTGTGGACGAAATCTGGGAATAAGTAAGATCCCACAGTTGGGGTCAAGTGGTAGGGGTGGCCGCACGCACCCTACTCGCTTTGGTGTGTTTACTGTTTACACCCAATCTGTTTTTAAACATTTTTCTTTGATTTTCAGCTAAAATTAAGTTGTTAATATCTTCTTCTTTTTTCATTTTTAAGATAGCACGAAGGATTAATGTTACCCGTATACATATTATCTTGTTCACGGAGACTTTTTATTATGTGATTCTACTTGGGGAATATATTGGATTGAGATTTCAAAGAATTTTAATGGATTGTTTTTAGACAAAAAAATTCGTTGGTATTCGATTGGGATTTTAATGGATTGAAAAAAAGTCATGTAGTATTCGATTAGAATTTTAAAAGATTATTTTCGAATCCGTCCAAATCTGTTGGTATTCAATCATGATTTTAAACAATCGTAGTATTCAAAAATTCGACGAATTTAATGGATTTTCTATTGGTGTGATTTTCGTGAGACTTTTTAGTGAAAAATATAAATACGATGCCTCTCTTACAATCTCACCCAAACTCCTAGGATTTCGTGAGATTCTTCTATTGCAGTGTTTTCTTCTTTCTTTGATAGGTTGACTGCTCGAAATTGAGTTCTGCCATGAGAGCTTCGTCAAAACTAAAAAAAAAACATATTTTTGAGCGACTTTCGTCACAAAATAACTCAAAAACAACAAATCAATAAGATTTTAATATAATCTATCTCAAAAATAACATATTTTTGAGCCATTTTTTAGAAATTTTGGAAGTTTAAAAAGTGATTTTTCAAGTTATGGGTCGCGGTTTTTCTTGGCACAAAAATGTGTGATTTTTGTATTAAAAACAACATAAAACAATGAAAAAATAACAGGAGAACTTTCGTATTATTTTCGTTTTATATCAATGAAATAATATCAATTTAAAGAAAGATGAAAACTTTCATAATATGAACCCTATATTTCGTAACAATACATTCATGAACGAAATTCCTTCACTGTAGGAAACGATTTCAAATAATTTTTGAGTCAATAGATAACTAAAAGCTTGTTTCTCAAAAGCCCCAAAGCAATTTAAGGTTTCAATGTATCGATTGAAATTTTTTTGAGAAATTTTATAAACTTTCATGTAATTAAACCCAAAATTTTCTTAATATTCAATGAAAATATGTATATGATATATGGTTAGAAAATTCCAAAAACCCCAAGGTTTTTAAGATCAATTGCAAAAATTTGCAAACGAAATTTTATCATGAACTTTAGGTTCTATATGCAAATTTAAAATTATTTTTATAATTAAAAAATTGGGTCTTATACTCATATATGCATAACTTTGATACCAAATGAAGAAGATGATTTTCAACCCATTAGATATGTGAAAAGTTGTTATTTAGTAATTTTGAATATTTGTTAAAAATTATATTTGGTTTTACTTTTTTTTATTAATTTCATTGTATTTCTTTGTTATTTTTTTTATGGGGAAGATTATACTTACAACCTATTTTTGTCTACAACCTTTTACAACCATATCTTAACCGTTGATTTTCGTCAATCAATGGTTATTATTTTCGCAAATCAAACTCATTAATTAATATTTAATTTGCAATGAATGATAACCGTTGATTGACGGAAATCAATGGTTAAGATATGATTGTAAAATGTTGTAAACAAAAATAGGTTGTAAGTATAACCTTTCCCTTTTGTATTGACTCTTGTAATTTTGAATGTTTGTTAAAAATTCATATGGTTTTGTAAAATCTTATAAATCCATATTGTCCTTTCAAATCTTATGAAATCTGTTAAAATTCTTTAAAATCCAATCCTATGATTGTAAAAGAAGTCTTTTAAAAAAGTCTACAAAGTTTCTCCAATTCTAAAATGTCTTTTAAAATCTGTAAGATTTTTTATCTCAATTTTTTTTTTTTAAATTCTAATCCAATACACCCCTTTTAGTGTCACAAAAAATTTATTTAATACATCTATGCTATAATTCTCTTACATTATATATATTGGAGGAAGGTTATATGTACAAATATTTTATTTATAAATTCTTATAAATACATTATGTCTGACCGGTAATACACTCTTGAGTAGAGTATTACCGGTCAAACATAGTATAATTTGTAAAAAAAAAATTGTCAATATAATTCTATTCTATATATTGATATATACTGATGTAAAAAATCGATAATATACAACAAATATATTTCAACAATTTTTTACTGTTTAGTTGATACTAATCTAAATTGAGATCGCAACTTTTGGGATTTGGGAGAAACATTTTTTTTTTATATTATACATTGGTTTATTGAATATTCAACTAATTTGATTCAAGTCCTATATGATTATATAGGTGGCAAAGCTCTCCTTATCAAGTTTTAATGCAATTGCATTCACAAAAATTTGAACTCAAAATTACTAATTAAGCTAAAGTAATTTCTCATTAGTTGATCTAAGTGTTTGGTGATAAAATAAAGCAAGAGATTTGGGAGAACAACTCTGATCATGCCTAAGAGGTAAGTGTCTAGGAATTTTTCTCCTTCAACACGTACACACACACAGGATTGAGGGGCATTATCCCGTTAATCAAGTCTTCAAGTAGGTATGTCCCGCCGAGTGGATGGATCTCTCTTGGCTTTGGACCAAATTAACGGTCCAAAAGAGATGACATCTTTCGATTATAATTTTGTAAACATAATTTTTTTTTTCTTCTTCTTATTCTCCACGTTTGTTCTCTTTCCTTACGTATACTACTATCAACCTATGCTACAAATCTTAACATTATGAACATTTAAATTGCTTTCAGCCGCAATCATTCGTTATCAACATGAAATCACAAAGTGAGGGTCATTGACCCTTTCTTGATATAATATTGTGAATTTGATTTTGATGTTTAGTGTAAATAATTATATACTTAAATTTAATGATTATTAATGTATTACTTATAAATATGACATATCCTATAATTATTAACAAAGTCAATTTGATAAATAAAATATGAATACAAAATTAAATAATATGGTATATATAAAAATATTTTTATACTAACAACAGATTAATAATGTGCATGAAAACCTTCTCGGACTCAATTTTTTTTTAATTTTAGTTCCCGGAAATAGAAATGAATAAAAAACTCGTTTGGTAAAACGGATTTATTTTTTGTACCCGGGATGAACCGGTTAATTTTTATGCTGAGGAACAGAAAAAAGAATCAATTTTTTTTTTTTTGTTTCCGGTCAAAAATAAGAAACATTTGTCTCTCTCAATCACTCTCTACCTCTACCATCATCACCACCACCACCATTATCCCAACACGACTACCGCCACCATCATCGTCATTACCGCCATCACCACTGCCTCCACCCATCACTGCCATCATGCCACTGTCACCGCCGCCGCCACCACCATCATCGTCACCACCACCGCCACTAGTCACCACAACCATCATTGCAACCACTGCTGCCACCACCATCGTCACCGACCACCATCGTCACCGACCACCACTACCATCGTTGTAGCCACTATCGTCACGACCACCACCATGCCATAACAACGTCACCGCAACCACCACCATCATCATCACAACCATTGCCACCATCACCATCACCACCACTACCACCACCACCGCAGCCACTGTCATCACCACAGCCACAACCACTATTGCCACCACTACCACCACCACCATCGTCGTAGCCACTGTTGTCACCATCGCCATCACTACCTCCGCCACCGCCACTATTCCACCATCATCTCCACCGCTGCGGCAACCACTGTTGTCACTACCACCACCACCACCACCCCCACTACCATCACCATGTCACCACCATTTCTACCACGCTGCCATCACCACCACCATCGTCGCAGCCACTGCTGTCACCATCGCCATCACTACGTCTGCCACTGCCACTATTCCACCATTACCACCACCGCCGCCGCAACCACTGTTGTCACCAACACTACCATCACCACGTCACCACCATTTCTATCACGTTGCCATCACCATCACCACCACTACCACCACCCTCATCAACATCGTCGCAGCCACTGTTGTCACCATTATCACCACCGCCACCATTACCACCACCACCGCCAAAGTCACTATCGTCACCACCACCACCTTGCTGCCATCATTACCACCAATGCTGCCACAACCACTGCCGTCACCACCATCACCATGCCTTCACCACCATCATGCCGCCACCATTGCCGCCACCACCACCATATAGAAAAAAACTGATGATCCGAAATTTTTTATGTTTAATAGGAATTATTTTTTATTATATTTTTTTGTTGTGTTATCAAACACGATTCTCATTCTCGGAATATAAATAGAACATGTTATCAAACACATTTTTTTTCGGAAACTGTTCCAAGGCACAGAAATATAAAAGTTTTGTTTCTTTTCAGAAACAGCAAGAGAACAGAATGGTTGTCATCAAGGGCGGACCTATATAGGGGGCGTGCATGGGCGGCCGCCCCCCTCTAAAATCTGAAAAAAATGTCTACATCCCCAAAAAAATACATAGTATATTTCATTTTTCATAACTGGTGGGTTACTTTAGCAAAACTAGCATTGATTTCATCTTGTTGATGATCGGTACAGTCTTTTTGTTCAAAGCTTTCGACTTCACTTTCTGAGTCTCCTTTTTTTGCTTCATTTGATACCCAAAATCTGTTAGCATGAGAAAGAAGCTTGATATCCATTTTCCTGTTGTGAGTATTTTGACTTTCTCTTTGTAAAGTTTTGATCTTTTTGTAGTTTCATGCTGTTTGAATGCTCAAAAACCAACATAAAGTGAAAGAAAAAATGGGTATAAAATAATTATAGTTTGCAATAATTTTTTGGAATTTATTTGTTTAGCTTATGGTGCTTGATAACAGAAGTATATGGGTCTGTAGTGATGTGGGCATTATGGAACTTTATGATGTTAGTTTTAGACTTTTAGGTGCTCGCCTAATTTGGGTTCAACAAGCTTCCCCCTCTTTTTGAATTTATTTTAGTTATGTGATTATATTTGTTATTAAAATTATTTAATGGGTGCATCTCTTGAGACCGTTGTACATGTTTTTTGGTTTAAGATTGTGATTCTTCTACTTTTCATTGTTGACATGGCACATGGCAATGAAGTTGGATTTGTTAAATTTTTGCCCCCCTTCATATAATTTTCTGGGTCCGCCACTGGTTGTCATGCACACCCTAAGCTAAGGGGAATCATTTTCTTCTGTTCCAGGAAGAGATTTATCTCCAGCTTTAAAAATATAACTATGTATTCCCGATAGTATATAGTTTATTTTTAAAGTTGCAAAAAAATTTCTCTCTCCTTAGAATTGTCGGCTGACATGGCAGAAAGAAAAAAAAGTAATTTTCCAATTACAACTATGTGATTCCAAGAGCACATAGTTGTTGTTTTTTTTGTTGTAGATGACTCTCTCCTGTAAGAGTAGAAAAACAAAACTCTTAATTTAAAGGACTTTATTAATCTCATGTTATATGAGACACCTTCTCTCCTACCATAGACACTACCATATGGTGGGCTCATTCACTTATAAAAAAAGAGCAACACGGAAAACAATCGATAGGTTTGTAGGAACGAAACTACTCTCCAACAACATGAATGTAGTTTTTTCCCAAGTTAAAAAAGTCTAATATTATCGTTATTTTTTTAAATGTAATGAGAACAACATCTGCAGTTAAAAAGAGAGAGAGAGATGCAGCGTTTACCAAAAAAAAAAAAGAGATGCAGCTATTAATCTTTCGAGGTTTAGATTTGATGTATATTTACTTGATTTTTTTTATGAGTAAAGTCTTTTTGGATCCCTAATAGAAAAATATGGTACTCATTATAACAAAAAAAATTAACTTTTGGTCCCTCTACAATTCAAATTCTTTGAAAATGTGGTCTCTCAAAAATTCAATGAAAACTCAATTTAGTACCTAAAAAAGTATTAATATGGGTATTTTTTTGTAAATGATAAAAGTGGAGACCGTGTTTTTTTATGGACCAAAATGGGTTTTGCTCTTTTTTATTTTTATTTTTGATATATTGATGAAAATTAAACATATAACCTAATATATCCTATCTAAATCTCTTACCAATAGATCAATCCTAATGGTTTTATTAAATCGCTAGAAGGAGGGTTTGAACCTTTTACCAGATTTAATCTGATTCCACGACGGTAGGACTCCTATAAAAGGTGATTTACGTATACCATTTTCTGGCTAGAAGTCAAATTTTGGTTAAGGAAAATAAATTTTTATCACTTGAATCAATTGTTACTGAAATATGCCTCATCTAATATCATCGATTATTGTAATCACATGAACTTCATTAGATTCTATTATCTGTGTTGGCATGATTAAGGGTAATTCTACATTACATTCTTCTCCTCTATCATTAACAATTATTTCCTAATATTTTATAAAAAAAGTTTATCAAAAATTTCGTTTAGAAGCTTAATCAAATTGTATCTCAAAGCAAAGATTCATATATTTTAAGAAGCAAATAATTTCAATATTTTGCAGAGGACTTTTATGTCAAAGCAATTTGAGTCATCATGACATTGTGAGTGACGTTATGATAATTCTGATAAAACCCTATTTAAGCAAGATTTTATTGTCTTGAATTATATTCTTTTGTTTAAAATTAGGATTTCATAAAGTTATTGGTATGTAAATTTGAAAATAGATTCTCTCATGTATTATTTAACATGACTATGTCACATGAGATGGATCTAAATCATTAATGAACAAATCAACGGTGATAATTTTATAGTTTTTTTATCTAATATTTTTTCTCTTTTTTTTTTATCATCGATTCACTTTTGTATGATTAAAATCTTACTATATAATATTATCATGTTAAAGAGCGGTTAAACAACCGTGGAGTTATAAGAAGATGAAAGGTTTATGTCTTCACCACTTATCGTTTCATTCTTACCGGGGCAATTCTAAAAATGATTCCCTTCATTTCCACCCCTTGACTAGCAATGTTGTTAAAATCGAGATTTTAAGTAAGACCGAAAAATGATTAAATCATCGTAAAACATAAAATTGTAATGTAAAAAAATCGTCAAAAATCGTAAAAACGTAAAAGCGTTTGGAATATTTGTAAAATCATTTTGATAAAAAAAATCGTAAAAACGTAAAATTGTAGTGATAAATCGAGATTTTAACAACTATGTCCTTGAGGACTCACCACTTGAGCGTTTAATGGAATTTTTTTAAAAATAAAAATAAGGAGGTATTCTCCCTTAACCACTTTTTTTAGTTATTTTATCCTTGGAATTATGGTAGTAAAGCTAGTTCTTTATTTTTCTTGTAGTGATTGTTAGGGCACACTCTATTAATCAATGTGTCACCCTTTGAAATTATCTATATCATGTCTACCTAAGTTGATTATGTTTCATGACTTAAATAATATATATGATTTTAATGCTCAATTTGATTTTTTTATTTTCGTTATTTGAGTATTTATTGCTAGTATTAATGCGTTTTATGATTTTTGCCAGAAATAGATTCATTTGTTGTTGATGTATTTGATTGAAAATTTAGTACATATTATTGCTTGTTGTGATAAACACCTTATATAATCTTAACAAAATATAGGAATAGGTGATGTTGATAGAGTGGTTTTATTTTAAATTCCGTTGTTTTATTTGAAATTGGAGCTTATTTTGAGATGGAACTCAAGTGTCTATAGGGAAAGGAAATGAATTCGGTAGCGTTTTCCAGTTAGTATCTTGCTTCCCCTAATGTATTCAATGAATTCGCTAGTTATTGACATGCTAGTTTTTATTATTATTATTATCTATCTCAGTATATTACATTAGAGTTGGCTCATGATTAGTTAAATTTCTTACTTTATTTTCTCTTAATGAATGACATACGTCATTCTCAATTTTTTCGAATTTGAAATTTATTTTTTAAATTGATTATGCGTATCTTTATATAATTTTCAATTTTTTAAATTCTACTTGAATTAATTATCCGATTTTTTAACAATTTAAATTACTTTTTGTTTTTATAGTTTATATTTTATCTGAAATTCAAAATACTCATATAATACAAAGTTATTATTAAATCCTAATTAGTCTCTTTATTCCTAAAATTCCAATGTCCAAATAATATTAGCTTTATGTGTGCAATTCCTCACAAGTCACAGAATGATATTCTCTTACGTACCGTTATATTATTTTTGCGATTTGACGTATTTGATAACTAAGTAATACAATATACATGACTATATGGATATGGTTATATTTATAAATTTTTTATTTACAAACTCTTACGAATAACATTATGTACTCTCGAAAATATACTAAATTACATTAGGTACTTTTAAAAGTATATAGTATAATTTATAAAAAATTATAAAAAATTTATAAACGAATACATTAAGTCAAACTCTTCTAATATTTGCACATATATTTTTACACCAAACTTTTACACATTCTATTTTAAATAAACACATAGGGATCGGATAAGACCCAAATATTATTTGTACACCTTTTATTCAAAATTTCACAAAAAAGTGCAAATTCACAAAACTCCTTGTATGTGATTTATGTTTCTCTCTCTCTATTGGTATTAAGTGTATGGTTTGATTAAACTTTTAAACGTAAACGTCTGTTTTAATCTTTAAAACTTCTATGTGAAATCACACCGGTTCTTCATTTATAAATACATAAAGATAAAATTGACATTAAATTAGTTATTTATTTTACATTTTTGCTACCAAATTGAGCCTTAAATTATTGTTCTTGGTCATTTAAAGATGAAATTGATAATATTAATTATCTATGCATATGCAATTGAATGTTATTGATAAATAGATAAACAATATGATATTTTTTTTTTTTTTTGATAACAACAATATGATATTATTAGTGGTGATAATTTTCAACACAAGTTGTTGAATCATAATACCTATCATATATCGTTTGGCCCATTTTTTGTATCGTGAACCGTAAGATACAAAAATATAATAAAAAATAACTTAAGAATATATTAAAATATTTATTAATTATTTTCTTTATTAATACAAATTTTTTTTATATATTTTTTAGCTTAAATCACAAATCATATGTTTACGTTCTTTTCCTTATTAATAATAAGTTTTTAGATTTTTTTTTAAAATCTAAATCTAAATCCAAACTTTATTTTTTATATTAAAATTATAAATTTTAATTTAATTTTCGTATCGTATGATACACGATACGTATTGTATCGTATGATACGATACAAACCTTTTTTTTGTAATATAAAGGGGCATAGCCCCACATGAAACAAGAAAAAGAAACTAAACAGGAACTGTGAAAAAGTACAAACAGAAAAGAAACAGCAAAACAAAAACACCAGAATCAGATCCTCCAAGAAACAACCAGCTTCATGACCAAGATCCAGCAGATTAGTAGCTAAGAGGTTAATAAGTTCACTACGAGGGGACAAGATTGAGGTAAGACCATGTGGATCATCCATTGCCTTCTTCGCAATCCAATCCGCTCAGAAGTTGCAATTCCTCAGGATGTGATTCAAAAGAACAGTCCAATATTTCCCGAGAAAGACTCGAATCTTAGCTACCATAGGTAGCTTTCTAGTGTCATTACCAGAGCTGGTAAGTAAGCTTATAGCTTGTATATGATGGATAAATCATTTCCCAAATGAAAAATGTTTTTAATTAACCCATCCATAAAGCCAAATTAAAAAAAAAAAAACGAGCATCATTCTCCCATGACCAAAGAGGAGAACATTTTCAATGCTACCATCGTATCGAGCACTAGGTACTATGGTAGTTCAAAATGAAATTATAAACTATGTATTCTAGGGAATACATAGTTATGATATTAAAGTTTTTTTCTCTCTCTTTAAGAAACGTTTTAGCTGATGTGGAGCATTGCTATTGGTGAGTTATACATACAACTGTAGTATATTAGATTTTTCGACCAAAGAAAGGGTAAGGATAGGACACATCACTAGCCATGTGGCTTGTGTAAATGAATATCAGAATCAATTATATATATTACTACAAAGAAAACAAAAACCTTGTCTTTTACGTCATGTGTAACAAGTAGCGCAATATTAGTTGCTTGTGAATTCAATTTGAATTGCAATATATGGAAATAAATTTGTGTTAACTTTTCCCACCACTTTCTACATACATTAGATAAGGATCCATCATAGGTTTGCAAGGGTCCAGTTCGACAGACTGACAGAGTAACAAGGTAGTGCATCCCAAGAGACTCCATGTTTGAAAGCTCCAAAATCTCACTTTGTGATTTAGCCACTAAAACACCAAGTCTTGGTCATTAAAGTTGTCTAGAATCACCTTAGGATCAGAATCCACCAATCAAATACCATTGGGAAGCTTTTTGTTAGTAGCGCCATTTTTGGAAAATCTTGAAGAAGGATAGCTTTGGTTTCACACTTGCTTGGGAAGTCTTCCATTGGTTCTTCTAAGTATTTCTTTGTGAGAAACCTAACATTCATTCTAGTTTTCATGGTGATTCAAATAACTAGGGTTTTGAATGAATAGTGACTAGCATGAGTTATGACTTGAAATGAGCTTGAGTCCCTTTGGAAGAAATTATAAGGAAGCGTGTTTAATGAAGAAAAAGTAATGAAACCACCATTATATCATTTTCGAAATTTCATTCAAGAATAAAGTAAAGGTTTCTTGCCACACCAAAAAAAAAGTAAAGGTTTCTTGTAGTTTAAGTCTTAAAATTGAACAATGGTGGTGATTATGGTTTGTTTGATGATATAGTGGTGAATCTAGTGGTGTTCAAGTGGAGGAACACTCATTGGATTAACCTATGGACCAAAACCTTGATTCTTGAATGTGTTAAGAATATGGTAAGTCATCAAATTCTTAGTTCTTGATGAAATGATAATTACTAGCTTTATCTTGATGTGCATTATGTATGTTGATTGCATTTTCACCTATGATTAGGTCGTTCTAGTAGGAAGTTAGTGTATTGATACTTTGAGCAATTATCAAGTGTTGAGGAGATTGCTTGGACTTGAAGTAATTATTTGAAAAAAATGACTACAAGAGGTAAATCTTTGTTTCTTGGGGTTTTTATCCCTCTTGGTTTATCCACCATGGTCCAATAGAGCTATGGTTATATGTGTTTAGATGATTGTTGGTATGTTAGTTGTATGGTATAATTGCATTCATATAGAGTTGTTGTGTCATTGGTGAGTGAACCATTAGACAAGCACTAGGGGTCGAACGTGTGATTTAATTGTTTAGTTCTTTAGTCGATTGGAACATGAACTTTCTTTGGGAATTTCATTTATTGAGGGACAGCCCATGGAAATTTGCTACTCTTGGGAGGCATCCCACCGGAGTAAGCATGGTGTTGAACATGTTCACTGAGCACGGATCCAAGGATTCAAGGTTGACTGGCTGCATGGATCCACATTAAATTATCCTCTAAATGTATGTTGCTTTTATGCCATGTGTACTAATCTTTCATGCAAGAAGTGGACTCATGGGTGAAGAAATTCTTCAAGAACCTTGGATTTATTAAGATGTTTATCTCACCCCCATTTGGAGATCATATTTTAGGTGCTCCAGCTGAACAAGGTGAAATCTCATTGGGCAAGAGGCCCCTGTACAGTGTTAGAGACTCTTATTGATGCACTTAAGTCACCATAAATTATTATAATTGCAGACGTTCCAGTTTTAAAGCTTTTTATGGATTTTAATAATTGCAGACGTTCCAGTTTGCATTACTTAATGTTTTGTTTATGGTTATTTCTGTTTTGTATCAATTTTTAAAACCATTAATGGTCCTTTGTTGTCAGTTACTTTTTGTATTGCCTTTAAAAGGCTGGTTAGAAGGATGTGAGGGAAGACTTTTGATGATTGAAGAATGATAATATAGCAGAAAACTTCTGCATTTTCCTGAAAGCCTAATTTTCATATAATTTTGCATCACTTATGCTTTTGGGGAGACTTGATATATTAATTATATGTACTTTGGAGATTTGATCATGTGATGTATATATGCTTTTGAGAAGTATTATGTATAGACATGCATTTTGTAAAATATGGCATGTGCGATAGGAATAAAAAATTGGGTATTTTTACCAAAAAATTTTTTGGGCATTATAGTTCTCAGTCAACAGGAAATATCACTTCTCCCAGGCACAATTTATGATGTGAGGCTCATTTATAATAATAATTTTTTTTTTACTGTAATGTCTTTGTAGGAAGGAGGTGAGTTCCATAGACATGAGAAACTCAACCCCCAATAAAATTAGAGGGATGTTACTTACTCTCTTTTTTTAATCTTGCAAGCTTGGTTTACCCAAAAAAATAAATAAAAAATCTTGCAAGCTTGACGGAAGCTCATTCGTTATTATATATTTTATTATTTCTCTCCCTCTTTGATGTTTATGCATTAGCGTCTTTTTGTTTGCTTTCAATGTTCATTTCTCTCATCCATTGTCTCAATCTTCGTTCTTACCAAAAAAAAATAGGGTCATAAAAGGAATATAAATATAAATAAAAATTTAAATTTAATATATAGTAATACAAATTTAAATCAATTCTCATCCTTTAAAAATATTTTCATCGAGTACCTAAATATTTTTTAAGAAAAAGAGAATTATCCTGTTATTGGGAATCAAAGCAAGCTTGTGACTTGTGCGGATTATTTATGGTATGATCTATGAAGCACCTAAACTTAGTGCTTGGCGATGTCTGTGTCCATTAATAAAATGCAACATAACCAATCCTTAGTTACAAGGAAAGAGTCAAGAGGAAACTTAGTATATGGATTTGATTACCTTAATCTTTGAAAGTTGGCGTTGAATCAAAACAAAATCATAGTTTAGTGAGCTTGCCTTGCTACGGACCTAAACCTAACCCACTTGGCTGTCAACAACTGAGTTGACACGATGATTGGATTCGATTCCATGCTCTCAATTCTGACTTACTTTTGTGGGTTGTGATCGACGACTGACATTCCTTGACCAAGAATGACACTTGCTCGTCATTTTTATTACATTATTTTTATGAATTTAATATATATTATTATATTGTAAGATAAAAAAATTATTTATTACACACATATAAGAGTAAATTGAATTTATATATATTTTTTCTTTATATGGACTTCATATATTTTTATATATATAAAGAAAATAATTTTATTCCATGTAACATGAGAAATATCGAACTTAATTTTTATATTATTTTATTTTTTAAACAATAAATAGGAGTAATATATATTTTAACGAACTTTCTTTTTATTTTTCCCCTCAAACAAAAAGATTGCGAGGAATGGTATCAAGAAAATGGTGTAAAAAAAATATCCTTTAGGTCCTATTTCTCCGCACACACTTTTATCAGAAAATGGATCTTTGAGTGACGAATATGTTCAACAATTGGGATCCGTGGTCCTTTGCTTTTTAAGGGTTTTTAAGCCTTGCACTAGGAATTGATGATAGAACACACCTCCTATGTTTGCCACTTTCTTTTTGACTGTATATAAAAATTAGTCATAATATATCGAAGCACAAGAAAAAGGAGGCAATATTTCCTATATGTGAAATTGGGTCCTACACTTACAGATCTCCATGTTCATATTCTTCTGAAATATCATTACTTCTAAAAGATTTAATCACTTTAATTTTATACCTTTGCAAAAGTTAGCAACTTGTGTTACAGTCAGTCCGAATTTCTATTTGAAAATTCTTATTTTTAGCTTTTTTTGTCTTCTTACAAGTAGTTTAATCAAATATAATTTTACAAAAATTCTTAATATAAAAGAGATTTTTGTTGTAATGAATAAAAAAAGTAAAATATAAAAACTGCTAAGAGGAGTATTTTTTAAGATATATATATTTTCAGTTCATCCTTATTTTAAATTTACATTTATCAATTTTACTTTTTATCCTAATAATTTATCATAATAACAAATTATTTTATCTTGTCTCATTTAAAATCCTCAGAATACATTTAAGGAGCATTTGGTACATGAGAATTTTTTTTTTAGCTAAGAATCGTGATTCCCATTAATATGGTAAAAAGGTGAATTTTTTGGAAATGTTATCAAAAAATTGTTTGGTAGACCAAAACATTCTCGTGAATGTTAAGTCAATTTTCTGATCTTATATTTAGTTGATTGTAAAATATTACTAGGAATATATGATAATTTTACAAAAGTTACCTTACCCATCATTTTCATTCAAAAAATTTTCAATTTAAAATTAAAATAAAATTTTAGTTATAGGGTCCTCCACATTTTTGGGACAAAAGTCTATGGCATAATTCTAATGCTTATGGTAGTATGCTCCATTGCTTCTGGTCTTTCTTTTGGGCGTGATGCAAAGACTGCTATGGAAACTCTTTGCTTTTTCTGGTTCTAGCTTGGTTTTGGTATTGTGGAGATTACCCTCTTTCTGCTACCACAATGTCTGTGAGCATGCTAATAAAAAAAAAACTTCTGGTGCCTTTATAGCTGCAGTTTTTGCCATGCCGGGTTTTGAAATTTTGGCATGAGGCATTTTTCCATTGTTATAGTTTCATCTTCATTCAAGGCAAGGTTTGATGCTCCACCATAAGATGTTGATGCATTGGGTTCAACTGCTATGCAAACCGATTATGTTTTGAGAATAATTTTAATGGTGCATGCAGGGAGCACTTCCAGCTGCAATGACTTAATTACTACCAATGACATAGTGGTAAGTGTATTTTTGTTCCAAAAATGTTGAAAAATATTCTTAATTGGTGGGAATTCGAAAAATACCACTCTCTATTTTTCGGTAGTATTTTGGTTCAACTTTTACATACAAAATGAAATTCCAGAAAAATCACTTTTCCGATTTTTTTTTTTAAAATATGCTACTAAATATGGTTTTATTAGAAACTCACACTCATTTTTCTGGGTTTCTCAAAATAATCCTTTTACCAAACACACCCTTATGCTTTTTTATATATATATATATTTTAGCTTAAAAAAATATTTTAAACATGCTCTAAATATATCTTGTCGGTAACTTTAAATTTTGGCAAATTAAATGCTACAATAACATCCTTTTATGAACATCCAAATTAAGCCGCATTTAACTTCATTCATTGAAATAAATTAATTGTGGACAATGTGAATATTGACATACTAGAGTGTAAGTGAAAGCCGCTTCCCCCACTAAAAAACCAACAAAAAAAGGGGTGCTTACTGCTTACACCAAATGAGAACCAGCTTTGTAAAGGAGTACTTTAGCATGGAGCATAACCAAAGTGCAACCAACTGCATATAAAAATATAAGCATTATCTATAGCTCATAATATTCTTTTTTCCGTTCCAAAGATTTGATTCGAGATGCAAAATGAATATTATTAATCATTAAATTAGACCTCATGCAACTTGCCTGCTTGATATTCACCACCAATTGACACATGATTCTATTAAAGATCTTTCTTCTTTACATATATATTTATTCTTACAGCTATTTAATTGGTTGGTTTCAGCAACCCTGTCCCATTTATTAAATCTTCCTAAGCACGGCATGCGCATAGGTTACCTCTGCATATTTGTATGGTGTAATCAGATCAACAACTTTAGTAGTTTGTTGTCCTTTTCATTTTAACAAACACACATTTCCTTTTGAAAGTTTTTTATAATGCAAGATTTGTACAACCACATCAAGCTAGTGTTATTATATTGTAAAGGCACAATACATTAACAGACTAACTTGGATATGGATATCTTCACTAAGGATGAAAGGAACAATTTATGTTGATTAACAGAGTTGATTATAATATCAAAAAAAAAAACAGAGTTGATTATTGGTTAGACAGGAATCGCATCCTGGTTTCAATGTGTTAATTACTAAACGAAGATTAAGGAGCTAACAAACTCTCTTTATCTTTTAACTTTAATTTCTTTTCGGTACTGGATGAGGATGAAAGAGATATTCTCCATATCTATAGAATTAAAACTTTTATGAATTTTCCAAGTCCAGGATGAAAAATATATATACATAAATCTGCTTGTGCATGCATGTAATAGATTATCTATATTAATTAACAACGGAGGTTTCCTGCAAATTTCTTGTGACCTGCTTGGTACTGTATATGTGAATAGAGATTTATTAATTAAAATAGCATAACATGGAACATTTGTCATTTTTTTAATGCTTAATTATAATTTGATTGGTCATGATTGGGATCTTTGAAAAACTTGAATAAAATAAAATAAAAATTGAACAGGGAAGAAGAGTCAATGGGAAGTTCAGGAGAAAAAAGTATAGAAAGAGGAGGAAAGGGACATGCATCAAGACAAGAACATCGCAGTTGAGATGGGAACGAAGGAGGCCAAATTTCGAATCTTATTTTAAGTCGCTATTGTAATCCGCAGATTTGGTCTTTTATGATGCAACCCGCCAAATATGTCCCTTCCAGCTTTAATTGATCCATCTATACAAATCACATTATTTTACATCCCTATAAGTTCTATTCGTATTTATCGACTCATGTGATTAATATATATATATATATAAATCAATTAAGATTATTGGTAAACTTATTATTTTTACAGGGTGTAAATTGATATTATCCTATATATATATATATATATGTGTGTGTGTGTGTGTGGTGTTAAAAATTGTGTTTATAGCTCATTATTTAGATATTATTTTTTTCTAGTAAGCAAATACATCCCCATTTATGTACCTTAAAGACAATTTTAGTTTAAAATTGCCTTACTTATGTGTACTGTAGTGAATTAACAAGCAAGTAGCGTATTTTAGTTATCACTTTTTAAAAAGTGAGATAAAATAGACGCGAAATGCAGTGCACAAACTAGTAACAATTGTCCTCTTTTTATATTGAAACAGGGCAATAGGCAAGTGGGTATTGGCAGTCTCGTTGTTGTTTCTCCCACTTAATTTATTACTTGAAAAATAGTGACATTTCGACTTATTTTTATGTTGTGAAACTTCGACGGCAACTTCCCGTTTGAGCAAAGTCATAATATGCTTAGTACCACTGCATATTCCTGATAATTCTACGGTAATATCTTCATGCCATTTCGTCATGATTAGGAGGGCTCTTTGGTACGAGGTATTTTTTAGAATTTTTTGGGAACTGAGTGTGATAATCATATTTACTCATATTTGGTACAAGTTTTTTAAAATTTTCCGGAAATCTGATTTTTCTGAAATTTTATTTTATGTGTAAATTTTTTTGAAAATACCATCCAAGAGGTGGTATTTCTGGATTTCTATGGCAAAATTTTTTTTAATACAACTAAACATAACATTAAGAAAATTAATCTAATATTCTCGAGAATATTTTAGTCTACCAACCATTTTTTTGCTAACATTTTCAGAAAACTCATCTACCTATCATATTCTTGAAAATCGTGATTCTCGGATAAAAAAAAAATCTCCTCTACTAAACAAAGGCATCTATATTTCTCTAACATTTTAATTATTGCAAAAGTATAACTCAAAGCATGCAATTTATAATTTTTGTGGTCCAATACGTGATATATTAATAGGAGAGGTTATATTTATTACTGAAATTTTTTACAACTTTTATTACTAAAGTAATCACTGTTAATTTCTGCTAATTTAACGGTTATAAATTATTAAAAATTAACAATTAATTAATAAATATATCCAATAAATTATAACGGTTAGATTAATTAATTTAGTAGTAAGAGTTATAAAATTTTTCAGTAATAAATATAATCACCATTTATATTAAGGGGTTTACATTTGTCATTTAACATGACACAACAAACTTTTCTACACACACAACATTTTGTGGGGCTCACACTTTTTGAAAAAAAAAAAAAAAAAAAAAAATTATGGCACGCAAAATGAATCTCTATAACATTACACAATCACTTTTCCTATAACATAACTCTTATAAAATCATTATATTAATTTATGATAAACCAAGCAATTTAATGGAAAAACACGACATTCTCCGAAAGAGGGGGATCACAGCGTCCACAAAGAGAAATGCTGACAGGCCCATTATGTTTGATTCTATAACCAATGCAGTAGATAAAAGGCCTAACCGACATTTACAATTACTGAGCATCCAGCGTTCGAAATTGCTTTGATAGGCCTAATCATAAGCCCATACTATGTTCCGTTCAATTGAAAAGTAAAAATTTTAAATCAAATTCTTAGAGTTGGCAAAAACGAGCCGATTAGTTGATTGAGTTGACAAAAATGAGCTGCCAACCCAACTCAATTCAACTCGGGGAAAAGCGAGCCAACTCGCTAGTTGAACGGGACAGCTCGCGGGTTGAGTTTTTTTAAATAAAAAATACAAAATATAATATACAAAAATGAACAAAACATATACATATTGTCATCATCTTTTTTACTTCTGTAAACCTAAGTCCCTAATCTTCTCACATCTCTATCATTTTTTATATTGTTAGGTTATGCTGGCTCTGTTTGGTTCAATTATCTTACCCTCTTGGTAACAAGTTTTTGATTGTTTCTTGATGTTAGTGCAAATTTGTTGTGAAGAAATTCGAAACTAAAATATTTTGCATTTATTTCTCATTTTGTAACCCTTGTTTAAGCTGATGGAAGCCACATAGCTAATGCATTAATACTACAGATTCATTTAAATAGCTCGAAAACGAGCCAACCCGAGAGTAAATTTCAAGCCAACCTGCGAGCCAATTTTCGAGCCAACCCCGGGTTGGGTTAAGTTTTCTGGCTCGTTTTTTTTTTCTTCTAGTGAACTCTAACCTGACTCGTTTTTTTCGAGTTACATGCAGATTGGATCGGGTCGAGCCGGATTGGCCTATTTTGCCAACCTCACAAATTCTATCCCATTTAATTTAAAAATCTACTGCTTTAAAGGCAATTACTGGTGTACTAAAAAAAACAAAAAAAGAAGGCAATTGCTCCAATGAGGTTAGAAAGCGAATTGGACCATTATTAACAAATATTTTTTATGTAGGCAAAAACTTAATGCAACTCAAAAATTTTACATATTTTTTAGGTCTCATTTTGTATCATTTAAAAATTTAAATAACAATATTGTTTTTGTTATTTAATATTCTTGAATTCAGACAGTAATAAAAAGTATTCTATTTTGCTATTTTATTTGATTTTATTTTCTTAATTGAGTAAGATGACAAAATGGATCATCTATAGACCAGTTAAAACTGCACTACTAAAAAATTATGAAAGTAGTTTAAATAAAATGTTAGGTTGCTCAGATCGGAGTGGGAAGAAGACGAAGACTCGAAGAGCAACGCAAAATTGTTATTTTTTCGTTGGCTGATTTTATAGGGCCTCTTTGGCCCGTTTTGTTAATTTTGGTTAAGATTTCTCCTTTTGGGCCCCTGGCTCTCCACTGTGCCCAAAAAATTAAAATAAAAACAAAGCTGCCATTTTCCCAAATCATTATCATCATTTCATGTTTGCATTCTGTTTGACTTCCTGTTTAATTTTATGCCCCGCATTTACACTAAGCTTTGCCTTCAATGAATTCGAATATTTTTTTTTCTTATTTTAGCATTGATTAGAAGGGGAAATAAATTAAAAGGCAAAATGTGATTCAATCAATTCCTATAGTTTCTCGGAATACATTTTAGGATATATTACGCCTGGTTTAATAAATTTTTGCTTTTCACATATAAACTTCATTTTTTTTTTTTACATATAACAAACCCAAACGCAAATAAAAGTGTAAATTTGTATTTTTTTAAATCAAATTTAATGATAAAATTTTGTAAACACTGTTAGGACTTCTCATATACATTTTAAGTGCAAAGTGTCTCTGTTAAATGTGACGGAAAATACCAGGTTACAATTTTTACCATAATTTAGAGGCATTATGCATTAGAAAATAAATTTTATGCGAAAAAAAAGTGTAAAAATGAGTTAAATCATAGGAGAAAAATGCATAATTTACCCTTCATTATATTTGGTTCCGGGCAACTTGAGTACACATTTAAAAATAAACATTTTCATTCTTCAGACTACTCTATTTGCTAGGTAAACACTTGAACTGTAACTTTGAGAAGCTCAGAAAAATAGCATTCAAGAACTTTCTGCTATTTTACAAGGTTCAATGATATTTAGATCCGCATTTAATTGAAGAATTGAGAATTGGTTTTACATATAATATTGTAAATTTAGAATAGCCATTTGGTTGGAGTATCTTTTATGACAAATCACTGATAGATAGGTGTTAACAATTGTTTGGCGTATTACCAACTACAGATTGTGTTTGAATGGAGACATGTAGCTGTTGATGGCTCTGTTAGTTATGTTGGATTCTTGATCTCTCTCATGCACATTAACTGTTTCAGTGTACAAAAAAGTTTCTCTATCCTGACTCCGAAAATGCATACTCATTTCCTAGACTGATGGGTTTACAGAACAAAATAATGTCTCCTTTCGCGTGGCCTTTGAATTTTGCTATGCCAACTTGTTCAACAAGAGAAAGACTATGACAACATATACATACATTTCTGTTGCACTTCTTTGTTTGTTCTGTTTCATTCAGGACCAGAAATCCCACCATTGATAATCACTGGTTGATTGGCCTAAGAGATCATATGAATCAAACATACCCCAATCTTCTGGTGATGTCAAAGAACCATCAGAATGCTCAACAAAGTTCAGAAGGGAAGGTTCATCTTCCAGACCAAAGTATTCTGATCTTTCTGTTGACGGGCATGGCTTTACCTCCGGTTCACTTTTGATGGTGTCTCCATTTTCTGTTTCGTTGTCCATGCTGCAGTTCGATGCTTTATCTTGTCTACAACTATGAGTTTGCTCTGGTGGATTTTGTATTTGATCATTCAGCTTCTGCAACTGTTGAAAATCGAAAACTACAATCATTAGCCTCTAATATGAAATGAGTAGAATTGTATATAGTGGTGTCCAAACGAACTAACAAATTTTATTGTTAAAGTACCTGTGTTAGCAATGCCTGATGCTCCTTCTTGAGAGCATCAAATTGTGAAGCCAAATTGTTATAATTGGCTCGAAGTATGATGTAGTCTTGCTCAAGCTGCTTTGACTTCCATCGAGCTCTCTTGTTCTGAAACCATATAGCAACCTGTCGTGGCTGCAACCCAAGCTCTCTTGCCAACTGCAACTTCTTTATAGGTTCGAGGCTCGGCTCTGTCTCAAACATAGATTCCAATGATTTGATTTGTTTGTCGCTAAACCTTTTGTTTTTGCTCCCCTTCTTTTTTGTGGCTGCTGGTTGAGTTGTGCTGCTGTAAGTTTCTGACGAAAGAGAATATTCCATATGATCTAACATTTTGTGGGGATTCATTGAGAATAGCTTGCTGGAGGCCTGGAATTTATATTTCTTGGAGATTATTGGAGTTTTTTCTTCGAAGGGTGTGCCTTGAGATATGCATGCATTCATTGGCTTTTAAGTTATGGGAGATCCTATATGGTGGTTTTTGGGGTCTGACTCAACTTCTCAATTGAAGCTTTATATCTAAAACTCAATGGGTCCGATTCAACAAATAGTGCTCTTCCACCAGTGCCTTGTGAATGTTAACCTCTTTTCTTTTGTTTTCTTCTTAATTCTTCTTTGGTACAAAGTTATTTAGCTTTGAGATAAACTCTGCGCCGTCTTCTTTCCTGGCTTGGACCGATTGGCTTGCTTTCTGTTTTTAAATATATATCTTATTTATTGTGTGATCACAGTACTGCTGACTGCATATCCTAAATGACTTGTCTTACTTATTTACATTTTTAATGATTTATATGAGTTCATATGTAACATTTAATATTCAGTTGATCATTATCACTGCCATCATCCTTTTAACTTCACGGTCTTGTCCTAATTAGTTCTGTTGGTTACATGAATCACATTCTATATTTAATATTTCTTCGTATCCTAGTTTGACAATAATTGCAACTTATTTATTAAATTAATTGAGTACAGTTTTTCTTCACAAACTTGTAAGGTGTTTGTACAAATTCTTATCAGAAGACTCTTCATTTAGCATCATGCATGTGTATCAATTTTTTTTTTTCACTGCATGCCCGAGCATGCGACAAGGGGGTAAAAATGTGTAGATAACAAAATTTGGGGCAATGATAGTGGTATGTATACCCAATGCGCAATTTAGGCTGTTTAAGTTTTCATGCCCACTTTACATTATATAAAAAAGTATGAACTTACGCTTGGTTCCCCAACAATTTTTACAAACATTTAGTCCATTTCTCAGCTTCATGCTTTCCTTATTTATTGTCTTTAAAAAAAAAAAATAGAAATTGCTGGGTGATTTCTCACATAGGTCTAGATTAACAAGTGACATTGATGAGTATGCCACTCTTATGAATAGTATTTATCTATATACCATGTTTCAATCAAATTTTACTAAAATGTCACGTCACATTCCAACAAGCAAGAATGAACTGGACACGTGACAAGGTCTGCATAAGCCGTCATTCTCGCTGAGCTGTGTAACGAGAATGGCTGGTCAATGTGGCAGACTGCTACATCTGTAAAAGTTGTCCAAATGGCTAATCTCGCTGGACTGCACAACGAGAATGCATGTATTTTTGCCATGTGTCAACACCTTGTCATTCTCGCTGGGCTGCTGAGTGAGAATGGCTGCCCATACAAGCACTGCTATGTGTCCAGTCCATTTTCACTTATTGGTGTAACAAAAATGTGATGTGACATTTTAATAAAATTTGAACGGAACATGACATACAAATAAATACTATTTATAAGAGTGAGATATTGATCAATGTACCCAACATTTCATTTATAGCTGTGAAAGTCTGAAACTGATCGAAGAGAACAAATTGAGCTCAAAGCTTCAACCTTAATTAGCCGTTGGTTAGCCGAGGCTGGGTACTTGCCACCCCAAGTCACAACATGTCTTTCTTTTGTCCTCTACTTTTTCTTTTCTTTTTTTGAAATCAATGCTCTTTCATTATCATTGTTTAAAGTTGAGATTTCCTTAGTTTTAAATACAAAAATCATTTTTATCTCCAATAGATAAGTTCAGGAGGAACACGAATATGTCAAATGTCACACTCAACGAATGCTATGTTGCCACATATCCGACGTCAAAACATATATCTCGTTACATTGTCTTTTTCTTATTGAGTTTAGAGTTTCTCTCACGTGACGTGGAAGGAACTTCGTAATGTAATCGAATAACGTAACTTACTGAGAGTCTAATATTTTAGGGACAAGTTTCTCTTTACAGGTGTCCATCTGATTTTTGTTTTAGACTGCTCTTGATTCGTGGGACGTAATTTGTTGCCTTAGTACTTAAGAGTAACATAAAAAGTTGTTTATAATACAATTTTGTTTAGGATTTAAAAAAATAGATATAATTTATAATATATCTAATAGGATATTTTTTATCATTTTAAATGACATAATTTTGTGTTATTTTAAATAAAATTATAATATTTGACTATTATATTTTATTAAATATTTTTTATTTTATCACAATTTACTTTTTATTTATTTTTTAGTTAACTAAATATTATAATGAAATATTACGTTTAATTTAAAAAGACACAAAATTATGTCATTTAAAAGCAGAGATCATTTTCCCTATATTTAAATATATGTTTCATAACAAGCCACTAGAATTAATTTAGTACAGAAGAATTTGGCAGGTTGTATTAGATTAGGTATTCAATTCCTTCTTGTATTAAAAAGCATTGTATGTTTCATAACATAAAATATCAATTTTATGGAATTATTTTACTTACATAACTCCTCTACGAGTAGGGATGTCAAAACAGGTTATGACACGAGAGTCAACCCGTAACACGACATAAAAATTTGTGTTCGGATTTACCAGCAAAAAAATTCATATCGTGTTCGTGTTGGGAAATTATGACCCTAAAAAAAATTCGTGTCATGTCGCGTGTCAACACGAATTCGACCTATATTTTTTTTGTAAATTTGATCATTTTTTAAAAAAATGTCAATTACCGTTTTATCCCTAATTTATGTGTTATTTGTGTTTCGTGCCAATCCACAAAATTTACGTATCATGTTTATCTTGAAGTTTTTGACACAAAAAAAATTTCATGTCATATTCATTTTAACATATTCATATCGTGTGAATACAACTTGACACTCCTACTTGGGAGTGGGGCTTCAAGTATGACATTAAAGCATCTATTCGGTATTTTAGGAGTAAGTTTTTTTTCTTACCAAAAATATGAACAAAGTGACATTTCGGTGGTATTAATAATAAAAGGGTGGATAGGATAAGTAAAGTCAGTTAGATTACTTTTTTCAATATTAATACATGATATATCGAGTATATAGTATCCCGTAAGTACCGAATATATTTTCCTAATATTAAATTATTGTGTGTCCATGGGATATTCACAAACTGGTCATTTTCTTCTTCTTCTTCTGTTGGCTATTTAAACCTCTTCAATAACTTTTTTTTATTGAAGCAGCAAGAAAGGAAACATGTAATTTGATTCTCCTCGTTTCCTTGTATAATTCTAAACAACATAAAAACATTGTATGGACATATTGATTTGGGTGGATCATCATCGCGTATTGCTTCCAATGAGGGAAGGACATTTTTATATCCTTGAAAACGACCGTATATCTAGGCCACCAAAACGAGTTTGGTTTGGCGGATCGACCCTCCTCACCCGTTATATCAGTTGATGAACTCAGAAAATATTATTTATGTCCGCACATTTAATGCGGGAGTTCAGGGGTTCGGGCAGGGCAGCGCCTCTGAATTTTTTTTAAAGAAAATTTTAAATATATTAAAAAAAATGTAAATAAGAAATTAAAAGAAAACTTCAACTTAAAATAAAAAATTATTTCCCACACTTTTTTTTAATCAAGCTAACTTGATGTATGACATCATAAAATATCCAATAAAATATATGGCATTCCATTCTATCTCATCATATTCTATTCCTTTCCATTCCACCCGTCATTATATATCCAAACAAAACCTAATTTAATCAACATCATGCTTCACTGTTATGCTTAAAAAAAAATTCCAACGGGTTTATATCTGCACTTGCGAACAGTGGCCTCCAAGCAAGTCTGCCATTGCCGGTCAGAGTTGGCTGAGTTTTACAGCCCACTCTAAAAAGCGGGGCAAAATGGGATGGGGCGGACTGACTCATTTTTTGTCAGGTTGATGACAGGGCAGGGCGAGGCAGGTCGATGTAAAACAGGTTTGGGCTGGTGAATCAACCCATCCCGCCCACCATACGGAGAGGGGCGGGCTGTGTTTTTCGGCCCGTTTTCAAAAAACGGGACAAGGTGAGCTGACTTACGTTTTGACTGATTAATAATGTGAGCCCCCACTTTGCCACCACTATGTATATCTATAACTACTAAAATGATTTAACATAAAATTATTTATGTATCTTATATTAACCGTTTAAGTTTTTGTAATAGTAAGTTAATAATATAGTATTAGAATTTATATGAACAAATAGTCTACGAGAATCTATTTAAATATTCACATTTCAAATTTAAAAGGTTCTTACGTGAACAACGTGTAAGAAATATAATATTATTTATGTGTATTTACTTGACATTTTAAGTTTTTTGCTTACCTTGTTTGCGACATGTTTCAATAAGAAAAAAGTTTATTTATTATTTCTTCCACATTTTCTGAACAAGTTAAAGTCTCTGTCTACTTCATGAGCATTTGGACAATCTACGTGTGGCCAAAAATATATGAAAACCGGAGGTTTATAATGTTGGGATCAGACTTTAAAGCTTGACAAATGTGTCAGGTGGTGGTAATGAGAATTCATTAGTAATTTTTTACGTATGGATAAAATGGGGCCACCTGTAGTAGGAAAGTGGCAATGAAAGTATACAATTCGACTTTTAATGGATAACTGTTTGCTGAAGTAGAAAGTTTAAGAGCATGAATGTTGGCATTTTTCAATTGTATAATTCGGCTTTGAAATTTTCGTTTTAAGGCTTAGATTGGCATAGATGGCCTGAAATGGGTAGAATTGTGTTGTGCGCTACCCAGTAATATGTCATCCAATTACGAGCCTTAGCAAGCGAAACAATAAAATAAATTCAAAAATTGCATTTATGTGCCAATCTCTCCGACAACACCACCATTTTCTCGTTATACACAAATATACTACCAGTGTTTCAATAAGAGCACCACATTTTTATGAGCTGATTTTCTGTGCTCCAGAACCAAGAAAAAATTGGTGAGAGAAAAAGAGAAAAAATTGAAGAGAGACAAAGGAGAAAAAAAAAATCCATGTATTAATTTCGGAAGGACTACGGTGGTCCTACACCATATTAAAATTCCCATTTTTATTAGACAGTTAAGATATAATTAGTATGCCTCATTTTCAATCTCCTCTAAGCTCTTGCCTTTGGTCTCTGGTCGAAAAAAATAAAAGAAAAGTGTCCGTAAAGCACAAAGAACACGCCCCCATCTTTTATGTTTCTTTCTTTCTTTCTTTTTTTGTTTGGGGCTGTAGGAAATTTCTGGACCATGTGTTTTTAGATTTTATGTTCATTTGGGTTGCTACGGTATCTTGGGCTAGGTTTAACTGTTAAGTTAATACATCTGGGCTCATTTATTAGTACATGTTTGTCTTTTAAAATAAAAAGGGCGCAGGTTTATCCTTAAAAATAAAAGGGGGAAAGATAATATTGAAAATGATTTCTTTGAAATAATTAAAAAATATAAATACATAAAATAATGTTAAATAATATGAGATTATAAAAATAAAATAATATTAATAAAATATTTTTGAGTTTCTCTTGTTGAATTAATTAGAATATAATTTATTTCTTTATCTACTTGTTTGACGGATTAATTTATTTTCTATCAAGCGTCTTTGTTCTATTTATTTTTTGGAAAAAGTGTTTATCCTTTTAAATGACACAATTTATATTCTTTCACTCTCACAAAAAAGTGGGACTCACACCTTTATTTTTTTTTGTCAACTCTCTTTCCTCCTTTATTTATTTCTTTCTCTTTCTTAAATGACATACTTTACATCCTTTAAAATGATACACACTTTACCCTTATTTTTTTATTGTAAATCTTCTATCAATTTTAAAAAAAAAATTGAAAATCACATTTTTTACCAATAGAAGAGGTTAACTGGGCTACCAAAACTTGTTAACTTTTAACTTTTTAAAGGGCTGCTAAAATACAACAATATGTTGACTTAATATCACCTTTTTAAAAAAATAAATTCCTAAAAAAATTAAATTTTCAATAATAATTTTTCATTAAAAAGTATTAACTGAGCTTTTTTTTTTTTTGCTAAGCTGAAATTAACTGAGCTTTAATAGCTTGTCAATTATATAATTTTTTTTTTGTAAAGATTATATAATATTTTTTAAGGCCATCTAAACTGTGAGAACTTCTTATATAAACTTCTAAAGCATTGCACCAAGCCCATTAAAAATATACAATATTGAACAACATGGTCTTTAAATACGGCTTTTTCACCCTTTTGTTCCTTATTAATTAATTAATAATTATTTTGTCTCTGATTCGAAACTATTTATCAATCTGCCCCTCTTTAGTCGACTACCTTGCATTTTTAATCGACCAAATGGCCAAAACAGACAAAAAAATGGCTGCTGGGAGATTTAGTCGACTAAATCTCCCTATTTAGTCGACTAAATCTTCATATTTGACAAAAAATAAATAAGTCAGTATGATTTTAATCGATTAAGTAGGGAGATTTAGTCGATTAAGAGCCTGTTTGGATCCTCTTATTTTTAAGCTAGAAGCTACTTATAAGCTAAAGCTTAAAAAAATAAGCTAAAAGCTGTTTGGAAATTACATAAAAGTTTTAGCTTAAAAATTACTTAAAAGCACAAAATTCAAGAAAATTATCTTTCTCTCTATCTTTATCACTCTTCATTTAAAAAAAAAGCACACAATTCAAGAAAAACATATAAGAGCTTAAAAAAAAGCTCCTTCTAGGAGCTTTTAATTTTCAGCTTTTTTTTCTTTATTATAAAAAAAGAGTTTTTCGTTATAAGAGCTTTTCTCAAAATCTGTTTGGCCTAGCTTATGCTTATAAGTAGCTTCTAGCTTAAAAATAAGAGGATCCAAACAGGCACTAAATCTCCCAACAACCGTTTAGTCGATTAAAAATGCAAGGTAATCGATTAAAGAGGGGCAGATTGGTAGATAGTTTCGAATCAGGGGCAAAATAGTTATTAATTAATTAATAAGGGGCAAAAGGGTGAAAAAGCCCTTTAAATACTGTTAAATTAAATTAAAAAATATCATCTGATACAATTTAAGTCAAATATCATTAATCATTAACAATTATCCTTTCTCCTCTCTCTCCTTAGCTTCTAATATCAGAGTCCCACTTGTCATTGTGCGTAAAATTAAATGGTCGACTTAGTTTTACCAATGAATTATTCCGAGTGACCAAATCCACCCTCCCCCACCTCACCTCACCTCAGTTGACTCTTTTTCTCTTACTCAGCCGTCTTATTCGTAATTACCTTTTCTTCTTTGTTATGTTCGGAGTTGATTCCTATTCATCACTTGCAATAAAAACGCTTCTACATATCCATTCATTCCTACCTTCTCTACCTAGCCGTCTTCTATCTGCTTCTTGGTTTGTTTGTTTGCTTGTTTGTTTTTTCTTTTTCTTCCCCTTTGTTTTTCTAACAAATCATTCTGATGATCTAGAAATTTTGGGGCTTGGCTTGTGTCTTTACTTATGATGTTGGGCAAAAGCTTTAGACAAGTTGCGGTGACATATCATCACCATCACCACCACCATGGAAAAGAAGTCATTACCAAAGATATACCAAAAGGGTGCATGGCAATCAAGGTTGGTCAAGGCGAAGAGCAACAGAGAATAACGGTGCCCGTGAGTTACCTCAACCACCCACTGTTTTCTCAGCTGTTGAAGGAGGCGGAGGAAGAGTATGGTTTTGCTCAGCAGGGAACCATAATTATACCTTGTCAAGTGCAGGAGTTTAAGCATGTTCAACACATGATTGATAGGGACAGGTCACTCCAACAACAACAACAACACCACCACCACCTCGTTGGCTGCTTCAGGGCTTGATCACATATAGCTCTATTAGAACTTCCAAGTCTCTAGGTTATCTAGTGGAACTTTAGGCTATGTAAATTTCGCTTGTTTCTTTATTATTATGGACAGGGGATAGGTCCCTGAAAATTCATGTATATGAGCTAGAAAACGATGAACAGAAATTTATTGCGTGCAATTGTAAAAATTTTCCCAATAATTTTGTCTTATCATCTGTAATATGGATAGTTTAAAAAAATGAAATCCTTTTCTTTCTTTCTTTCTTATATTTGATTTTTTCTTTTCGATTCTTTTTTCCTTTCCTTTGTGTTGAAGATGAATTTAATGGGAATGTCATTGTCTATTGTGAGGTGGCCGGAAATGAATGAAAATGGTTCCACAATATCAACTTGCTGCAAACAGAAATGGATATTTTCCAGGTTAGACAGATAATTATGATGTATTAGAGGCCCACGAATGCAAAATATCTTTTGTTTGATAAAAATTGGAGTACATAGCGAAATAAATTACTCCAATTACTAATTTATTAAAGATTAGATGAAATAAAAGATCGAAGCAGAACCATCCGTAGCAGAGCATAATGAGATTCTTATGATAGGAACATTGCTACACACCCTATTAATCATACCATCAAGTAACAAATCCTGATATGTGGGCGTGAGAAAAATATCTAAAATTATGGAGCCTGCAAAAATAAAAATCAATATTGTATATATTAATTAAAATCGATCTAATCTAATTTGAGATCATAACCAAGTAGATTTGATAATAGTTGCAGGCCACTGCAATCGATTATTAAAACCTACACACGATATATTGAAACACCATGGAAGAAGAGGGTTACGGGGTAGCCTTTCATTTGAGGAGGCCCTAGACATCTTTAATATTAATATTAAATTCTGTTATCTTCATAACAGTGCTTGAGTTAGAATATGATGAGCCGAAAAAAAGATAATATTATATTGAACTATTAAATAATCTGATTTGGATAACTGATATGGAAAAAGTTAAGATGGAATATATGAAACAAAGACAAACCATTAATCAATTATGAAATCGAAAATACTATCTCAAGCAAATTTTCTTTTGGTTCTGGATTCATTGCAGAATGCAGTCTGTTACCTAATTTGAGCATTAGATTCTTTGTCAATAAACATTACTATATATATTTGATCAAAAATCATCGGTTCAAATTGAAAGGAGCATGCTTCCCTTGACTAAAAGTCTCAAATTCGAGTTCGATCCTATAATTCAAAAAACAAAATTACTATATTTTTGTTAATTAATGAAGAAAATTAGGATGTAAGTAAAAATATTTTTCAAATAAAGAATAACCTAATTAGAAGCAAAATGTTAAAGATAGAATACTTACTCATGTTAGTAGCATGACATGATATCATAGTTTCTATGACCAGTAATATAGACTATAGAGTTTGATCTTTTCCGGCATCCCTTCAAGTTAATGGCCTCTTACATAAAAGTGCATGTTGGATATATATATATATATATATATATATATATATATATATATATATATATATATATATATATATATGAGGCAGGATCTTTTGATACCGGTGTCAAAGAAAAAGTTTGACACCTCATCTGAGAACCGTTAGATTAGAAAAAATCAACGATTCTGATTTGTAAACATGTGACACCATTGATTTTTTTAATCTAATGGTTTTCATATGAGGTGTCAAACTTTTTCTTTGACACCGATGTCAAAGGATCATGCCTCTATATATATATATATATATATAAAGGTAGGATCCTTTGACACCGGTGTCAAATTTCAATTTTGACACTTCATCAAAAAAGATCAATGGTGTCACATGCTTGCGAATCAGAGTCATTGATCTTTTTTGATCTAACGGCTCTCAGATAAGGTGTCAAAATTAAAATTTGACACCGGTATCAAAGGATCCCACCTCATATATATATCTTAGATGAGGTGTCAAATTTGAAATTTGACACTGGTGTCAAAGGATCCTACCTCTATATATATATATATATATATATATATATATATATATATATATATATATATATATATATATATAATATAAAATTATTCATATACCTTCACCTAATAATTTTAATTTCAAAGAAATTTTACTGTATAAAAAATATATTTTTAAACACCCAAGGATTATGGAAGCGACTGTTAGAAGTAATATTGTATTATCTAGGTTAGTATTATATTCTTCATTAAGATTAGTGTTGTATTATTTAGATTATTCTAGAAGTTTCTTTGGGCTTAGCTCATTAGGTCATTTGCAGCCCGTTTGTTTGGGTTTATAGAAAAAATAACCTTTATCTCTTCTTTAATTTAGAGATGTTTTTTTACAAAAGTTAAAGTTATTTATATTTTTATAAAAATATTTTAGTTTTTGAAAAAAATATTTGGCTTTTGACTTCTCCTTTTTTTAGAAGTTAAAATTTTTATCTTCTAAAAAGAGTAAGTTTTTGATTTTTTTAGAAGTAAGCAGACATCCAAACGAACTTAAAGTGAGAAGTGCTTTTTTTTTCTTTAAAAAAAGCAATTTTTGGAGAGAAAAAAGCTCATCCAAATAAGCTCTTAGTCTCTTTAAATAGAGAGCTCTTGTAGACTTATTCATACAATTCAATACAATGCAATACATTCATATTCTCAAGTTGGTACCTGAGCTTTTATTCTGGGAAACCTTGTTTTCGCAGAAAACCCTTGTCGTGCATCATTCGGCAAGCCATCCGTGTCGAGCATCATACTGACAACCTACCTTCAATACCTGACACTCGGATCATCAGAAATGATCGTCAACCATTGTTCATCACCAGAAAAACACCGTCTGCCACTGTTCACCGCCACCAGAGCACTTTTCTGGTGATTTTTCTAAAAACCAACCACACGATCAGTACTGCCTTGGGAGGGGCCTACCACTGTCCAAGTGGCGGTGCCATAAGAGCTGGGACGCACCGCCACGTGTCAGTGGAAGTTTCTGACGCCGTCTTCACTTTTTCAGCGCGTAAGAGAGCGTCCGGCCACCGTTTCAGGCCGAACCACCACCATATTGATCGCCTTCTCTTCCTCTTTCCAGATATAGTCTCCGTTCGTTGTGGGTCCCATTCGTTAGGAAGATATCGACAAAAAACTCATTGTTTGGACACTTTTTTGCAACGTTTTAGCGTGATTTCTTGCGTCTTTGTTGTTCTCTAGTCTTATTTTTTATTTTTGCAGGTTGTCACATCTGATTTGTGATAGAGGGCTCAAGTAATGTGATAAAAAATGCTACCGGCGTTATCTCCGGTACTGTCTCATCCACTACAACAATGAAACCAACTGGATTTGCTATTTACAAGACTTGGTCTAACTCCGTTAAGATTTGGTTTATTGGTCAGGGACACGGGAAACATCTCTCGACCAAGTCTGCTGATATTCCTAAAGATCATAAATCTGATTGGGAAAAGATTGATGCCCAACTGTTGAGTATCCTTTAGCAATCCATTGATCCAGCAGTTATAGATATTTTCATTCCCTTTTAGACCTATTATGACGTATGGAAGGAAGCTAAAAGTCTCTACACCAGTGACATTCAGCAGCTTTATTTCATTGTTTCTCATACAATGGAATTGCGAAAAACACCAGATGCTCGAATGGAGGCTTATATTGGTAAGGTTCGTTCTTTGATGCAGGAATTTTTAGCTATGTTGCCTCATCTTGCAGATGCTTCTAAGTACAAGAAGCAGGTGAAGCTCTTCTTTATGGTTGTAACCCTATCTGGCCTTCCAGAGGAGTTAGAAAATGTTCGTGAGAATATATATTCTAACTAGTATTGGGACTCCTAGCCTGTCATAGAATTTCAGCGCCTCCTTAACCTTAAGGATAAAATAGCATCCACATATGTGCCAGCCACTGATTCAACTTCCCTCACTTGAAGCTACTAACTGCCAACTTTTCTCATATCGATGCTGCGCCACATTCTACTGGATCACTAACTATTTTGAGTGCAGACTATGAGGATCTTCTTAGCAAGGTTTCTTCCTAGACTCCTGCCCAAGATACTGGTAATCATATTGCTTGTCTTTCTCAATCATTTCTTGGACCTTGGATAATAGACTCGGGTGCTATACTGATCACCTTTGTGGTAATAAGGATCTCTTTACTTCACTTCCTTATTCTAATAATCTACCTTCTGTTACTCTTACGGATGGCGTCAAGGCCCCTGCTCATGGTATTTGGCAAGCCAACCCAACTCCTTTTTTGACTTCGACATCTCTTTATTATATACCTGGTATTCCCTTTAATTTAATCTCTGTTAGCCAATTGATTCATTCTCTTTCATGCACTGTTAGCTTCTCTGATCAATCTTTCTCTATGTAGGATCCAGGTACTGGGAAGATGATTATAGTGGGCCATGAGTCACGAGGTCTCTACTATCTAACCGTGCCTCTTTCTCTAGTGGCGTGCTCTCTCACGGAGTCTCCAGAACTAATCCACAGTCGTCTGGGTCATCCAAGTCTCAGCAAGCTTCAGCATATGGTTCCTTTTTTGTCCAGTCTTTAGTCTTTAAACTGTCAGTCTTGTCAGCAAGGAAAGCACACTCACTACTATTGTCACTTCTTATTTTCTCATCAATTGCATGCCATTAAAAATTTTGAAATGTTGATTGTGAGGGAGATAATCTCAGTCACCGCTGAAACCTCTTCAAACTATAAAGTAATGAAAATATATAATAGTTAAAGGGAATTATAGCTCTGCTGCTGGAAAAAAAAATCTGCAACAACATATAGAAAAGTCAATATACGCCGATAGATTCTGTTTTTTTTTTTTTAACGAATAGGTTTCACTTTTTCAGTGTCTGCTGCAAAAAAAAAAATATCATCTGCATTAACTGCAGAAAAAATGGACCTATAATTAAAAAATAATTTCTCTACTGTATGCATTTCACCAACCCACACATAGTGAAGTACGTGGAATCTGATGAAAAGAGTAGTTGGTTTTCGCGCGCATGATTGGATTAGAAATATTTTCTTTGGTCCAGGACCACCTAATAACTTAGTGCTCCCTCTCACAACAACAATTTTTTCTTTCCCTTTTTATTCTTACTATTTTTTCTCTTTTCTAATTTTACTCTCTCATTTATATTAGGAAACCACCTAAAAAATGATGGTCCCGGAACATAATAAATACTCTGGATTGGATGAACATGTGATCATACATATGTTTTACTTTATATATTTCATTAAGTTCTTATTTTCCAAGCAAAACATATGCCTGAGCATAAAAAAATGTTGAATAAAGCAATTTCTAACAACTTTAGTTTTGCTTATGGCTTCCCTCCCTCCATATTGGATGGTATTTTACTTTTCCATTCCCCACTTTCTTAACTTTGCATCTGTCCTCAGTCCTCACCATCTTCTTGTGTCTGCTATACGCAATGATACATAATCATCAGAATCAATGAAATAATTGAGCAAGAAGGGCAAAAGAATAGACAATCCATAAATGTAGTGGCCTAGCTAGTGGGAATTAGATACAGCTCGGGATTCAATGATTATTTCGCTTGTCTAATTAACCAAACGCCAAAAACGATGCAGCTGTCAAGAATTGAGAGTATAAGCATAAAATGAAAAATTCATTTGGAATTCAGAATGAGAACATAAATAAGCAACTGGGAATAAAGATATCCTTGGAAATATTCTGCTCAGGAGACTTGAGAGTATTTTCTATCGATTTGTAACCCATCAATCATGATGGAATTTTCGTTTAAGAGGGAGCTTCAGTTCAGGAATAATTTTTATAAAGAGTGGGTAGAGGCTGGTGGAATCCTAGTTCCTTTGACCCATTTCTTTGACTCATAATTGAACAGATTCTTAAAGAACTAATAATAATCATTCATTATACTTTATTTCAGAAATGTTACGATCTTTTAACGGATTATAACTATCTAGCATTTTCCTTGTCTTATCATGTGCGAAGAATAATTATTATAAAACTAATTGAGTAAGCATTAGTAGCTAAATCATGAGTTTGATATTAATTCATTAAATATTATTAGTGTACAAATTTTATATTATTATTGAATTATAGGAGTAAATTATTCTTACAACGGTATAATAATAATAAAAATGCAACATTGTTTTATTTAACGTAGCAATCACACACACATTTAGATGGACATTATATCAGACTCACAAGTATTTTAAAAGTTAGATGTGTATCAACACACACACAAATGTATATCATCCATAAAATTTCTTATTATACTTGAAATCAAACTCCTTCTCTTAGATTTAGATTAGAATATATAAATATGATGAGTTTCACACTGGTTGGTAATGAGCTAAGTGAAGTGAATATAAGTGGATGACATGAACTCAATGCCTTAAAGTTTTTGGTTGAGACATGGTGTCGGACTTACTTGCTACAATTGGTATAGCTTTAGCTCATTGGTGGAGCCCCCCACCACGGGCTCCCCCTGGACCCGCCTGACTTTGGTATCAAAGTCAGGTTAAGCTTGAGCTAACTAGGTGTTTGGCTAGGAGGCGAGTTGAGTAATTGAGCTAGGGTACTTTGGTGAGTAAGAGCATATCAATGTTTGGTTTCACACTTAAGGAAGAGATTGTTGGGATATTCAAGTGTGATAAGTTCCACATTGGTTTGTAATGGGCTAAGTGAAGTGGATATATAAGTGTGTGGACTCATAAGCCCAACGCCTTAGGTTTTTTATTGAGACATGGTGTCGGACTTACTTGCTACAGTTGATGTAGCCTTACCTCATTGGTGGTGGTCCTCCGCCACGGGCTCCCCCTAGACCCGCTTGACAGAATCGAGTACCTAGGCCAAAGAGAAGTGAACATGAGTAGATAGACCATGAACCCAATGCCTTAAGATTTTGGGTTGTAACGTGATGTCGGATCTACTTGGTATTATTAGCCTAGCTTAGCCCATTGGTGGTAGTCCCACACCTTGGGCTCCTCTTGGACCCGCATGACAGTGGTATCAGAGTCAAGTTAGACTTAAGCTAGCCATGTGTTTGGCAGGAGGCGGGTTGAGTACTTGGGCCTGAGTACTCGGTTGAGTGGGAGCATATTAATGTTGAGTTTCACACTTAAGGGGAAGATTTTGGGATATTCAAGTGTGATGAGACTCATATTGGTTGGTAATGAGCTAAGTGAAATGGATATAAGTGGATTGAATCATGAGCCCAATGCCTCAAGATTTTGGGTTGAGATAGGTGTCGGACCCACTTATTACGGTTGGTGTAGCCTTAACTCATTAATGGTGATCCATCGCCACAGACTCTCCCTGAACCCGCCTAACACATATAATAAGACTCACAATTAATTTAAAATTTAGATGTGTGTTTTGATATATTTCAATGAACTTGTATTTAGTGTTTTCGATCAAACAATTTAGATGCATGTATTTTATTATGTTAATATTTTTAGTATGTTATTTTGAATTTTATTTATATTTAAAATATCTGTATAATACACGAAGGGTTTTATTAATCTCCTTCCACATAAGATAGTTATCTTATGTGGTAGAGAGAAAATGAGTGGATCCCACCATTGTAAGAAAAAAGAAAAAGAAGAAAAAAGTAGGGTGCGAAAATCGAAGTGAAAGAAAATGAGATAAGTTACCTCATGTGAAAGGAGAGTAATATTTCCCATACACGAAATATAAATGTGCGTTTAAAACAATCCACATCCCCCCCCCCCCTTCCTAATATTCATCTTTTGAATCAAATCAGATTCATTAATATTAAAAACTAATAATTGCTACTAAAAGGTTAAATTAGCCTATGAGATCTGTAATATTGCCATCCGTATGGAGTTGTATTCTTATTATTTTTATTTTTTTTTGGTAAGCTAGGTAAAACACACCACAACACAAATTAAAGAACTGAAATACGACGAGTTCTACAAACAGAAGTTAAATCTGCATCAAACAGCAGGTCAATTCCAAGGGGAGGGGAATTAAAAATACAAAAATCATCAGAATTAACATTCATAAAAGGAAAATTTGTCAGCCAATCCGCACAAAAGTTTCCTTCTCTAAAGTGTGAACCATATGAACTCTCCAATCCTTTTGAATCCATGTCCGTACTCGAGAAATCAGGTGATTCTCACGGATTGTTAGCTGAATGATTTGAGTTTTTCAGGATCAAAATTTACTTGGCAAGGTCCAAAGTGGGGTCATCTTGATAGAGTCTATAAAAGGCTGCACATAATTATGGTCAATAGCTCTTGGAGAATTGGATTTGAGGATGCTACAATAGCTCACCTTCCCAGAACTCAATCGGATCATAATCCTTTGCTGCTCAAATTATTTGAAAACAGTAAACAGAAAGGGAAAAGACCTTTTAGGTTTATTGCTGCTTGGCAATAGCACCCTGATTTCCAAAAATTTCTTAATGATCATTGGTTAAAGGAGTTTGATGTGCCTTACATGCTGCATAGGCTAGTGTCTGAATTGAGGAAGTGGAATAGAACTGTGTTTGAAAATATTAATAGAAGAAAAGAGAACATTTGAAAAGGAATTGAGAGAATACAGAGTTGTATTCTTATTTGTTTGATCTATTGTCAGTTTTGCTAAGGTTAAGGTTAAAATAAGTTGCTTAGTTGTTTGACTCGAATGATTAACAAGTACATTAACAGTTCTAGAACTTATCATTTTTATTTTTATTTTATTTTTTTGAATGGGCTATGCCCAAAAGTTCTATAACCTATCCTTTACCTCTATCTACATCAAGTATATATTTGGTTATATTTTATTTTTTATCCTATTAATTGTTTTTGACAAGTATTTCATCCCTTACCACCGCTTTTAGGAAAAATAATCGAACACCAACAAAATAGTAATGATTAAATTTAGAACCTGTTTGACATATTTTTTTAATTTTTTTTTTTGTGAAAACCTTTTTTTAATCTAAAAATTACTTTACAGCTAAAGTTAAAAAAATTAAAATTAAAATTAAAAGTTATTTGATGATTATTAAAGATATTCTGATGGTTTTGAAAAAAGCAAGATAAAATCATTTATTATTGGAATATATTATTAAGGTAAAGAGTAAAATTGATAAATATAAATCTAAAATATGAGTGAAACTGAAAAATAAATATAAAAATTTTAAATAACTAATAATATCTTTAAGAAAAACTCCTTTTAGAGATTTTACCTTTTGTATTTTAATTTAATATAACAAAAAATTATTTTTATAATAAATTTTTTTGTAAAAATATATTTATTAAACTTCTGCTAAACTTTTCAAATCCGAGTTAACACGCTCTGTATTAAGTTTGCTTGTTGAGTTGGCTAGAAAAGGAAATGACACTTCAAAGTTCAAAATAATATTTAAAAACCACAAATCCACAAAGGAAAAAGCAGCTTTTTTTCGAAGTACAAAAGTTGTAATTTGAATAGGCAAGTTTGTCTCGCCACAAAAGTACACGGAAAAAAGTTGGCTACACAGAAAACACTATAGGAGAATAAATTAATGGCGAATTTGTGTAAAAAAAAATTAGGGAAAAATATTAGTTATTTTAAATGACATAATTATGTCATTTCACTTTCATAATGAGGTAGAATTCACATTTTTATATTTTGTTATCCACTCTCTTTTTTTTATCATCTATCTCTTTCTCTCACTTAAAATGACACAACTTTATATACTTTAAAATGATGCACACTTTTTCCAAAAAATTATGATGAAATGACGGAAAAAATAAACTTTATCTGTTAATTTAACTCATGCGATAAATATATAACGTTTATATTACGGTAAATAATACTACTCTGAATATAAAACGCTGATTCGTATAAGTTTTTTTTTTTTTAACTGAGTAGTACTATCACTTTTCAAAATTATTTAAATAGTATAACTCTATCTACCAAAATAAAATAGTATATTATCCGAACAATATAATTTTTTTTTTTGTAACACGAACAATATAATTTTAAGAAAGTCGTAAATGTGTATCAAAGTTTCTTAAATGAGGAAGAATCCGTTTATAAAAGTTTTTTACAAATTTTTGCAAATTATACTATGTACTCCCGGAAGAACATAGTGTAGTTTGTAAACAAAAAATTTGTAAATATAACTCTCCCCTTTTTAAATTGTTATTTTCATACAAAGTCGCGATCCTAAACCTTCAATTACAAACAGGTTATGTTTTAATGTATTATTTGAATTTATATTTTTTATCCAGGATGAATTGAATTATTATTTTAATATATATATATATAAATATTTTCTCATATTGCATGAGAATTGAATTTTCATGTTGTGACCCTTAGATTTGTGTGTAAAGTTTTTCTTTTCTTTTCTTTTTTAATAAATGTGGGGTCCACCACTAATTGAGTCACAACATAAGAATTCAATTCTTATGCAACATGAGAAAATCAAACCCTATATATATATATATATATATATATATATATATATATATCATTTGTCACTTGTGTAAAATTTATCTGAATTGTAAATTTTTATTAATCTAATTATTATAATTTATTGGATTCACCTATTATTATCATTGTAAAAATCAACAGTTCCAAAAAGTATCAATTTTTTTTGTTTAATACGGATATTAAATTATCTTCTCTCTCACACGCGCGAGTGCGTTATATATATATATATATATATATATATATATATATATATATATATATATATATATATATATATATATATATATATATATATAAGTAGGATTCTTTGACACCAATGTCAAATTTGAAATTTGACACCTCATCTGATAGTCGTTAGATCAAAAAATATCAAAGGTGTTACATGCGTACAAATCAGAGTCGTTGATCTTTTTTGATCTAATGACTCTTAGATGAGGTGTCAAATTTACCTCATATATATATATATATATATATATATATATATATATATTTTATTGTCATTAATCTTATTTTGTTACTAGAGCTTTATTACTGCACATCTTATTTTGGCACATTGAATCATTGATGCATTCCATTCTATCCCAGGTAAAATTTATAGAATTTTTTATATAACTTTTAAAACTATTTTACTTTAAAATATTATTATTAAAATATTTACCTATTAAATACAACCAGTCTTTTTAATAATGTCATTGGATTGTTACAGAATTAAATTTATAAATTCAATTATAATATAGAAAATTTTGAATTTAATTTAAATGCCCTACTAATGTAATAAAAGTTTTACAATTTGCCATAATATATTATCATTTTTATATAGATTGGAAGATTAAGTCCATTATAATTTATACGATAATAACAAATAAAAAATCCATTACAGGATAAAATATTTTCATGGGTGAATATTTTCTCTCTCATTTAACAATATATCACACCATGATTTCTTCCGTATCATATAAATAATGAAAATAACAGTTTACACCTAGGAAGCACAGACACTTGTAAAAACAGGAAGAGTCGGGTCCGACACGCTCCGACACGGCGACACGCTCCGACACGCTCCGACACGGTGTCGGACACGCGGTTGACTTTTTCCGACACGTTGACCATTCCGACACGCGAATTTGACCGTGTCCGACACGGTCAAATGGCATTTTCGTAATAAACATAATTTTTTTAAAAAAAAATTATATTTTAGAAAAATTAAATTTAGAAAAATTAAATATATTATTAAAAAAGAAAAATTATAAAAACACCTAAACCTAAAACGTACAAAACGTAAAAGTTCTCTGAATCTGGCATCGCCTCTTTCGTGGTCTCTGCCTCTGTGGAAGTCCTTCCCTCTTTCTCTCTGAATCTGGTCTGAGTCTCTCCTCTCCTCTTTCTCTTTCTAACTATTTGCTTTCAAGGTCATCACTTCTCGCTGAACTGGCAAGATTGTCTCTGTTTCAACATTTCATTTTTCTTTTATTTATTTATTTGAATTTGTGTTCATTGATTCAGATATGCTATAAATGATTTTAAACACTGAATTCATTAAATCATGATGAATGATTTGTTGTTTTAGCTCTATTCTGTTCATAACAGGTATATTCTATTCAGACATAGTATAAATGATTCGTTGTTTATGTGATTTTCTTTCGAGTCTGGTGTGTGGTGTGGGTAGGTGTCTCGGTTAAATAAAAATTTGTTGTTTATGTTTAGGATATCTGATTTTCTGAATCATTGGCACTCTTTTGTAAAAAACTATGTCTTTTGTTTATATTAGGCGTGGTTGGTAAGTTTAGGCTACAAAATAATGTCTGATAAGAAAGTGGGGTAACTAATTTATCTTTTCGCTTTTGTAGAGAAACCATCAAATTCTCTGAAGTGTGAAACCTTATCAATTACTCCTAAAGCTGCTCCATGTGAGTTAACGAGTCAAGAAAGAGATTCTGCATTATTACGGTACAAGCAGAAGAAGAAAACTAGAAGGTATATTACTATTCTTTTCTATTCTTTTCTTAGTGTGAAATTTTCTATTAAAACAAAGGGATCAAAATACAAACATTTTCTTTATTTACCATAGTTTCCACTTTTGCTAGTTGCGGTTTTGTTCCTACTAATGAGAGCATGATAGTGTTAAAAAAAAACTCAGGCCTCCTGATTGTGAGCATTTGCTCTCTGCTCTTCATTGTTGGCTCCTGATTGTTACTGTCTTGGGGTTCAATCTGATACAATTTGTAATGTTCTGTTTCAAGTATTTCTAGAATCTCTTCGTTATGGTCCACTCTCCTTCCTTATGTCAAAGCATATGTTTTTTCTAAATTTACAGACACGAGCTCACAGAACTCAAAGCATATGTTATTTGCCTTATTTTTTATGCTACTATTTTAATTTAATTGTTCTATATTAGCATAAGTAATTATTTTGTTCATAGTGTTTAATTTTATATTTTTTAGAATGTATTCAAGTATTGCAAGTAGTGGAGATGATGAATTTCTAAGGAAGCCATTATGGAAATATGTTACCAAAGTAGGCACCACAACGGAAGCAGGAAGGAATCTATCTTGGAAATGCAATTTTTGTGAAAAGGATTTTAAAAGTTCGTATACTAGAATAAGGGCTCATTTGCTTAAAATAGCAGGGAAAGGAATTGCAAGATGTTTAGTTGTGGAGACAAAAGACTTGCTAGAGATGGAGAAATCAGAACAAGAAACTAGTGAGAGATTGAAGAGTAATGCACCTAAAAACGTGCCTTTACCCTCTAGTTTTTCCGTAGAATCAAACTCGAAAAGAAGAAGAAGTGGAAGTGAGGGTGGAAGTTCATCTAGAAATCCTATTGAGAGGGCATTCAATGTTGGGGCACGAGAAGAATTGAACCACTTGATTGCTAGGATGTTTTATTCAGCAGGATTGCCATTCACTTTAGCAAGGAACCCATATTTTCAAGCAGCCTTCACTTTTGCTGCAGATAATAATATTGGGGGTTATTTGCCACCAGGATATAACTCCTTGCGAACCACTCTTTTGCAGAAAGAGAAGGAAAATATTGATAGGTTGTGTGCACCTATTCGAGCTGGGTGGAAAAACAAGGGTGTTAGTATTGTGAGTGATGGATGGAGTGATTCACAAAGGAGGCCACTTATTAATTTCATGGCAGTATCTGATGTTGAAGCTATGTTTTTGAAATCAGTTGATTGTTCAGGAGAGACTAAGGATAGGCATTTTATTAGGATGTTGTTAAAAGAAGTAATTCAAGAAGTTGGGCATGAAAAAGTGGTTCAAGTAATCACGGATAATGCTGCAAATTGTAAGGGAGCAGGGCATCTTATTGAGCAAGAATTTCCATCTATTACTTGGACACCATGTGTTGTTCACACACTGAATTTAGCTGTGAAAAATATTTGTGCTGCAAAAAATGTGGAGAATAATCAAATAGCATATGAGGAATGTAGTTGGATTTCTGATATTGTTGGAGATGTTTCTGCAATAAAGCACTTCATAATGAATCATTCTATGAGACTGTCAATGTTTAATGAGTTTGTGGGATTGAAGTTGCTTTCTATAGCTGAAACCCGCTTTGCTTCCATGATTGTGATGCTAAAGAGGTTCAAATTGATAAAATGTGGTCTCCAAAATATGGTAATCAGCGAAAAATGGAGTTTGTATAAAGATGATAATCTAGGACGGGCAAGAATGGTTAAAGATAAGATTTTGGATGATCTTTGGTGGGATTCAATTGATTATATACTTGCTTTCACTGCTCCTATTTATAATATGATTAGGATTTGTGACACTGATAAACCTTGTCTTCATTTGATTTATGATATGTGGGATGACATGATTGTAAAAGTGAAGAAAGCTATATACTTTCATGAATTGAAGAGGATGGACGAGACCTCAACTTTTTATGAGGTGGTGCATGGCATTCTTGTGGATCGTTGGACTAAACATTCAACTCCACTTCATTCTTTGGCACATGCTTTGAATCCCAAGTAAGCTTTTAATTATGAATGAATTGAATACTTCTCTTATTTGATATAATTTGTTTAATTGTTTTTCTCTTTTTTCTTTTAGATACTATAGTGAACAATGACTTAATGAAGATCCTAGTCGAGTTCCTCCACACCAGGATTTAGAGATTAATCAAGAAAGACAAAAATGCTTAAAGAGATACTTTCCTAACTTGGAGGACCGAAATAAAATAAATTTGGAGTATGTGGACTTTGCTAGTATGAGTGGAGGTTTTAGAGATTATGATGCCATGCAAAATCGATATTCTATGGAGCCCAAAGCTTGGTGGGTGCTTCATGGTGCTTGTTCACCTATGCTTCAAAAGATAGCATTGCGACTTGTTGCACAACCTTCTTCTTCATCATGTGCTGAACGCAATTGGAGTACTTATTCTTTTGTGCATTCTGTAAGAAGGAATAAGATGACTCCAAAACGTGCTGAAGACTTGGTTTATATACATGGCAACCTTAGGCTCTTATCAAGAAAGACTTCACAATATACACAGGGGGATAATAGAATGTGGGACATTGCTGGAGATACATTTGATACATTTGAAGATGTTGGAATTCTTGAAGTTGCTACTCTTTCACTTGATGAGCCAGAGATGGAGTCAAATGTTATTCTAGATGAAAATGTTCCATGAAGATATTCTATAGTCTCCATGTTTTATGTTTTTGTATGGATATGCTATTATTTTTGCTTTAGATCAATATAATGGTACTGTGGAAATGATTGTTTTTTGGTTAAATTGATGGATATTATTAGTTTAGTTTTATTTTTTTTGTTAAATTATTGAATATTAAATGAAATATACACTATATAAATTAAAAATATTATTTAATATTAAAACGTGTCGGAACGTGTCGAAATTCATATTTTTTTAAGATTGACGTGTCGGAGTGTCGTGTCGTGTCGTGTCACGTGTCGCGTGTCGAGTCGGTGCTACATAGGTTTACACACCTACGGAAAATCAATTATCCTCTGTAATAGGAAAATTGATCTATCACGCTACAAACACAATTTTTGAAATGGATCCCATCACTTAATAAAAAAAGTTCACTTTTTGTAATGTCACGTGACAACAACTTTTTACCTGCACACACAAATTAAATGTGGGATCCACACCTAAAAAAAGAAGTCAGGATCCAAAATCGAATTCTTGTTACAGGAAAAAACAGTGTCATTCCTACAACATGACAAACTGATTTTCTATAAAAGAAAACCAAAAATATTTGGCACAGAAAACGATAAGTGTGTAGGAAACAAATGAAAAATCCTGCAAGGGATACAAGTCCCTCCGACTATTGATTTTGGGGTTCTAATTCTCCCTTTACTAATTTTTTTGCCCTTGTATATAGAGGTGACAAAGTAAGCGGGCTGCCTCGCCTTTTAAGGAGGCTAAAAAACTCAGTCTGCCCCATCCAGTTTGGGTTGGCAGGCAGACAGCCCGTCGGGCCGATGATATTTTACACTGAAAAAAAATTAGCTCGGACCGGCTTGCGAGATTGAAAAACTCAGTCCGATCTGCTCCGTTTGGCGAACGGATCCATTTTTCCACTTCTACTCGTATACATACAACAACCACATTGACCAATTTGCCACTAATTTCAAAAATATATACCAGAATTAGAGAGTTAGAAAACTTGCCAAAATACCATAATGATAAACCTCGATAAGTGGTGAGTTTGAACTGCCATGTGGCATGAAACAATAAGTCACCAAACTCGTTATCACTATTAGTTGGTTTGAGCAAAATCTCGCTATTAATGACAGGGAGTTTAGTGGCCTATTGTTTCATGACACGTAATACAAAATTTTAGAAATTTTACTGTAAAATTTCGGAAAATCATAACTTTTGATTCGAGTATTCGAATCAAGTGATCTTTTTTCATTCACATAACCTTTCGAAGGGGATTTGGTCAAAAGAATTTCCAAAAAAATGCTTCCTTATGCCTCGTTTGGTATATTTTATTTATGTGAATGACATTATTTCATTTCTATTTTTATTTTCACTTTCCAACACTAAGAAATTAATCCTCCATAAATTTTTCAGCATGTAGATATCAAAAAGTTTCGTGAGATAAAAAAAATCACAGGAGCCGAAAGGTATATTCTGAAAATAGTTGATTGGTCTAACCATATATTTGCTGCCATTGACAGTGAATTTCTCTGGTTCTTTCACAAGGCAGTTGAAACCCATTGTTGCCAAAGTTTGTTGCCATGTCATTTTGGCAAAAAAATTTCCTTCCGTGACATACTGATAAATATTTTTTGAAAAAACATAGCACATTAGTCAATGTTCCATCAACCTCCCTCATTTGGGCTGAACACTACGCACACATTTAATAAAATTTATATCTTATATTTTGTAAATATGGTAATTAAAATCATGATTTATCACTACGATTTTATAAAATCAAAATGATTTTACCAATATTTCAAACGCTTTTACTTTTTTTACGATTTTTTATGATTTTTTCATGTGGTTTTATGAAGTTGTATTAATTGTTTTAATAAAATTAATTTTTAATTTTTAAAATTAAAAATTAATTGTTTTAAAATTAACTTTTAAAATAATTAATTGTACGTTTTATGATTTTTTATCTCCTTTCGATTTTACGTAAAATCTCAATTTTAATTACCTTGAACATGAATATACTACAATGTGGGAAAATAGAATAAAGTTCTTTTAAATCAATAATACATTAAATTCAAATTTACACTATCAGCTAATGAAGTCTTAAAAGCGGTTAATATTATTATTAAAACTTTATTTAGTATATAATAACACAATTAAGTTTGGCTCAAAAATTTTACACATCAAAATAAAACTTTTAATTAGTTGCACTTGCCAGAGATTTTATTACATGGTTGCTTTTTCAATTTAAGAATTCGTGGGCGGGCATATGAGCATGATCATCACAACTGTCCTTGATCGTACGGGCTTAAAGTTACATGGGATAGGTCAGCGTTGCATCTGATTCTAACCCACTTTTCCTATTGTGTGCAGAGTGTAGACTCATGGAGATATCTGATTGGTGCACAAATGATGCCAATGATCATGAAAGCCAGCGAGATCGGACGGTGTGGAGTCCAAGTCTGAGTAGAAAACCATGTGGTCGTGTTAACACACGCGCTCCCTCACTGTCGTATTAGTATATATCCCGTATGTAATGCGTTAATCAGTTGTTTTGTTTGTTATATCAGTCATGAATCATGAGTAATGGAGAAATCCATCTCTCACGCGCTTCAAGAAACAAGCAAGGACTTTTTGAGTTTGCTGAGGAAACAGTAGCAAACTTGGGGGCTCCTTTCTTGTCTGCTTGTCTTTTTTTTTTGTTTCTGGCTGGTTTAATTTTGCAGAGATATGGGTGGTAGTGGGGACAATAAGAGTCTGAAGGGTTTTCATTTGCATCGCACTCGTCATAACCACTATGGGTATGGCCATGGGAAGAAGCAAGAGTACAGAGGTGTACCCAAAGGGTGTCTTGCAATCAAGGTGGGTCAACAAGGAGAAGAGCAACAAAGGTTCGTGGTTCCCGTTATGTACTTCAACCACCCTCTCTTCATGCAGCTTCTCAAGGAGGCTGAGGAAGAATACGGTTTTGATCAGAAGGGAACCATAACCATCCCTTGTCATGTCGAGGAGTTCAGGAACATCCGAGGCTTGATTGATAGGGAAAAGTCCCTCCATCACCACCATCATATTGGCTGCTTTGGCTTCTGAGATCGATGGATATATCTTACTCTTACTCATCATTGATGATGAAGAAAATTAAAGAACAAGTTCTTGACCCAGAAATTAAATCTTCTGGTTCTTGTCTTCTTCAAAGCCAGGTACTAATGATTTCTTCATGTAAATTCTTAATTTTTACATTTTAGGTTGTTTTCTTCGTTTTGTTAGTTGAGTGGTGAGGATAAAGATGAGATGATATGATGATGACGACGACACGACAGAATGTTACTTCTTCCAATTGTATGTAGTTACTTTGTTGTTAGGAATCGTAATGATAAAAGAGATGCTTTTTCTTTTCTTTTCCTTTCTTTCTCGATCTGGAAGAATTTGTCGCCATATAATGGCATTGGAATAATAAGAGCCCTACTCTTTCGAAAAGGAACGAATTGGTGGTATGTAGGACAAAACAGTTTCTTTCTTTCAAGTCACTGAATTCACCGTAATCAAATGGTCTCGCTCGTCAGAACAAATACATTGGGGATGGTGTGAAACATGTTACCCCGGGCTCTTTCCCTATTTATTTTTTACACTTTTTATCTCATCTGATTTTTGCATGGTGATTGTTATACAATTCTTCATCCCAAAATATGTGCCTAAAATTTATTCTGTTACTTTGGAAGGGAAATTTGAATTTGATACTAAAATATTGCTCCAAAAGCCTTATCCCATGAACAGTAGCATGTGCCTCCTATGAACAAGGATAAGGACCATAAAGGAAAATGTGGTTTTATATGAGGTAGGCATAGTGTCTGGACCATTTCTGCCTCTGAAATAAGCAAAATAGTTGGATTTAATTACTTTCGGTGGGTGACACACACTCTCTCTCTAATCACGTGACTAGTTATATACAAATGGGATTCATAAAAAATTATAATTTACATTAATATTAAATAATTTTGCTATATATATATATATATATATATATATATATATATATATATATAGAGGTAGAATACTTTGACACCTCATCTGATAGTCATTAGATCAAAAAAAAATTAATAGTGTCACATGCTTACAAATCAAAGTCGTTGATCTTTTTTAATCTAACGGCTATCAGATGAGATGTCAAATTTCAAATTTGATACTGGTGTCAAAGGATTCTACCTCATATATATATATATATATATATATATATATATATATATATATATATATATATATATATAAACACCCTTTTTAGTCCCTGTCAATATCTACGAAGTCCTTTTTTGTCCCTGGCAATAAAAAAGGACCAAATTGGTCCCTAAAATTACAAAAAAGGGCCACGGTAGTCCGTATGTCAACTCCCAAATATGTAGAGTGACTCTTTTCTTGTACTTTCAGGGACCAATTTGGTCCTTTTTTATTGCCAGGGACTGAAAAGGACTTCGTAGATATTGTCAGGGACTAAAAATGGTGTTTACTATATATATATAGAGAGAGAGAGAGTAAACACCGGTGTAAGAGTTAGAAGTCTTACACTCAATCTTGATCATTGATCCACTTGTATCCAATGGCTCACATTACTAGAAAATTTGAGCCCTTATATATAAATTGGATCAACGGATAAGATTGAGAGTGTAACTTACACTGGTGTAAAATGATCCTGACCCATATATATATATATATATATATATATATATCGGGCAAGATCATTTGACACCGGTGTCAAATCTTAAAATTTGACACCAAATACTAACTTTTGATTTTCACCAAACAATGATTATCATTTATTGTGAATTAATGATTAATTAATAAGTTTAATTTCCAATAAATGATAACCGCTGATTGACGGAAATCAACGATTAGGATTTGATGTCAAATTTCAAAGTTTGACTCCGATGTCAAATGATCCTATCTCATATATATATATATATATATATATGGGAAAAACATTTCTCCAGTTACTGTAGATAATAAAAATTAAAAAGTTATAATGATAAAGATTAATATAATCCTGCAATATATTATAATTACAAAAATACCTTGAATTTCACCCCAAAACGACATCATTTTGGACTCACTGGAGATTATCTCTTTTGACTGGAAAAATCATTTACCCTATATATATATATATATATATATATATATATATATATATATATATATATCAGAAAAAATATTTTTGAAGTTAATGCAGATAAGTTATCTGCATTTACTTCTAAAACGACGTCGTTTTGAAATTGAAAAATTAGAAAATTATATTTATAAAGACTATAATAACGCTAAAATAATTTAAAATTATAAAATACCATGATTTTCGCCGCAAAACGACGTCGTATTGGGCTTACTGCAGATAACTTATCTGCAATAATTGCAGAAAAAATGAACCACATATATACATATATATGGGCTTATCGTTTCTCAAACTGCTTGAGATAATGTTATCTACGGCTACAAAATCATAACCGTACAAAGATGGATCAATGGTGATAAATGAAAAGAGAAAAAAAGAATCATAACCATTCAAAGGTGAATCAATTAATATAAAGAAATAAATAAATAAAACAACGTAGTTTTGGATGGCCAGAGATAAACTTATCTCAAGCTGCTTGAGAAATATTTTTCCATATATATATATATATATATATATATATATATATATACTTCGAAATAATTGCATATAAATTAAAGAAGCTATTAAATAATTGTAATTATAAAACATTCAAATACAATTAATTAATAAATAATGAAAATATTAAATACTTTTTATATTTAAGATGTATTGAGAAACGCTAATGGGTCCAACGCTTGAGCTAGCACGGAAACTAAGGTTTTAACAAATTCATGATTCTAGTATTTATACGAGTTGATGAAAATACTCAGGATATTAAATGTGAATTGTTTTATTTAATATTTCCATTGTATATTTCAAGGGTTATAAAAATCACTATATTTAAATGATTCTCGATGATGTTTTGTGGTAATATAAATTTTTTTTAAATTAAAATAGCCTCTATTCAATTATTTAAAATATCAATTTATTCATATTTTTTATTTTATTTAATAATGACACTGATACAAAAAATTAAAATTTAAAAAATCTATAATGTCTTTTTTATATTTTAAAACAATAAATGAAGCGTAAAAAGTTCACTATATCTTAAACTAAATATATTAATTTGCTCCTCACCAAATATATATATATATATATATATATATATATATATATATATATATATATATATATATATTATTTGCTTACCAAAACAAAAACTACATATATTTCAAAACTTATGGAGTATTCAAAAATAGGGTTGCGGCTATTTACACCGCATTGAATAGGGTAGGTGTATATAGAGAGATATACCAATTTAAGTTATACTTTCAATTGATTCGATCTAGTCGTTGATTGTTTTATACGTAACGATTTTAATTTATCGAATATATAAATTGTCAAATATAAATAGATCAATAATTAAAATTAAATGTAAGATTTTGTCTCATATATAAAGAGGTATAATTATTGAAGAAGATTAAGAAATTGAAATTTGATAATCTCTCTTCATGATTGTGCTGCTCTTCAGGATAATATCCCTCAAACTGCTACAAGTCAAAGGTTTGTCAAGTTTACAGGTAGTGCGTTTGAACGAGTGTGAACGAGTTGTAGCAGATGTATTGAAGATTGCAAAGTGCGGTGAAGGTTGCAGTATGTTGCCGTAAACCTGCTACAACTTCATATCTCGAGCATGCGTTGTCGATTTCGCTAATTTAATTTTGGGATGTTGATAATTGCTAATAATTGTTTCAATATTTTCGTTGGACTAGTATACAATGCAATCTTTTAGCATTAATTTTCCAATTATTTCATATCAATTCCGATAGTAAAAATAATTTCTAAATAAAGAGTCGAAGTAATTATGTTAACAATCTTGATGGAGGAAGTGATTTCTCACTTAAAAAACTATTAGGATTGGTCTAGTGATAAAGAGTTTGGATATGTTGTATTAGGTTATGAGATTTCAATTCTCACCAATATATTTAAAAAAAAATACTGAACCAGGTATAATCTTCCGCCATCAAATTTGACTGGAAAATAATCTCTTAATAATGGAAAATATGCTCTATCATTAACCTTAAATGCTCCACCAATAACATAAAACGTTCCATCAATATTAACCTCTTTAAATTGCTACATCATACTTGAAAGAGTTAACATCATCACATGGGTGGCGAAGGACCCACATGACAAATCCCTATCCTAAGTACTCTACCTCATGCGTTTTTAGTGCATGATACATCAATTTTCAACACGATCCGTTAACACATATGAACCCGACACAAAAAATTTGTGTCGTGTCACGTGTCAATCTACGAATCGAAATTGACCGGCATTAATCTTTTTATAGATTTTTTGTGTCTTGTCGTGTTGTGTTATAAACAAGTTTTTCATTTCTTATCGTGTTGTGTCACTCCGCATAATAAGTAATAAAGAAACTTTAAGTTAGGGGGTAAGTGATAAAGAAACTTTAAATAAAAGCGTAAAATATTCAAAATTTTGGAGAGATGAATAAGTGATTCTAAAGGAAACTTACATAGAATTTTTGAAGTTTTTCCAAGCAAAAATAAGTACATAGAGATTGTCAAATTGAGTATTAACATTCATTTATGTTAGGCATTGAAAAAAAAGTGTAAGATACAATTAGATAACACTATAAAACTCTTAAAACAAGATTTGTTTTTAAGTTTTTAATTTTTTTTTATTTAAATGGATTGTACACTATGTAGCACCGATACGACACGCGACACGCGACACGTGACACGACACGACACTCCGACACGTCAATCCTAAAAAACTATGGATTTCGACACGTTGGGACACGTTTTAATATTAAATAATATTTTTAATTTATATAGTGCATATTTCATTTAATATTTAATAATTTAACAAAAAAATGAAACTGAATTAATAATACTCATCAATACGTTATAAAGATGGAAGCTTTAATCAAAAAAATAAGAACTGGGATGAGAGAGATATAATATCAGATAGAGAGATCTAATCATATTAGAGAGAGAGATCAGAGAGAAGAAGATACAACAAGAGCGTGATAGGAATTAATAACAATGATGCTGAGATGATCTCTTATCTACTTAAGGGAAAAAAAGACAAAAAGATAAAATTGATATGATCAGGTGGAAGCTTTATTAATATATTTTAACTTTAAAAAAAATAATTTTTTTTAAAAAAATTAAAAAAATTAAAAATTTAAAAAAAAAATTAAAAAAAATTACGAAAATGCCATTTGACCGTGTCGGACACGGTCAAATTCGCGTGTCGGAATGGTCAACGTGTCGAAAAAAGTCAACCGCGTGTCCGACACCGTGTCGGAGCGTGTCGCCGTGTCGGACCCGACTCTTCCTGTTTTTACAAGTGTTCGTGCTTCCTTGGTTGTACATGCCACCCCACCCATCCCCTTTTTGGTGGATTGCCTTGTTTTGTCACCTCTAAATAGAATATATAGATGGAAAAAAGAGTATATTGGGGGCTAATTAATTTATATATATATATATATATATATATATATATATATATATATATTAATAAGGGAGTGGAATATGTGATAACAAAAATAAATGACAAATATGTATTCATCTAATTATTTGAAAATAATTAGATGAATTTATTTATGTAAATAATTTATGGGTAAAGGATATCTACAGTCAATGGAGATAAGTTATCTCCGATGAGTCCAAAACAACATTATTTTGGGGCGAAAATCAAGGTGTTTTTGTAATTATAATATATTACGGGATTATATTGGTCTTTATAATTATAATTTTTTAATCTTATAACCCCAAAATAACGTCGTTTTGAGTTCACTGGAGATAACTTTATCTCCATTGACTGGAGAAATATTTTTTCCATAAATTATATACTAATATATCAATTTGTAAAAAAAAAATTATTTATCAAATATTTATTTATATAAATATATATTTTCTGAAATTTTTTCAATATGTTGATATTTCATTCCCCTCAAGATCTTGAAGATTCTAATTATGTCATTCGTATCACTCTTGTTTCTTATTAATTTTTTGCAGTGTTTAAAAACCTGGCCCGCCCATCAATCCGGCCGAGGTCACGAGTCACGGGTTCAACCGGGTGTCACTACGCTGACCCGATTTTATATATTAAAAAAATATAAATATATATATCCTATATGAAAATATTAAAAAATAAATCACCAATCATTAAAGATTCAAAATATATTTAATATAATTCACCAATTATAACCACAAGTCAATATTACACAACCTAATTAAAATATCAAGATACCAAAGTACAAAACTCATATTCTAATAATACCAAAGTATCAAGATACCACAAGTCTAGGTCGTTGGGAGAGAAGAGAACGATTAGATTTAGGTTTGCGACATTTTTATTATAGTTTTTTTTAATAAAACGACGTTGTTTCATGGAATTTTCTTTATAAAAAAAAACATGCAGTGACCCCCTTTGACT